>NC_136806.1:42165574-42593074 GCF_951216825.1 Electrona antarctica | reverse complement strand
TCTGGACCCATCATTTGAAATTCATCCTTTTGCTTCTACACATTGTTGCCATGATAATCATATCATTCCTGTCCCCCCCCCCCCTCCTCCTGGCCCACGTTCCTCGTTCTCTGTCTTTGTCGTCTGACTCGCCCCGAATCAAAAGTACCCATGATGCACGGTGCCTCCACCTCCACCATTACGTCGGCCTCGACCCCAGTCACCAATGTTCCTTTCGCTGAATCTGCCTCCTCCAATCAGGTTTGGCCCTTCATGTTGTGTTTTCTCCTTTGGTAGTTTATGTAGTTTAGGGCCTTCAAACTCCTCTCGTGTCGGAGAAGATCAAATACACCTATACGACTATGATTTCACATGTGTGTTACATTCCATTCTTCACTTGTCAAAGTGACGTGAGCAAATGAAAACTTTATTTTGAGACAAAGCCTTAACCACTTCAACCACTTGGACATGCAGTATATGGTCTCATGGTAGAGAGTCGACTCTCCAATAATTAAGTTACAAATTAAGTTATAATTTATTGAATTTACTTTAACCTTCATCACAAGGATTGCCGAATGTTTCAGGTAGATATGCTAATTATCCATCATAATTTGACTCTATAGTCTCCATTCTACGATACGTTCCAGTCTTTGGAATGCGAATGTTTTGCTCTTCTGACGCTGTCGGTGTTAAACATCATGTCTGATTGAAGATTAAATATTATTCTACTTGTCTGTCTGCCTTCTCTCTTCCAGTAGACACCTCAGAGGTTCTGAGTGCAGATCCAGTGGAAATCCAGTGCGTCCCCATGGAAACCCACTTCTGTCCCGTCCCCAAACTGCTGGTAGCCGCTCCGGTGGCACTCAATTCGGTCAGTGTCTCCGGAAATCCCAGTTAAGAGTCCTTTCTCAAACCCACAAACTCCCCGCATTATCAGCAGGAGGGCACCTATCTGAATGCAGCAAACCTGTGCCTAGCCTACTGTGCACACTTCAGAGTGCTAGTGTGAACCTTATTTGGAGATACTCACTTTGGTGTCAAGGAACGTTCTTGTTGGTTCATGCAATAGTGAAGCTTTGAACCTGATTATGTTGATACAAGCCAACCATGCTGATGCATTACTATTATGGACCTGAATATCAGAATGAGCAATAGAGCCATACATGCCCACACCTTAAGAAACACCCACACACACACGCACGCACACACACACACACACACACACACACACACACACACACACACACACACACACACACACACACACACACACACACACACACACGCACACGCACACACACACACAAAGAAAACACTATTTAGACATACTGTAGAAAACCCTCTTGGGTTGGAGCCATTAATGAGGCATGAGGAAAAAAACGACCTTACACAAAATAAATCTGAAAAGCTACTCATGGAGATTCCCATCAGAAGATGGATCAGACCATGGTCAGGTCAATGACCTTTATGGTTTTCTCACTTGAGGAAAAAAATAATGTTTGTTCCATATCATGTCATGTTTACGTTGTGTTTTTTCTTCACCTGTACAGTGTACACCACTCACATTGTTCAAGGTCTATGCTCTCCTCTTACCCGATGAGGAAACAAGTTTGTTTGAATTTGTTTGTGCCTTTCATTTTTCAGTTTCCTGTCAACTTGTGTCAACACCACAAAAACAATTCAGCACACAAGCCTGTTAAGGCCAATCGTTACTAACAGGGTTCGATTTCCTTTTTAACAGAGGGGGGGTTCCTACCACTTAAGCCCTATACTAATCCCTGTAAAGATTTGTATGACAACTAAAATAGCCGGTCTACAACCTCACAACGTGCCACGATGCAATGTATTGTGAGCTTGTACATCTGCAATTTGAACTATAAATAATAATTTAGAAAATCTGCTCAAAATAGGGAAGCTATAGTTAATGTACTGAATATGCATATTTATACAAAATTGTGATATTATTAAACATTAATATAACATTTCAGAAAGAAAATCGAACCCTGAAGGTCTAAATGCCATGGAATGCCTCATGTGGAGTATCCCTTATTCAGAACTACAATTAACTTCTCAATCGAACTTCTCAGATACCTCAGCAGGAGGCATTTGTCATAATGTACACCAACAGTGTCAATGTACTTTTAACAGGGCCTGAGTTGAGAGACCTTCTAATAATGTGACTTTTAAATCTCTTATTGAAAGAGGATGACCACCTTTAGCAGCAGAAGCTGTGTTCTGTGCGTGTGTGTGACAGCTGCCATTATGAGAACTACACTTTGAGTCATGAAGTGTCTTCGTGGTTGTTTATTGGTTGTGCTGATTTGATTAATGATGACCTGTGTAGTTTCAAAAGAGATTTGTTTTTGTCCAAATATGGCTTCTTGTGCAATGCAAAGGAATGACAATCTCTGGGCGTAATTGCTAATCATGGCATAGATGGAGCATAGAGATGATTCCTTTCTTCAAGTCCTATGAGATTAAACCAAAACTGATAATCTAAAGTACGACACTTATTCATTTATATTGCTGGCACTTTTGCAAGTGATTGAAAGTGGTACAGAAATGAGGAAAAGGGTTTATATCCTGCGTTTGTGCCAATGATCTTTTCACCAAAGTCTGTATGTGCCAAGCATTGATGTGTGGAAGTAACAGACCCAGTTAATGCGATGCCTGAATTATTCCTCCAAATTAACCTTCCATTTTGAAATTTATTATGTTCACAAGACTCATGAAGGGACTAAAGCCTCCTTTATACATTATCACATGCAACAATGCATCACGTTTTCAGATTTTTATTTCAGTTATTTTTTTTGAGAGACATTGTTGTGAGAAAACCTATGAATTTGACTTAAGCGGCACACAAAATTGTATCTTGTGGCTCTTCAGGGAGAAAGTTAAGAACTTGAAAATGTCCTATTTGACTTTAAAATGTGTTGTCTTTTTCACTGATTGTGTCCTTTCTATGGAAAGTCGTCAAGACTCTAAATGCTTAAACCACAGTGGTTCAGAACTGAACTTAGAATGAGGAGATGGGAGGAGAAAATCCTAAGTGTTAGTTTAATTCTAAAGTAAAATTATCACTCAGGATTTTGCGGTGCGAGGCTGACCTTTATATTGACCTGCTGTAAAGATAGCAGACAAATATCGGAAAGTTTGGAGACACACTTGAAATGGAGATGAAATCGCCCTCAAGGTCAAGGTCAAATGTGCCTCTTTCAAGTCTCCTCAAACAACCACTGTAATAACACACTGTAATAACAGTCAAATCGTTAAAAAGACGTGTTATCTACTGTAGCGCTGTAAGAAATAAGATGTTATAGCTATAGTTTCTCCTTTGAGGCAGCTGTGCTGTCTCCTCTTTAATAATGTAAAAAACAAAATATATATACCCACAGTGAGTGGTGTGCATACGTAAATGTGTTTTAAAAACTCAGCGCATCACATATTGGGTTAATTAAATATGTTTCAAAATGTTTCAAAGCATTTCCCACAGGAAGTTCATGTTCAAGTCATGTCATTGTGTCGTGAATGTATCTAATAATGCAAAAACCCTAAATGTGCCGATCTGAGTGACCGGCATGTTGAAATGTAATGACTCACTATATACACTATTTCTAAGAGGTCACATAAATGCCATGTTGATACTGTGTTAAGATATATAAAAGTATGTGTATTGTTATATAGATTTATAATTAATGTCAATGGGTGGTGTGACTACTTTTAGAAATATCTTTGGGCAAATACGTTTTATATACATATATATTGATTAACTTAAACAGAAATGGCCCTCTCCTAATCAATGAAATGTGTGATTAGAATTTCCAGACAACTTGTTTTGTCTAAAATCCTAATAGCTCTGAAGGACTTGCACTGTCAAGCCCAGAAAACAAAAAGAATCTCCCAATATCAACTATGTTTTTCTTGACTTTTCATTCTGCCTTCACCAACTGCTGTCCAGTTGGAAATAACAAAATACTTGATGAATAAATTGTGCCTCACTCGGGGCATTCGAATTTTAAGTACACTTAGAGCGTAGTTCGCTCACGCGATTGTCATGTAGATGCTAGAAACCTTTTCCTACCATACTACCCCCCCCCCCCCCTCTCTCTCTCTATCTCTCTTCTTCCTGGTTTACTTTAGGTCCCACTGTACTTAGCCATGTTATCATGAGCTTCACTCTGTGTCCTGTCAAAATATGCTGAATGTTCCGCTCACTGTGTGCAGTGACAGGAACCTTTAGCATGGAACTTGGCCCTGAACATAGTTCTGTTTTCCAGGACGCAGGTGAAAGGACCTTACTCCTGTATCATTGTATAAAAGATGATTGTTATGTATGGGAATAACTATTAGTGCTAAAGTAATATTTCTTTTTAATTTGACATAAGAAATCAAAGCATGGGAATAGAAATCTTCATTTAATACATACAGTACCTAATAGTTTGTGTAGACTGACAAGGAAAAAAAATATTTAAAAAAACTACATTTGTATGCAATGATAGATTCATTGTTGATAACAGTTGCTATTGCTATGGCAACAAAATGACAACATGGCTACCTTTGTATTATCTTAATTGTTAACAGTAACTTATTCAGAAAGGGAATGTCTTGTTAAGTTTGTCTTGAATGCTACACGATTGAATATTTTCTACGGAAAACATAAATCCTTATAATATCCAAAGGTCCTTTGGGGAGATCAGGTGTTCATTTTGTCATTTTTTCTTGGGTCTCAATTGATTTGGTTTTCTTTGTCTTATATTGTATTTGTTTCTTTCAAAAGTAAGAATGGATGTTTGCTTTTAAAGCAAACAGCACCGTCCGGGTGGTAAAGAGGCTTTATGGACTGTTTGCAAAATGGCAAAACTTCAGCTTTATCTATGAAATCAAAGGGGACTATAGCAACATTTCATTAAGACTAAAGGGCCTTTGCTATGAGGCATACTGTATATAGAGATATGTCTCATTTCATGATTTATTACTATGATTTGATTAGCCTCTTTGGCAACAAAAGGTGGAGTTTATAAGTGTTGTAAGAGTCCATAAGCGCTCTCTTTGCCCCCAGGCCTGCCCAGCTGTGCTGGGATTGATGTCGATTCTCACTTGGGGGTGTACGAATGTGTGATATTCACCTTGTTTGCACTTATGTACATAACTATGTCAAAATATTCAAATTTATTTTGAATAAATATAGAGAAAAGAACTGATAAAAAAATCTAATGACTGTATTGTTACAGATACTGTACAAGTATACAGTTAGCATTTTAATACAGTGTAGAAAAAATGTTTTGAGGGATCTGTCTTTTCTGTTTGCTAGAGACCTACTCTTTGCAAAGCATGACATTGGCTAGCTAAAAGATGAATGGTTTGCACCTAAAGAAGCAAAATTCTTTCTTTTTTAATATATATTTATTCGATCATTTACAAATTGTTTGGTATCTGATATGATCAGTGATATGATCAGTGAATCTGTATTTTTCTTTGTTGAGTTAAAAGAAACTGGAACGTATCTGATGAACCGGTGATAAGCTCACCCTTAAATACACGAGTAAAATATCTAAAATACTGGTCCCTGGGACTAGATGAAACCTTTCTTATCTTCAGTTACATCTCCCTAGTGTTTAGTTCTATGCTGTCTGTTGAAAGGCAGCCATGGATAAAAGAACAGATATCAAGATCAGATGATAGCAGGAGGTGAATGTGCGACATCACGTGCACAACAAAGGAATCAAGTTCAAAATGATTCATTACTATTTTGTCTGTGATAGGATTTGGGGATAATCTTTACTCATTCACTGTCATTATATCCAAAAGAATAAATCTGAATTAGGATTTCACTCAAAATTGTGAACAGGAACTGGATGTCCAGTGATATCCACCCACATCCCTCAATGGTATTCTTTTTGTTCAAACTTGGACATTTGATGCTCTTTAACTGCTATTGAAGCCAATGATTTTGTTGCCATGGCACTTTGTCCTAGTGGTGGATTGACTTGAGTCTGACTGTGGTGAAATGGTTCCAGCCCTCAGACTGTAGACAACAGGAGTCTGACTGTGGTGAAATGGTTCCAGCCCTCAGACTGTAGACAACAGGAGTCTGACTGTGGTGAAATGGTTCCAGCCCTCAGACTGTAGACAACAGGAGTCTGACTGTGGTGAAATGGTTCCAGCCCTCAGACAGTAGACAACAGGAGTCTGTGTTCAGACAGTGTAAATAGTTTATCAGCTGTGCCTCTCTAGAACAATGTGCGCCCAAACACACCAGAGGTTCTCAGCTGTGCTTCTTTCACTCTGTATCCAACCATCCCTACTGTCTCAATATCATCTTAACATATCTGTGTATCAGTCATAATTCATACTGTCTAAATGAGAAAACTACCTGTGATATACAGGTTCTATGGTATGGACTAGAAATGGAGAAATGGGTCCCCTAGCTGGTACAAAGAAAACATGCACATTTGGTTGAGTTTTTATTTTGAAATCAGTTTAACCTAACCAATTTGAAATCAGTGTAGCTGTCAATCATTGTGCTTTCATTATGAAATCCTGTATTGTGTGTGTTCCTGTACTTGTTACATTTTTAATTGAATGTTTTAACACAAATTGTTTGATTTATTTATTTTTCTCTCTCACAAACTCCATGTTAACGGAACATCATTGATTTGGGTGTGTTAGCTTAAGTGCCAGACTGAAAGTCAACCATAATGGTTGACTGTTGAGGACAAAGCCATATGAAAAAACTCCTCTCTCTGCCAGGCTAGGACAAACTTGAAAGTAACTGCTTTGTTTCTTAGTTGCCTATCGTTTCACCCTATATTTTTGCTTGCTGTGCTTGTATGTGCTGCTGTGCTACATGCCAATTTATTTTGCAGTGTATGAATATTAAGGTAGGTTTCTGTGCCTATGATGACATCTGCTGTTTTTATTTCAACTTTAATAAAGCATTTAATGGTGGCCCACTGTGGTGTTTTTTTTTTCTTCTTTTCTGTGCCGGTAAAGTCAATGTGCTTCACATAAAATAAAATATCAAATAATCATGAATAGATAGAAGAGATCTATAAACATTCATATGGTTTCTGGACCACACCACATCCCGACAATAACCCGCACGCACGCACGCACGCACGCACACACACACTGGGAAAATAAGGCGTGGAATTTGGAATTGGCCTGCTTTTAAAAGATTATCTCATAGTCATCAATCTTATACATCTAAGGTCATCAGGAAGTATGGAATAATGTCAAATCTGGGCAGTGACGTAGAGTCTGTGGGGGCCGGGGGGCCAGGGCCCCCATGAGGAATTGGACCAGGTTATCTCGGCCCCCATGAGGAATTGGACCTGATTATATATTCACCTCGGTTCGTCCCGTTTGTGCCGCATCAGGTCGCGCCCGTTCGCGCAATTCTCGCTTGCATTGACTTTGTATGTAATTGCACTGCTCTAACCATCCAAGTCTGACACCTTAACACGTCTGTTTTCCTCACTGTCCGGGGCGGGGGGTGGTGGGGGGTGGACCGCGTTGCCTGTCCCCTTGTACACATGCAGATCAGGCATTGAAATGCTAATCTGGGTGCTTAACCTGCCAGGTAGGTAAGAGTATGCATGCATATACAGTAGCCTACTGCTTCTTAGTAGATTAGTATATAGGCTATACAAGTTAGCCACCGTTCCTCTTTTTATACTTTTGTATAGCCTATGTGCAATGATTAGCGCTGTGCTGAAGCAGGTGGAATCAATCTAAACGAGCAATTATCTGACATTCAGAGGTGTTGCGCACCAGCGAATATATATTCAAGCTCCAAAGTCAAACTCATAAGTTCACAATGATCATGTGGGATTACATTTCTTACCAAGAATGGGTTCAGAATCATAAAAACCCTATTAGCCTAGTAGCGGACATGTTGAGTACACCAACGTTTTATGTTAGAAATGTTTAGTATGGGTCCCCAGCATGTAGAAACTGCCGGATGCTAACTTGCATATGTTGAGCAATTTTCATAATTGGCATAATATGTGACCATACCATTAACAACCTATAGAAGGCAAAATATTCAAACTTTCATTATGCTTTATCTAGCATGTGATGTGTCAAACTAGGGGGTTGACATCATCAATTTGTGATGACGGCATTGGCCGTTTTTAGCCCAATGAGTGTTTTTTTTTGCAAAACTAATGCTTGGAATGGATTCAGCATCATGAAAACCCCCTATTTTGACATGTCACATGCTACATAAAGCATGATGAAACTTTGAATATTTTGCCTTCTATAGGTTGTAATTGGTATGGTCACATATTATGCCAATTATGAAAATTGCTCAACATATGCAAGTTAGCATCCAGCAGTTTCTACATGCTGGGGACCCATACTAAACATTTCTAACATAAAACCTTGGTGTACTCAACATGTCCGGGTTCACAATGGGGCTCTATGGGCTGGCTACTAGACTATATAGTTTGACACGTCACATGCTACTTAAAGTATAATGAAATTTAGAACATTTGGCCATTTGGTTGTTAATGTTACCCCAACTTTCAGCAGCTGTCAAAAATTCCCCTAGGGTGGCTGAATAGAAACCAATGTGGGATGTGTTAGTAGACACCTTTACAAACACATTGGTGAATTCAATTCTTGGTAAGAAATGTATTCCCAGATTTTATTAATATCCTCTGACTAATATGACCTTAACGAGTAATGCATCTTATATTCCTGATGAGTTCTGATTAGTTTGTACTGTCGCTAGTTTATTTTTTATGTTTATTTGGACACAAAATGCTGTGTAAATACACCTGATTTAGCAAGAATTGTCCCCATACAGTACAGAAAACAAGTAACATTACAAAAAAGCACATAGTGAGTTATCACAGTTATAGACGAAAGGCTTGTAAATAGTAAGTAGGCCTAATACATCATACATGAACTGAATTATGTGTAGGGTTGTAGGTGAAAAGACGAAAATACCAATCTACTAGCTCACGATGCGTTGCATTGAGACACGTTGTGAGCTTGTAGATCAGCTATTTTAGTCGTAGTATTATGGTTAAAAGTTGTTAAGATGTTACTAATTTGGCTGGGGACACATTGGAACCACCTCCTATTATACTAATAACCAATAGTGTGTGTGTGTGTGTGTGTGTGTGTGTGTGTGTGTGTGTGTGTGTGCGTGCGTGCGTGCGTGCGCGTGCAGTGAAAAGGGGAGGGTCCTAAAATGTGATGTAATTTGCATCACAGTAAAATGTTGCGCAATAATATTTCATTCAAATGCAAATGTACGGTAAATTGGAAGTTGGAAGAATGCAATGTAGTGGCACGTTGTATTTCCTATGGCATGCATTAGTATTTGTGTATGGAGAGATTTGTGCAGAGTGGTTTGGTAGAAAAAGGCTGACGGATAAAGGGCATACTCTTTGCACTCCTTTTCAATTAGGGTAGTAGGATAATCTAATTGTTACTAATTTGAATTTATTAGCCTACTAATTGTGTTAGTTATGGGTTAATCATAGTGATATGATTTTGGAAATTATGATTAGAATCCATCAACAACTTTTTTATTTATTTATATATATTTTTTTACCTGCTCACTGGGTTTCCGAGAGTGAATCAAGCAAAATAGGCTACTATACGGTATAGAGCTCTGGACCCCCAGCAGTATTGTCTTTTTGTTCAGCTGTACATTTTAGGGACATATCCAATGATGCAATATTTTGCTTATTTATACATGCAAAGTGCATGTCAGGGACATTTGGGGATTGATATTTCTCAATTGAAAATAAACAAATAATTAAATGGGGGAAAAAAGAAACTAGGCTACACACTATTATTAGCATGTTATAAAACGTGACCATATCATATTTCAGAAACAGCTTCTATATAAACTATACTATAACTGTAGTTGAATTACTACTTTAAAATGAATACTTATCAAGAACATAAAAAACGTATATTTTGAAAATAAGAAATTAAGAATTAAAAGTCAGGCCGGAAGTGTGTGTAGATCAACTTGCTGGTGACTTGATAGTGGAGCAAATCAGAGAGAGAAAAGCTCCTTGTTTATTTTTTTGCCCATGACTGTATGGGCTCAAGCCTTTGAGGGAGTGTGTAGTATTTGTGGTGCAGCCATTAACCGGACGGACTGAAACCAGACATACTGGGCCAGAACCAGGCCCTAACATCATCAGCATTGCGTTTTTGCGACACATGCGTCACACTGAATTCAGCGACCTATCGAATTATGTGATACTGTAGATAACTGTGTTGGTTAATAGTGTTGGATTGGAGGTCATTGTCAATTCTGAGGATACTTGTCAGAAATATTGCTGTTTTTTTTTTTATAGGCTTTTCTATTTTTCATCTAAGTTACCTTTGCATTGTCATTTGGCATGAGATGTTTCTTTCCTCAGAGATGATCCTTATACATTTCCCTTGGTATTTTAATTCACCGCGCTGAAACAACGATGCCCACACCACATTAATTGGCGTTTAATATTCATAGTTAGTTAATATTGCACTAAAACCGGAGTAAACTAGCTTAAAAGTTATGTAAAACGCTGAGCAACAGCGACCTCTACTGGCCACCGTATATGATAGGTTCCCAGAGTTCGTGTAACGCCCATCAGTTTGTGTATGTCTGTCTGTAAATGCAACAACCAGGGAATGACATACTCTCTGCTGCTGGAAATGACAACAATAGGAAACGTTGTGTGTTTTGGCGTGTCGGGTTTAGTTACTGATGACTCCAGACTTTAGGATCGGGTTTATTTTGAGGATTTAGCTTTTAAAAAGCTCATTGTCTCCACTGAGGATGGGACACAGTGGATGTAGCCACATGCTAACAGCGGCGAGCTAACATTAAGACCAACAACTTTGCGCTAGCTTAGCCACCTGCTAATTCCTGGACCTGGGGCGTCTGTAACCAAGTCTGGTTTTACACACCTTTTAAAGCGAAACTTGTGGAATTTTAAACCGTCGGTTGTTTGTATTCTTTTATCAATGTTGCCACAACGAGTATAGCAGACTAACCTGAGCCGTTAGCTTGTCAAGTAGCCATTTGGGTCAAGCAGAACCCAAATGAAGGAGTACAAAGTTGTTGTGTTGGGGAGTGGAGGTGTTGGGAAGTCTGCCCTCACCGTCCAGTTTGTTACTGGGACGTTCATAGAGAAATATGACCCGACCATCGAGGATTTCTACCGCAAGGAGATCGAGGTGGACTCTTCTCCCTCCGTATTGGAGATCCTGGACACAGCAGGGACGGAGCAGTTCGCCTCCATGAGAGACCTCTACATCAAGAACGGCCAGGGGTTCATCCTGGTCTACAGCCTGGTCAACCAGCAGTCCTTTCAGGTAGATAACAGAACACATGCTTGACTCTGAGTGTACCTGTACCTTTTATGAGTCCATTTGAATCCATTTGTACCCTGTATTTAAATGATCCAACTACATAATAGTTTTCATATTATAGCCCAGTAATTGACAAGAAATAATTTCCAGCATGTTCAGTTCACCCCACTCTTCCAATCCTGTTTACTCCTGCAGGACATAAGGCCAATGCGAGACCAAATAGTGCGCGTGAAGCGCTTTGAGAAGGTGCCGTTGATCCTGGTCGGGAACAAGGTGGACCTGGAGTCCGAGCGTGAGGTGGCCGGCTCGGATGGACGCGCTCTGGCCCAAGAGTGGGGCTGCCCTTTCATCGAGACGTCGGCCAAGAGCAAAACCATGGTGGACGAGTTGTTTGCAGAAATCGTCCGGCAGATGAATTACTCTACACTCCCGGAGAAACAGGAGCAGTGTTGCACAGCCTGTGTAATACAGTGAGGACTCGGTACGAGCTCTGGTCTTCTATCATGTCATGATTTCTAAAAATCAGTTATTGTGACTACACTGAGGGAACGTCTTGTTCATACTCTGCTTAGAGAAACTGCAGCCCATATCGCTGTGCTCAATAGCTGTGAAATATGACCACTGTCCTATATATATTTTGCAAGTCAGTACTATTTGACCCAGTTCTGAACTTCTGATTGGAACCTCTGGTGTATTTGAACTTGAAAATAACAGTCTGTCACAAAGAAATCTCCCTGTCCAGGGGATTAATTTCATTTTAGAAAGTTGCAAGCATGACAGATTTACCCTCCATCGATCCCCTTTTGACCTTGCTTTTTGTTAAAAACCAGTATCATTACATAAAACTCTTCAAACTGCATTAACAACAAGCCCAGCCTAATTTGAACTTGTATCCCTATCAAAAACTTTGAGAAGTACCATTAACAAATATGCACTTCTCATTAGGACCAGGGGCGCGGCATTTACATTTAGCGAGAGAGAGCTTGTATTCACAGAAGAGGGATGAGTGGGTGTGCTTTTCTGCGAGAGCCGTTGGTTTAGTCTGTTATCATGAGATCACAGGAGGAATGTGGCATGAAGAACCAAAGCTGTCTGAGCAGAGCGAAGCAGGGGTGGAGCAGAGCGAAGCAGGGGTGGAGCAGAGCGAAGCAGGGGTGGAGCAGAGCGAAGCAGGGGTGGGGAGTCTGGGGACAAGCAGAGAAGAGGCGGCTGAAATCCAGAGGCTTCATGAGCCTGATAGGAGAAGTTTGACAAAGAGAGAGAGAGGGGAAAATGTGACATCCTGAAAATCATAAATGAAATGATTTTCCAAAACAGGAAGCAGGGTTATTGTGTCATGAGAAATGCTGCCAGCTTTAATGCAGCCAAGATCCTGGACTTAATTTTATTGAATGAAACTTTATTTTAACCAATCTGAACCTGCATGGTGGAGTATGATAAAAACAATTATATTATTGCTAGTGCATATGCAGTAGTTGTAAGTGGTCTACCTAAGTAAGTGCCTATAGTGCACCAGATTGGATACTAGATATGCCACCATCTTTATTGTAGTTCAGACATTGTTGCAATTACCTCTGTCGGGAGAGGCAAAGGCACAATTATCTTTAACAATTGCCAACAAGAGAGGCGCATTTCAAATTGCCATCATCTTAGCCGTTTATATGCCTACTTATGGCAAGACTTACTGTGTATCTATCTCCCTTTCTCATAGGTGCTTCATTTTGTGAGGATCACCACCACAACCATTTCCTGTTTTGATGACCTATATGACCTGGGGCCAACTTCTGTTTGACCCCTATGATAAAATACCACTGGCAGTGTTTCAGCTAGATGGATGGTTTATGACTTTCTACCACAAACCGTCATACAGCCCAGCAGCCTTGTGGGTCTGTCCTATTTTTGATATCTTGACTGTAAAAAGCACATTCTGCTGCGAACATCATGGCCTTTGTAATGACCCTGGTTGCAGCTCTCCTTCATAGCGTAAAAGACAGACCGATGCAGGTGTGTCCGAAGAATGACCATCTGTCAATTGCAACTATTTTCATTTAAAGTTGGAAGTACAACTAAACGAGTAAGAGTGTTCTTGGGGCGGCGGCTTCTTTTCAAAGCTGCTCAATCATATGCTCGATTCATTTACTTGTGTCATAATTTCTTGAATTTGCTGTCTAATTTTAAATCTGCATTTCACAGCGGTGAAATGTTGAATTCTAAGCATGCATACCTCTGTGAGTTTTGAAACCGTTAACCACAATAATGCGCTGCACCACAGGTAATCAATACTTTACCGCTCGCCTTTCTTGGTGTCATTTTGAAAACCTAGTCAAGAAAATTACATTGAACGTTATACAGACTGTGGGCTGTGAACTGTAGTTGTGTTTGTGCGTCAGTCATACTTTCAAGATTTTATGTTTGTAGGTCACCTGGAAGCAGCACAACTCTTACAGAAGTATGCATGCTGAAAATGTAAAATGTTCTACTAAAGTAAATTAAGACTTGTAAGTGGTGAAGAGAAGCCATTTTAAATGTCCTATACCTGAATTCTGTCAAACCACATATTTTGTTACTTATACAAGCCTAAATCACTTGTTTGCAAGTTGGACCTTTTCAGTAATCAGTCAGTAATTACTGTATATACTGTTTATAAAAGTTGTTGCAGTAATGGTCAAAATGGTGGATGTGCCTCCTGAGATGATGATTTATAAAATGACCAAAGTGGTGCACAGTGGCTGTCGTAGCTGCAGATTCCTGGGCAGTAAACTATCCCAGCTGCAATGTGGTTTGATCAAAATTCTGGCCCTTTTAATACATTTTAACATTGTATTTTCATATTTTGTTTTCTTCTCTCATGATAACCTATTTATTAAAAACTAATGACAGGAAGAGCCAATTTTAAACATTTTTTTTTACTAGCTTTTTGTTCTTTTACTTTTGTGTCATTTCAGGATAAATAATGTTTTTGAAGCTGAGAAATTAACAGAGCCTTAAATCATTTCTCTTTCACCCTGGTCTCTTGTGATTTTTGTTCTTGTCACTAAGATGAGCAGCAGTCATTAATGGTTGCTGTGTAACATCCGTCTGATCTGGGATCATTTTGGTTTAAAAGAGCAGATTAACCACTTGAACCCTGGATTCTGGTGAGATCATTAGACAAAAATAGACATCTACAAGGTCGCACGTGACCTTGTAGATTTACACAGCCTGTATATCATGTAGAGCAGTCCTACTGTACTGTACTGATTCTTAAGTAGAATTTTGATGTATTTGTATTTGACAACTTGAGTTACTAGTTACTTTGTAGATTTGTATTAATACGACACAAATTATTTAAAAACACATTTGAAATACATACATGCATAATGATGTACTTTCAGTACATTTTCATACCAATACTTTAGTATTTTTACTCAAGTAAATTTTGATTTCCAGACTTGTAATAGAGTAGTTATTGCATATATTGATACCTTTACTTACAAATGTGAGTACTTTTTCCACCACTGGTGTAGAGTGAAATCAGTGTACCAAGTACAGTTGGGACAATATTTTACTAAGAATAAGAGGAAGTGGTTAATGGGCTGATTGGGCTCATTCCAGCTGGTTTGAGAGCAGGTGTAACTGCAGCATTCCTTGGTCCGTGCCTCAATGACAACTATGGGTCTGTACCCTGCCAGTTCCACTACTTCTACAAACACACACACACACAATTGCAGACAGCAAATTATTTAACTTAACCTTTGGCCTGACTCACACCTTTACAACAGATTGATGTATGCTTGTTGTATGAGATGTATAGCTGATGCAAGCTCGCAATGCATTTCCAATGGGAGTCACATGGTTTGACACAACATTTGTGTTGTATGAGGGGGGCAGTCGAAACACAGCCGAAAGCCATACAACACAAATGTGTCAAACCATGTGACTCCTATTGGAAATGCATTGCGAGCTTACATCAGCTATACATCTCATACAACAAGCATGCATCAATGTTGTATGCTAGATGTAAAGGTGTGAGTCGGGCCTAAGTGTGTGCTTTGGAGAAAGAAACGTATGGACAGTGATCATAATAGTAATCTATACTACCTTTAATTTTAGCCACAGGAAATCATAAAATAACCAGTTTTGTGGAATTTGCAGTCTGTTGTAAAAAAAAGTGTCTGCATCTATGTCAGTGTAGTTTCATATAGTTTATCAGATCCACTCCACCCTTCTATGTCAGTGTAGTACTTACTATATAGTTATCAGATCTACTCCACCCTTCTATGTCAGTGTAGTACTTACTATATAGTTATCAGATCTACTCCACCCTTCACATCTCACCAGTCACCAACTGCCACTATTAAAGACAAAACAGAATGGTGGTGCACAACAGCAGCAAATAGTCTGCTCACGTTGGATTTGTTATATTCAGTTGTTTCTGCTGCTGCAGTTTTTAAGTTGTGGACCTGTGGTTATTCCAGTTCATTTTAAATATTCAAAATCTATTGTTTCATTAATTAGCGACATTTGAGAAATTCCAAGGCAATTATGCACCTTATTATTTTGACAAATGTCATCGTTAAGAGACATTTTAGAAGGGACAGATAAAATTGCCCCTGAACAGCAGGATTATAGCCACACCAATAGATGGCAGTATGTGCATTATTATTCATGATGTCATCGTCATCGTTTTCAAGCAACGCGGAAGTAGAAGCTGCAGGATCAGTGCAGGATCTTTGCAGGATGGTGTGCTTCACTATGATGAAGTGAGGTTGTCTGTTTTGTCAACAACATCAGAAAGCTGTTCAGACATGAAGACCATATTTGTTACTGTTGGGACGACATGTTTTGATGAACTTATTAGTAGTATCACGTCTTCTGACGCTGTTCAAGTGAGTAGTACCTAGGCTAGTATGCTACACGACAGTAGTTTGGTCTCAGACAATCCACACATAGTCAGAAATAAATCTAACTTGTTTCGTAGAGAAATTAAGAATGGATGATAAATAGGACATATTCTTTAATTAAGTGTTGACAACTTGGTAGAAAGATCGTAATTAAACATTTTGGACAAACACACTTTCTTGATTAATTGATTACAGGACCACAATGGAAACAAGCCCCTTTAACAATCATTGTAAAATCGTACCTCTGTACTATTTGCAAACTGTATTCAATCAAAAATCAATGAAAAAAATGAGGGTGAGGCGAGCATTCCGGTTACCACTGAGAATGGCCATGTGAATGAACCACTATTAAGATTTTGTCATGTTTATGGTGTTTTTATTCATATTGTTCTCCTCACTGACAGGCCCTGAAAGCTCATGGTTACGAGCGCTTAGTTCTTCAGGTTGGACGAGGTTCGGTTCTCCCAACCCCTGAGACTTGTCCAGATGTCCAACTAGAGGCGTTTCGCTTCAAAGACTCCATAGCTGAAGACATCAAGTGTGCTGATCTGGTCATCAGCCATGCTGGTATGTAAAACAATACGATTATCCATCTACATGTTTCAAATAGGTTTCAAATACTGTACTGGCAACTGTCCAAAGATAACACAGATCTGTTTTGGATTATTTACAAACATAGACTAGAGTAAATAAATAGCCAAGTCAAGTGTAAGTGTGTGTGTGTGTGTGTTGCCAGGATTGTATCTTAATACATTACAATTTAGACATTATCCCAGACACTCTTATCCAGAGCAATTTCAAAGTGTGAAATCAGTTTATATGGCTTCATCATCAGCCAACAACAAACAGGGTAATCGGTCAAGTCATTAGAGTGCCACGAAAACATACAAGTTGTACAAATAGCTAGGATAGCAGGTAGACATCAAATCTATTATCGGAATAACATACAGGAAACAGCATTATGTGATCAAATTACCAACATAACTAGGAACTATCTAAATGGGCAACAAGTATTGATACAAGGAAATAAGGAGTGAGGTGCAGTATGAAGAGATAAGTTTTCAGACACATTTTTCATACTTCTCTAGCTCTAAATCTTTTATTATAATTATTATGTTTTCTTAGGGGCTGGTAGCTGCCTGGAAGCCCTCGGTGCAGGAAAGCCCCTGCTGGTGGTCGTGAACGATGGGCTGATGGACAACCACCAGATGGAGTTGGCCAGACAGCTGCACAAAGACTCCCACTTACTGTACTGCACCTGCAGGTGTGTATTTTCCTCATTCACCTGGTATTGAGAATCTGCTGTGAGACCCCACTGACAAAATGTCACTAACTGACTTATTTCTTTCCTTCTGAAATGTTTCAGCACCCTCACAGCAACCATGAACACCATGGACCTGTCCGTTCTCCAGCCATTTGTACCTGGACAGCCGAAGTACTTTGCCAATTTCTTAGACAGGGCCCTTGGTGTTCAATGATTCTCCTTCTCAATTTAACTTCAAATGTATTGTCACATCACAGGTTTGTAGGTGTAAAAGACTGTGAAATGACTTTCTGTATACACCATTGAAGTCTCTTTCCTTAAAGGGCCACTTCACCCCTTTTGCAACCAGATCTTATTTTAATGATGTTTGGGAGACGAGAAGCACTTTCCTGAGGTTTTTATGTGGGTAATATGTGTTTAGATATTTCAGTATTTCAAAGTGTCCATGGGCTCCATGATGTCATGGACAATGGGCTCACTTACTTCCTGGACAACATGTTGTCTCAGTAAGACAGCCCTCCCCCCTATCCACAAGGAGCCGTGGACCAAAGCATTATGGGGATTGTAGTCCAGCAAGGAAGTGAGCCCAGTGTCCGAGCATAGACATGGTAACGCCCCGCCTGCCTCTGATTGGCCTACCGACACCATAGACCGACTACCGGCCTTACCAGAGTTTCCTCCGAGGTGGGTAGCTCTATGCTGGATAGTCTGATGCGAGGTTACTCCTTGGTGGGAAATAAACAAGTAAATAAGTACAATTTACAATTTAGGCATTTAGCAGACGCTCTTAATCCAGAGCGACTTACATTAGGCAGGAACAAAGTATGGGAATACATCACATATATAAAATGCATTTATCAAGAAACATGCGTAAGCTAAGAACGTAACTAGAACATATCTATATAATGACACTATACATATTAACTATACATATATACTATACTATGCTATACATATGTAGGCTACTATGATGTGCTATGACTATATACAATGCAATTATTGTGCTGTCTACATGACATGCTATAAGTCTGTTTCAAATGCTATCTAAGTCTAAAAAGTGCTATCTAAGGGGGTAGGATAAGTGCTATGGGCCATGATGGAGTCTGAAAAGGTGGGTCTTCAGACTACGGCGGAAGATTGGGAGTGATGCCGCAGTTCTGACTGCAACGTACGATATAATACGATATAGTACGATATAATACAAGAGAATGACAGCTTGGCACGCGCGACAGTAACTTTTATTTTTGTTGAAGAGGAAAACTAATATTCTTTATGCTGTTTATTTTACATAGATGTGTAAAGTGTAAACTTGAAACATTATTGTACTGTAAAAAGGTCTCTTTTCCCTTGATTTTTATCTTTTTTAGTATAACTATAATTAGATTAATACACGATAATCAACACTAACACTTTAATTAGAACACATCCAAATTAAATCATACAATGTGCGTGTTCAATCAATCAAAGCAAACGGCATAAACAATATTAGTTTGCCTCTTCTACAAAATTAAAAGTTACTGTCGCGCGTGCCAAGCTGCCATTCTCTTGTACTTATTTGCCACCACGGAGTAACCTCCAATCAGAGGCAGGCGGGGCGTTACCATGTCTATGCTCAGACGTAGAATAGAGGGTATGCGTGTGACATCATCATCAAACCCGGAAGTTATGCAGGAATGCCTACTGAGTGTCAAAAAACTACTTTCTGGCCTTGACAGCCCATGCATCCAAACAGCGAAGTCCTATCTGATTGCATTAAACAACGTTAAACAATGTTAAACTCACTTTGCATGTTGCTTTGCCACTCGATTTGCCACTCGATGTTCCATTCACTTTAAGCATGCGCATACCCTCTATAGATATACGCATGTCCATGACATCATGGAGCCCATGGACACTTTGAGATATCTAAAAACACATATTACCCACATAAAAACCCCAGGAAAGTGTGTCTTGTCTCCCAAAGATCATTAAAATAAGATCTTGTTGCAAAAGGGGTGAAGTGGCCCTTTAAGAGACGTAAGTATATATACTATGTATATAAAGGAGAATGAGAATAAATAATGTATTTTATTTGTAGTGCTAATGTGATCTATTTTCAACTCAACTACATTTTTATTTAACATGACAAAATCAACCAAAGTGCTGCACATGTTAAAAGAAAACAAAGGGCAAACAATATAAACATACATTAAAGACATAAACAGGCATTAGAAAGCAAGAAGCAAACAGTGCAATATAAACAGACATTTACAGGCAATATAAAAAGGCACAAAGGACGAGGAGAAAAAAATAAGTCATTAGCGGGGATTTAAAAATATCTATCGACTGGGCGGCTCTGATATGTAGGCAAACTATTCCAGAGCCTGGGAGCAGCCGCCGCAAATGCCCGGTCACCCTTAGTTCTTTTGGTGGTTGCTAGCACATTCAGCTGTAGCTGATCGGCCGACCTTAAAGCTCTGGGTGGGTTGTAGTTGGAAATGAGATCAGCAAGGGACGATTAAATTAGATATTTTGTTTTTGCATTGTATTAGCCTTCTAATTTATTTTATTTTGAAATGTAATTAAATGTGAATTACGGAAGGACAACGATTGGTTGTGTTCTCATTTCTGCATTGCAATTTGATTTCAAAACAAGTCAAGTGTGAAAGGACATATCCATTCTGGGTCATTTGAGTCAAGAGGCAGTCTGAGATGAAAACAAATACCTTGTTTGTTCAGTTGAGCTCTGCAAGCAGAAGAAGCAAAGTTCAAAGGACCACAGTCATCAAACCACAATGAAATGGAGGTCGACATCTGTTTTTTCCTGACCTTTTGACATGGTAAGGGAAGATGCAGCTTTCTGAAGACCCAGTGACGGTGTTCCCAGTCTATTCTTACCAGAGATTCCGGCTCCTTTGAATTCTTTGAATGATGTTCATCTACATTAAACATGGAGGTTAGCTACAGCATCTCTTGATTGATTACCTTGTGTACAGTATGTTTTACTGTTCTTGTTTCTAGCACTAATGTGTTTTGATGTTTCCAATGGCTCTCATCCATGGGGAACAGATAACCAGGTGTTTCTCGCCCATCCCAATTGTCCCCTGGTCCTGTTGCTTCAGTACATGAGAACTAAACTTGGCATTCCAGATTCAGGTAGGGAAACTGAGTTTGTCATGTGGATGATGAAGAGGCAGGCTGTGTTGGTGGTACTGTATAATGAAAAAGCCTAACATTAGACACCGTAACTGTTTTGGTTAGATCTTCATAAGTCCTGTTTTTTGAGTCTTTTGTTGACTTTTTAGCAACGCAGTTACTACCAGTCCGGAATATTTTCATTTCATGTGCAATTTATTTACTGTCACATTATTGGATAGAATGTGTTTCATTCATTTTCTAGACAATATCTTAAGGACTAGAAGGAATATTTAGTCTGTTTTGGAGTGGAGGGTCACTGGATGCTTCCATTAAATATTTCACACTGTTCAACTTCAGAGGTGTCTGCTTACATCTGCTGCTTTCTGCCATAGCTGCCTCAAGGGAGGTTTAACTGTTGACATGTGAAGACAAATGTACTGTATACTTTGTTGCATGACAGCTTTTAATAAACAACTGATAATGTGTTGATTGTATGAAAATCAGTTGGTTTTGGCGAGTGACACAACTCACACAATGAAGTATAAATTATTCTTAAGGGCTATCATCATTACCACTCATTACTGCTAAGATTACTGGAGCTGACTGATGGCTTTAATGGTATAATTAGTGTGACCACAGTAAAGCTATCATTTGTACCTAGCGCTCTGCCCCTCCCATCCCTGCATCCTTGTTTGTTGCAGTGTTACCTGAGGAGTGTCACTGGCAAGCACTTGATGAATCCACTCAATCCAGCATGCTTGTACATTTTAGATATATGGAAGTGTCTTTGTCAGTCATGCTCTGTAGTACTGTTTTATGCTGGGTAAATCTCTCTCTAACATTTTGAAACATGCTACCTTGCTCTGTGTGTGTGTGTGTGTGTGTGTGTGTGTGTGTGTGTGTGTGTGTGTGTGTGTGTGTGTGTGTGTGTGTGTGTGTGTGTGTGTGTGTGTGTGTGTGTGTGTGTGTGTGTGTGTGTGTGTGTGTGTGTGTGTGTGTGTGTGTTTCAGTGCTGGTGGATCTGTGTGATGAACAAGGTACTCTGAAACGACTCTTCCTGTCCCAGCAGCCCCAGGATTATGGCAGTAAATTACTTCCAGACAGGGCTTCATTCTTTTTCTGCACTGTCAACAGTAAGCAGCGCACACGTCATTCATAGATGTTATTGAACATCTATGTTGTTGATTTTATTCTATTCTGTGGTCACAATGCAAAGATTCCCTTTAATTCTGACCTAAATAGATAATTATACATTAAGTCTTAATTATCTCTAATTCTTTAGGAATTATTTTGGAGACAAACCAATGTTACTGATATTTGAGCAGTGTTAGACTGCATGGTTTGAGCAGAGGAGACAGACATTTCTATAGATAGCTCTGAAATAGTTTGTTGATCTGATCAGGAAACCCAGAGGACGGTGCTTATGTTTCCATCAGCCCACTGGTGGCTGACCCAGACCCTGCGTTACTTGGTAACTAACTATGTTTAAAAGTTCCGCTTGTTCATTTGTGTGTTGTTGGTACAACACTGTATACACGTTTGTTGGCGTTCCTCATATAATAACTGTGTGCATAATGCATTATACATGTTTTGTCAGACATACTGCAGTCACAGGTTAAAATCCTGGAGAAGGCTCGCCTACGACAGCTGTCCTCTCAACAGCACCAAAACCACAGAGTCAGCATGAAGCCGGCCCAGATCCATTACACACAGCCTGTGAGTTAAGGTTTTTGTTGTGTGCATGTCTAAAGTTGATTAAATTTCAAGGGAAATTAAAGTCGTTTTTGACTATTTATCCTTTCCTTTTTATATATTTATTATACTAGACTAGTATTAGGGTTTTGCTGCACAATATAATTTAGATCATATGGACTGTTTATTCAGTGGTATCACTGTTTATAGTTGGTATTGCTCATGTGGTGATTAGATTAGATGCCCTTTATTATCCACAAGGGAAAATTGTTTTGCTCGGGTCAATGCATACATTCAAGACAAGACAATACAATACATAGGCGGGGTATTGCTGCTATGAAATGAAGCAACATTTGTTTAAATTATGGGCTAACAGTCTAAAATCCCTACCCTCATTTACAATGGTATTGATTTACAAAAGTAAAATAACAATAAAAAACAAACAAATCCTAAGCTGAATTAAACTGAAATGTTTCAATTATTATTGGTAGCAAAAAGCCATACAGTTAGATAAAATACGCTACAAGCAGTGTCAGCAGAAGACAAGTGGAAAGGTTTCATTTTCAAACGATTGCTATAGCGCCCCCCTTTGGCCAATTGGAGTAAGACTGGTTTCAGTGCTATTTGGCATGACTCTACCATACTGTAAAGTTTCATAAACATGTGATGCTGCATGTATGTATTAGGGGCAGAAGAAGAATTTTCATAAAACTGCAATTTTCATTGTCTGATAAAACCATTTTTTCAATTAAAAAAATGTGCTCCTGTGCATTTTGATCAAATATCCTGGGAGGAGATAGATTTGAACTGTTTTTCATATAATTCAAAATGGTGTGTGATCTAAAGGTCAGAGGTCAAAGGTCCCCATACCACATTTGTTCCTTGTGAGGAGCCGCATATGTGTATTGAAATTTTATTGCTGGCAGTCAAACGGTTCACGAGCTATGCCTGTTCAAAGTTTGAATTTTCAATTGATCGCTGTAGCGCCACCCTTTGGCCAATAGAAATTATTTATAATTAAAAATAGTGGGTGATCTAAAGGTCCGATGTCAAATACAAAAGTTGGCAGAATACAAAAGTTGTTCGTCATGAGGAGATTTTCAATTGAGTGCTGTAGAGCGTCGCAGTCCCGCCCCCTACCATGGCCCAGGAAATGAATCCCAATGCATTTTTCCCATAGACATTTCAAAAAGTATTTATTTAAAGACGGTTACGCCGCGGACAAAGCCAACTCGAGTCGTGACAACTCATGACAACACAAACAATATTTTGGACCAAACAAATAATTACAAATAAGAAAAACAACAAAAAAGTGTTGTAACCTGCTGTTTTTTTTCTTCTTTCTAATTATTTGTTCGGCCCAAAAAAATTAGTTTGTTGTCATGATTTGTCACGACTCGAGTTGGCTTTGTCCGCGGCGTTAAACGTCTTTAAATAAATACTTTCTGAAATGTCTGAGGAAAATGAACGGAGAATCATTTCCTGGGCCATGGTAGGGGGCGGGACTGCGACGCTCTATAGCGCCACCCTATTACCATATTGACAAGTTTCGCGAAAACCGACTGCACGGTTAAGCCAGAACTGCTATTTTTGGCAGAAGAAACAGAAGAAAAATCCAGACAAATACAATAAGGGAAGTCCCTTCGGGCTTGGTCCCTTAAATATATTATTAATATTAATGCAAGCCCACTTTATTGTTTGTTATTATTGTTTGGTTATAGTATGGTCCCTTCGGGCTTGGTCCCTTAAATATATTATTAATATTAATGCAAGTCCACTTTATTGTCTCCACCAGGCCGAAGGCATGGGGAGAGAGTATGTTTTGCACTCCGTCCGTGTGTCCGTCCGTCCGTCCGTGTGTCCGTCTGTGAACAGCTAATCTCTGGCACCGTTGGCTTGATCGCAGCCATACTCTGCACACACACTCCCTGAATGCCAGAGCTGAACCTCTGCCCCAAAGTTTTCACATTGGCCTGTTATAGCGCCACCAGGAGGCCGCTTTGTGCAAAACAAATGTTTTGACAGTACACCTACAGATTTTGTCCAAACATTACGCAAATTGGTACACAGTCTCTCTAGAGCCATTCAACGAAACCGGTCTTAAATTTTTCAGACTCCATCCTGATTGGCTAAGATTGGCTTCCAAAGTTCGCAGGAGTGCTCTGTTTCAAACAGAATGCTGCAAATCATGAACACATGGTGTGATTTCCGTGAAATTTTGCACGCACATTCCCACTAGGTCGAGGAAGAAATGCCACTTCAATATTTTCAACTCAGCCTCATGGTGGCGCTATAACTGGCCGATTTGTGTTTTACCTATAACTGCACCGATCTGTGTAAAACCATGTATGCACACTCCCTAGAGGCAAAGGAAAAACCTTTGCCTGGAATTTTTCACATCTGCTCTTTATAGCGCCACCAGGAGGCCGACATATGTAAAACACATTTTCTAATATTACTCCTTCAGATTTTATCCAAATGTCACGCAAATCGGTACACATGCTCTCCATAGTCATGTGATCATGTGATTTGTTTGATTTCTCATAATTATCCATCCTGATTGCCTACGATTGGCTTCTAAAGTTTTCAGGAGTAACACACACACACACACACACACACACACACACACACACACACACACACACACACACACACACACACACACACACACACACACACACACACACACGTTTATATTACTCCTAAACATTTTGCCAAACATCACACACAATCCTATCCTCCTGGTGGAGACCTGTGCCCAGAAGGGCACTTTTTCTAGTTGTAATTGTTATCCTACAATCTCTTGACTCCTGCAGGCTATGCAGCGTCACAGTCGAGCTGGCACTGATGATGAACCACAGAAACCCATTTCAAACAGAAGAAATCCAAAATAATGGGGACATCTTGTATAAATAACGGATTTAGGCTGATTAAAACTTCATTATATAAACCTACCCTTTTGCCTCTCTTATTAATTTAAATACTGTAATACTTATTTTCAATATTTAGTATGTTGTAAGCTTTCATGTTTTAATATCCCGGCCTGGTGGAGATCTGTATTTCCTAGTATTTAGCTCATCTGTTTTGCATGAAACTATCCTAGGAGAAGGAGGGAGACCCGCACACTGCCACTTGCTGGTTCAAGAGCTTTTTATTTAATGTCCACAATATGCCATGCATGAAACTATCCTGAAACATGATACAGACATTGCAAGAATCAAGGTTGTCTTAATTGGTACAACTTCTGTGCAGGTGCAAGTGTTTTGCTCAATATACATTATAGCAACATAAATAATAGTGTCGTTTTAACCCTTGTTTTTATATAAAATAAAGGATTTTTTCTACTTCAACTGGACAGAGCTGTCTTGGACCCTCTTTTAAGTTCGCCACCTAATACCTCCTTCCACAGTGAAATTGACTCAAGGTATAGAACTTTTTAACTCTTTGAGAGTTTCAAGGATTTCTATATAGTTTGTAGACTTCTCTATGGCAGAATGGCGTTTTTGAATGATTTATTGAAAATTCTCTGTTGTGAATGTGTGACAACGAAAGACCTTCAGAGAAAGCTTGACTTGTCTGCTTCCAGGAAAAAAATGAACTGAGTTGATAAAATGTTTAGTTCTTGTGTTGGAAGCCATTTAAAAGAGCCTGCATTTACACTGTTTCTGTTTCTAGGACAACCAAAAAAAGTTATGCCCGGTTGAAGTTTTATTTTCTAAATAACTTTTTTTCTGCTGGGCATACATAGCCATGCAATATCTCATTTTAAAGGGTGAGTTGTCTAGTTCAATTAAAATAAAATAAAAAGTTTCTCACATGTACCACTGTAGATATTTTGCCATCTATAAATAGCATGGTCAGTCATGATCAATCTGACCTATCCAGCTAAAAGTCCCCATAGCTCTGAAATTGGAACATCATATAAACTCAATTCTTTTTTGGGGTAAAATTAGACATTCTAACGCACATTTTGATATATACCATGTTTACATAGTCTTACCAGTACCTTGTCTATTCATGCATGTATCTCAAAAACCTGTTATGAAGAAACACAGTTTTGATAAAAAACACATCCAAGGACATTGTTTTGATATGACTTGGTGCCCATGATATGTATCAAAATATAGACTTGAATGTATACTGTATTATAAAAAAGAAATTGAGTTATTACCATCTACCGTTACAGAGTAAATCACAGTTGAAACTTGCTTAGTCATATACAATAAACCTCACAATAGTGAACAAAATAGTCATGACAGGTCTAACTCATTGTAAAAGCGTCTTTTATTTTTTACGACTACTAACATAATAAAATGATAAATATTACAGAAAATAAATAGGCCTACATACAAAACAGTTACTCCTCCCCTAGCTCTGATCCATAGCTCTAAATGCGCATTTAGAGCTATGGATCAGAGCTACTCCTCCCAAATGTCCCCAAACCCAGTCCTTGACGGTGTGTGTGTGTGAGTTAACCTGACTCCGCCATATGGGGCAGCAGAGTGTACACTGTGTTCCCCCCTCCTGCTCCCATCTGGGAACTCTCAGGCAGACTTGATGCCCGGCCACAAAACGGCCTGGCCAATCAGCAGCAGCTTCTAGCAACTTCTAGCAGCAGCTTCTAGCTTCTACTAGCTGCTGCTGATTGGCCAGGCCGTTTTGTGAGCAACTTCGCTTCTAGCTGCTGCTGATTGGCCAGGCCGTTTTGTGGCCGGGCATCAAGTCTGCCTGAGAGTTCCCAGATGGGAGCAGGAGGGGGGAACCCAGTGTACTCTCTGCTGCCCCATCTGGCGGAGTCAGGTTATGTGTGAGTAGGCTAAATAAAAAAAACACCCAAAAACTGCCCCCCCTGAAATGAATGAATGAATGAATCCGGTTCAGTGTCGGAGAACGCCATCGCAGTCTTGACTCTTCATCCTCCTCCTCCTCCTCCTCATCTGATGCCAGTTCTAAATATATAAAAAGAAATAAACATTTTAGCTGTAGTCAGTGCACGCTACTATTACATGGCGTTTTACCCGGCTGCTGGCGATCAATGATTTTATTGTGCAGTGTCTTTGTGGGCCGAGTCGTGGCATGACAAATACAAATAGATGCTTGTATAAGTAGTATCACGATAAAATAATATGGCAACGTTAGAATGAAACACCAATGAGTGATCGGTGGTAATGTAGCTAGCTGCCCAGGGTATATCCAGCACCATTGCGTCGCAATCATCCAGCAACATTGGTACTGGCTATTGCCCGGGCTTGTGGCCCGGCCAATAGCCAGTACCATTTGTGCAGTGTTTGTTAGCAACTACTACTAGCCAACAGCCAGTGGAATGTGGTGACGTGATGGTGCTGGATATACGCTGGGCAGCTACATTACACGCGATCACTCATTGGTGGTGTCATTCTAACGTCGCCATATTATTTTATCGTGATACTAATTATACAAACATCTATTTGTATGCCACGATGCCACGATTCGGCCCACAAAGACACAGTACAATACATTCATTTGATCAGATGTTTTTGTTAGCTACGTCGATCACCTATAGTACCGACCCTTGTTATATATTCTCCGACTATGCATGTCACGATGACTAAACCAGTTAGATCTATCCATATATGGTTCTACCACATCTATCTGATATCAGCACTAGGTCGGCTCGGGCCAAATATAGGGATCGTCTTACTAGACATGTCATATTAGGGCATTTTCGAATACAATAAAATTACCTTTTAGCGAAGGCATCAGCCTTGGTGGTAACTCCGGTGGGGAGAAGAAAAAACATTGCACACGTGTAATCCGCGAGGGTGGATGTTGCAGCCCGGCCAACGGTCTGGGACTGGAGAATGCCACTGGACACGGATGGATCATTTTTCAGATTGTTTTTTTTGCGGCGACTGCAAACCTGGCTGAAAAACTCTTCCTCCAGTGCCCACCTCGGAGGAGTCAACCAACCCCCCTGTTCACTGGGGGCTGGGCGTCAGTTTCCAATAGGAAAGCATACACGTGTGTCACGTGACACGGGAATTCTGGGAAATGTAGTTGATATTTATGCTCAATACTATATAGAGCGTCGCAGTCCCGCCTCCTTCCCGGGACCAGGAAATGAAATCCAATGCATTATTCTCATAGACATTTCGTAAAGTATTTATTTAAAGACGGTTACGCCGCGGACAAAGCCAACTCGAGTCGTGACAACTCATGACACCACAAACAATATTTTGGACCAAACAAATAATTAGAAAGAAGAAAAAAACGGCAGGTTACAACACTTTTTTTGTTGTTTTTCTTCTTTCTAATTATTTGTTTGGTCCAAAATATTGTTTGTGTTGTCATGAGTTGTCACGACTCGAGTTGGCTTTGTCCGCGGCGTAACCGTCTTTAAATAAATACTTTACGAAATGTCTATGAGAATAATGCATTGGATTTCATTTCCTGGTCCCGGGTAGGAGGCGGGACTGCGACGCTCTATACAGAGGTGCGGACCGAATTAATATATTGGTATTAATAAAAAAAGAGAACTACGGAAAATCACGTACAGGGCAGAAAAGACTAATGCAAAACTCCACGTGTTTTCCAGTAGTAATCTGTCTAAGGGTTAAGAACTCTTGTGCTTTGTTATATGAAACCCTCTCCATAGAGCACCTGTCTACAGTTTTCTCTACATATAAAGGACCCACGTAGCGCTTCTTCTTTTCTTTTTTTCTGTTATAATTATAGATTGATTGATTGATTGATTGATATTTTTTTTAGATTGTGCTCCGCAACACATTGAAATATATACCAGAATACCAATTGTGAGACACTCAAAAACGAATAAAACATACATTATAGCACCATAAAAACAAAATAATACAGTGTTTACCAGTACTAAAATGTGCAAAATGCCTTGCTAGGTGAAGAAATCATTCTAAACGAAAATGTCAGCAGAGTTCACACTTCACAGTGAGCTTCCAATTCAATAGAACCATCAGATTGCATAGTACAGTAACTTATTTCCTATCAGCTAGGGTGTTTCACATCTGAATTTGGCAAAGGCCAAACCCATATCTATTGGGGTGTATTTACCAACTCCTAAATAAGACCTACTTGCCCAGTTAAAAACAGCATTTACACAAGAATAACTTCTATGCTTGCACTCAGAGCTCATGGCATGCATTGCTACAGTAGATGCCTGACAGTTTTATTAAGATTTTTTTTGCCATTTTGCTTTCTTTTTGGTGTGTGTGCGCGCGCGTGCGTGTGTGCGTGCGTGTTGAGTAGGCCAAGTTGTCTACATGGTGATAGTAGTTAATGGCCGATCTACAGAGAGCCCAAACACGACCCCAAGTCAAGGTGGTGCCCAGTTGTCCAAGTGCCCACATATGCCTAGTGCCCAGTTGTCCAAGTGCCCACTCGTCCAAGGTGCCCAGATGGATTTGGTGCCGGGGCGGGATCATCTCATAGTAAATGCGACCTGCTGTCGCAATTAAGCCCATATATGGACATCCCTGATGTCATCAATATCAGTATATGGATATGTCAGAACCTGTTCTGACATTCCATATGTTGATCCTTCCCCATCCATCCTTCCTCTATCAGGTATCAGTCTTTTCGACTGATACCTGTCCATTTAAACTCTAGACGGGCCTGCCCCAAAGTTATTAGTGCAGCCACGCCCCGGCAGCCGGCGAAAACTAGAGTTTTAACAGGCTCGAAAATTAAGGCCCGGCCCTACCTGGGCCCTCATCAAACCCTGTACACTCAAGACACTGCCACCGCTGCCACCCTTAGATCTCCAAAAATGGAGCCGACCTGTTCTGACATTCCATATGTTGATCTGACCTCATCAAACCCTGTACACTCAAGACACGCTCCATATATTGCCAGTGCACGCGACCTGGGCGAGGTCGCTTCTTGCCCTCAGGCGTCTTACTGGTTTTATATAACAAACAAAAATACATAAAGGGAAACACAGTCACACAACATAGTGTAATGTTGTGTCTCCCTCTGTTATATATTTTTGTTTGTCACTGATGTTTTATGTGTGGCTGCAGCTGGGGTGAAGCCCAAGACAAATTTCCCTTGTGGACAATAAAGTTTACGTTGACCTTGAATGATGAATTTTAAATCTACATACCTCTACCATTATATGTGAAGTCACATGTGCTAGATCAGTGCTGTGTCCAGTGTGGTCCAGTCTAGCTTGCTGCAAGTTCACGTTAAGAGATTCAGCAACGGCCTGTGCTGGCCTAGCAATCCGGTTACCGCTGGTAATAGAGTCCCGACCCGATCCCAACGACCTTTGCCAGGATTGTCACCCCGTCATCTCTCTCCCCATTTCCTGTCACACTACTGTCTACCTATCAATAAAGCCTCCCAAAAATATCTTTAAAAAAAAAAAAAAAATCAGCGCACCTATCAACACCTGCACGTTGGGACTGCGTGTCAATTTGTAGGACACCTGGACACCTGAAAAGTCATGTAAATGTGCGACTGTCCCACGCAAAGGGGGACATCTGGTCACCATGGTGATAAACACCCTGTAACTTATATTTAAACCTAGCTATTTAGCCTACTACAACATTTAAGGAAATCTTTGTCCCCACGATTAGGATCGTTTTTAACACCACAACCACTAGACTTATGTTTCAGGTCTGGGAACAGGTTTGGGAACAGGTCTGGGAACAGGTTTGGGAACAGGTTTGTTCCCAGTCACAAAAAATGTGACTTGACTTGAGCCACGTTTAGAGGTGGTTTCAAATCTGATTTCAGGAGATCTCAGATCTGTCTCAGTCTGAATGCAACAACCTGATCTAAATCAGAATCCATGTTACTTGTATGTGACTTATGTGACTACTTCCTAAATACTTCCTTAATGTCAACGAAGTCCACACAACGAAGTCCACACCCACAACACCAGATTTGGCACAAACAAGGGACTAAATTAATTTCGCTCCTATGCCACCAAAATGTGGAACGCCCTACCAACTGCTCTCAAAGGGCACCTACGGACGACTGCAATTTGAAACTGGCCCCCATAAAATCTGAATCCCCCACCCGCGTATATCTATTGAATATGTTAATCACCTGTACTCGCCTGACAACTTTACTGTATAAATGGGGCACAGCCTAGCTTGGCACTCACTCACATTGTACAGCTACTACAAGATGGAACCAGCAGTCAAAAAGAGATGCATCCAGAAGACTCTACATTTCGCGGCTCCCTCCAGAAAGACACCACCAGAACCCGACAGCAGCACACACAGCGCGGCCGGGTCACCTGCATCTGACGACGGTCACGGCACAGCCAGCAGCCCCTCGCCGCCGGCTACTACCAACGCAACGCCTACAAAGAAAGCCACTGCCAGACTTTACCGTGATGACTACATGAAGTTTGGCTTCACGTTTACTGGGGATACAACTAACCCGATTCCGCTGTGCATCGTTTGTGGATTCAAGCTTGCAAACAGCGGCATGGTTCCCAGTAAACTATGAATGGAAAAAGAAATTCAAGGAGCTAAGCCTGGACAGGTTTTGGTTGGCTGTTGGCAAAGAATATCCAGCCATCACAGACAGCGCAATTGGAGTGCTGCTTCCCTTTTCCACAACCTACCTGTGTGAGCTTAGCTTTTCAAGCCTGACTTGCATAAAAAACAAACGCAGACCAGTTTGTCCAGCGTCTCAGCCAGGATAAAAACTATTTGTTCAGGAAAACAAGCTCAAGGTTCACACTAAGACAGAACTATTTTCATTTATTTTTATCAAATATTTTTTGCGATTTTTTTGGTACAAAGTGCTCAAGTTTAAGACCATTGTATTGTGGCAAAATATTTTTGTTCTTATTTATAAGTAATACTTTGCATTGACAAATTGAACATGTGTGTGCTATATTTTGTATATTGAGTTTTTAAAAATAAATTGATGAAACTGAGGCACTGTCTCTGTCCCTTTCTTTCTCTTTAAAGTTATTTGATGAGTGCTGTCATGTGTGTTTTTAAAGGTATATTGGGTTCAAAGAAGTTTTACTCTGTCAAAACTATAATGTGTTTGGTATCAAAGACGTTTTACTATATATATATATATATATATATATATATATATATATATACATGCACACCCCCCGTATATCTAGGTGTGCCCCGAGATTTTTAGGCTATGAAAAGTGTGCCCCTGGACAAAAAAGGTTGGGAAACACTGATATATTCTACGTCCGAGCATAGACATGGTAACGCCCCGCCTGCCTCTGATTGGCCTACCGACACTGCCCGTCTTGCCTGTCCTCCGAGATGCAAGAGTACTCTGTGTGGGAAATAATACAAGTACAAGAGAATGGCAACACGCAACAGTAACTTGTAACTTTAATTTTTGTAGAAGAGGCAAACTAATATTGTTTGTGCCATTTGCTTTGATTGAATAATTGATTGAACACGTATGTACTATGATTTGATTTGGCTGTGTTCTAAATTAAAGTGTTAGTGTTGATTATCGTGTATTAATCTAATTATAGTAAACTAATACCATTATACTAATAAAGATAAAGATCAAGGTATTAATTATAGTAAACTAATACTATTATACTAAAAAAGATAAAGATCAAGGGAAAAGAGACCTTTTTACAGTACAATAATGTTTAAAGTGTACACATGTATACAAATAAACAGGCCAACGGCATAAACGATATTAGTTTGCCTCTTCTACAAAAATAAAAATTACTGTCACGCGTGCCAAGCTGTCATTCTCTTGTATTATATCGTACTTGTATTATTTATTAATTTCCCACCACGGAGTAACCTCGCGGGAGACTATCCAGCATATAGCTATCCACCTCGGAGGAAACTCTGGTAAGGCTGGCAGTGTCGGTAGGCCAATCAGAGGCAGGCGGGTGTTACCATGTCTATGCTCGGACATGGAAAATATATACGCCTCCCCACCCACCCCTTTTTCCCCTCACTGTATAGGTTTTCTTCCTTCCTTTTTACATCCTCTATGATGATTTCCTGTTTTTGGCTATATAGAAGTGTATATTTGTACGTCTCTAAATGTTATGATGAATTGAACATGAACTGTAATGCTTTATGGTGTCATCCACAGTTAACAGTTTTGTATTGAGTTGTGCTTGAAATGTACTGTAATTCTCCAATCTGTTAATAAATACTTCAATCAATTAATCAATGAGTTTAGACTTATTTAAACAAATCAGATTCCAATCTGGATGTGCGGCACAGATCTGATTCAGGCTGGATTTGGCTGCCGGTGTAAATGGGGCCGGTCTCCATCTAACAAGGTTGGTGGGTGATGATGATTCAGTTGAGACTTGAGACACGTGCAGTCGCGGAGGTTAACACCAGGCAGTATTACACAAAACATCCTACAGTTTAAGGATGTATACCTCATGGTACTTCTGGTACCACAGCACCTCAAAAGGCCCTTTAAAGTAGGCTCCAGACTTCCCAAAACAAACTGGTCAGGCTACTACTTGGCCTTACTCCCAGAACCCACCACACCCCTGCCCATTTCAACAGGTTGGAATGGCTTAGGGTTGACGACAGAGTACACCATCTTGCAATGGGTCTGGTCCACAAGATTAGATACACCACCAAGATACCCATGTACCTGTCTAAATAGTTCCTTAATGTCAACGAAGTCCACACCCACAACACCAGAGGGAGTTCAACAAACCATGTGCAACCCAGATTCGGCACAAATAAGGGACTAAATTAATTTAGGTCCTATGCCACCAAAATGTGGCATGCCTCTTCAAAGGGCGGCTGCAATTCGAAACTGGCCCCTGAAAAAAAAAGAAGAAGTCCCCCCCCCTCTTTTTTATACTGTAGGCCTACACAGTTTCCCTTTTTTCTAACCGTGTATATGATTTCTTTCTTTTTTTGCATATAAGTGTATATCTGTATGTCTCTAAATGTTCTGATGAATTGAAAATGGAGGACCCTGATGTAAACAAGTCAGTGCTTTTTCAGGTTTTATAATCTTAGCAGTTTTTGTATTGACCTGTATGTACCTTCCTTGAACTGTACTGTACCCATTCTGCAAACTTTTAATAAAATGTTCAATCAATTCAATTAATCAGATAAAAAGAAGAGAAATGAACAGGAACAGAACATGCTTCTCGTATCATTGTGCACAGATGTCAGTCTCCGATAAAGTAGCATACCTACACCATACACCTGTTTAGAATTTGCACATAATGCAGGATGCAGCAGGGGGTTGCTTTACAGCAATGATAACGAGTGCTTCCAAACTCGGAATTTCTTGACAGGAAGTAGCTCATAACATGTCTACGGTGGATTTTTTGGACACTTTGCAGATAGTAAGACGATAATTCAAGCTTTTCGTACAGCTGCAATGTTGGTGAGTTTGACGTTATTTAATACAATTAAATAGGACTTTTCTGTTCTGAATGAGCTGTCTATGGGAAGTTGCACCTAGGTAGCACCTTGCTGGCAAGATGGCAGCCGTTCTAGTGAACAGAAATAATAAATAAATAGACTTGGTAACCTAACTGTAGGGAGTACAAACACAGTAGAGAACCTGGGGGTTATCATCTATGAAAAGGCAATGAACACAATGAGCAGAAAATAAAACTGAACCATGTAAATACAACAAATTGAGCAGAGCAGTGCAGGGAGTTGAACCCTGTTCCGGTAAACCAGAAGTACCACACCAGTGCCTTAGTTTTAGTTTTGTTGTCATTCACAGGTCCATTCGTTGAAATGTAAATTTTACATTTCAACGGTAAAGTAATTTCACAATTTACATTGTAGGCAATAATTAATAACGGTATATAAAGAAGAAAAACACAGAAGCACAAAACTAACATTTTCAAATTATTGTCTCCACCAGTCCGAAGGCATGAGGAGAGAGTATGTTTTGCACTTCGTCCGTGTGTGTGAGTCCGTCCGTTTGTTAACAGCTAATCTCCGGCACCATTAACCCGGTCGATGCCAAATTTTGCACACACTCCCTGGATGCCAACTATGAACATCTGCCCCAAATTTTCCAGAACGGCCTGTTTTAGCGCCACCAGGAGGCCGACTTTTTTTCCCTCCAGATTGTGTCCAAAAATCCCGCAAATCGTTACACACTATCTCTATATTCATGTGTTCAAGACGGATCTGTCCGATATTTCATATTCCATCCTAATTGGCTAACATTGGCTTTCAATGTTTGCAGGATTTGCCCGTTTTGAACAAAAAGCCTCAAATCATGAGCGCGTGGAACGTGGAATCTTTCACAGACTTTCCTACTAGGCTGAGGAATATATCCCACCCTTTTCACATTGGCCTGTTATAGCGTAACAGGTGGATTTTTGCAAAACACATTTTTGGAACAAAATGCCTCAAATCATCCAATTGCCATCCAAGGCGTAAGAAGAAATGGCACCCTTTTCACATTGGCCTATTATAGCGCCACCAGGAGGCCACAACCTGACCTGCCCGGGTGGAGACATGTGCCCCGAGAGGCACTTTTGCTAGTTTGCTATGATTTTTTAAAGATGGAGTGCCATGATTTTCTTCCACCCTAAAACACGATCATCAGGTCATGTGGGTGCATTACTGAGGGACTAGTGGAGATCCAGTAGAACTAAATGTTAGGGAGGGACTAGTGGAGAAGAGATCCAGTAGAACTAAAAGACAAGTAATTTTATGCTTGGTAGCACGCTGAAAATATCCGATCTACAAGCTCACAGATCTGCTATTTTCAGCACGCTACCAAGTGTAAAAATCTGCCATTACGACGCCATCAAGGCACCAACAAACTGCAATTTTCACATTATATTTAGTCGACTAAAACTAGACTAAAAGGTAAAGCATTTCAGATGAACTACTACTAGCGTGTGTCGTCCAGGTATTGTGAGGCGGAGCAGGACTGCTGTAAGGCCATCTCTCTGGACACAACCTACTCCAAGGCTTTCGCCCGCAGAGAAACGACAAGAGCTGCCCTAGGCCACCTCCTAGAGGCCAAAGAAGGTACTGCATGCGCAGTATTGATTGAATTAGTCTCGTGTTGTAGCTAGCGCTGTAATGTATAAACATTCAAGAGTGTTACCAGATTGGTTTAGCTGTGCATGCGGTGTCTTTACTAACATCCCACCACTGGTTGAGAACCACTGAACTAAACTAAGGAATGAACTAATGAATGAATAACTAATGAATACCAAATATCTAAATACTGAATCGAGCCACTTCAAAACTATCTAGGGTGTTCACATGAGCCTGAGTAGACGATAAAATGAACAAAAGTTTTTTTGAAAGTGAAATATCCCTAGTAAGTAATTCAGATGTTTAAGAAAAATGAAACAGTTTCATTTTACACTCTATATATCATGGGTCTATTTGGTTAGCAACTCTCCATCATTGAGCTGGGGACCACCTAGAACCCCCTCCTCAAGGACCACTGGTGCAGGTCCACGGGTTGAAAACCAAAACCACTGACTTATAGACACTTACCATATCAAATGTATCCCACGAGCTGTAGTCGTAGGACTTTATTCTTGCCGTTTGCTTGGAGTCTGCCGTCTTAGTCTCGCCGTTGCCGCTCACCAATTTTTTCTTTGCCGTTTTCTTCTTTTTGTAATCCTTGTTACGCACAGGGAGGAGATCTTTCTGCAATAAAGGAACGGACATTTTTATTAGGGATGGGTCCGATTAATCGATTATAGGACCCGAAATCGAAAATTAATAATCGATAATCTTTTTATTTATTTATTATATTAAATATATATATATAATATATATTATATATATATTAATAAAAATAATAATATCTTTGGGCATGGCTATATTGACGTACAAACTATACAAACTGGCTCCAGTATAAAAAGTCAAAGTCCCCCCCCCGTGTCCCCCCCCCCCATTTATCTTTTCCACACGTATCTCTTTTTTTCATGGAAATGTAATGAATAATAATGAATTGCATTTTTATGGCGCTTTTCTATGCACTACGTGCCTACTCAAAGCGCGTACAATGGTCCATTCATTCATACATTGGGAGGTGAAGCGGCGAACAGTCGACGCCAGCGTCCTCACTTCCCACATTCACACACCAATGGTGGCAAGCTCACACCGACCGACTCATTGGAGGCAATGTAGGGTTCAGTGTTTTGCCCAAGGACACTTCGACATGTGGACAGGATACGTCATTAAATGTTCTGATGAATTGAAAATGGAGGACCCTGATGTATGCAAGTCTTGGCACCTTTTCTGGTTCTATCCTCAAGTAACTTTTGTGAGAAATGTACCCATTTTGCATACTGTGAAGTGAAATAAACATTTCTATCAATCAATCAATACTAGTGTAACCTAACCGGTATAGTCTGTCTCACTCTGCGTTGTGTGATGACTGGTGAAGATATTAATTAGTCGGACCCAGAACTCTTTAGAGACAACCTCCGTTTATTCTGACAAAACGAGACAAAATACCTGCATCGACTCCTCTCATTCCAACACGGAAATGGACAAGGAAGAGTGGCGACACTAGCGTTGACTCCCATTGTAACAATGGAATGCGGAAGTGCTCATTCTATATCAATGGGATAGTTCCAGCCATAGGAGCAATGTTTGGAACTATAGCCCATAGGCACCCGCTTTGTCTCAATGGGATAGTTCCAACTTCCAATGTTTGGAACTATAGCCCATAGGCACCCGCTTTGTCTCAATGGGATAGTTCCAACTTCCAATGTTTGGAACTATAGCCCATAGGCACCCGCTTTGTCTCAATGGGATAGTTCCAACTTCCAATGTTTGGAACTATAGCCCATAGGCACCCGCTTTGTCTCAATGGGATAGTTCCAACTTCCAATGTTTGGAACTATAGCCCATAGGCACCCGCTTTGCGTCGAGATCAAAGCGTGTAGATACTCTCCTACTCTACACTCTGGACCACTACTAATGTGCTGTAATGTACTATATTATGGGTGGCAGGCTTTGGTTTATAGGCCTATTATATGGTAAAAGGTACGTTGCCCCTTTTCCATCTCGCCCCACTACTCTACCTAGCTGTAAATAACAAACATAATTCATGTTGGTGATTATATAAAAGGTATTATCATATTAATTTATAATTGTTGAGTTCACTCTGTATATCCATGGGCATAATAATAGCATGATGATGCTATTACAAAACATGGGCTACATGGAGGAAATGTGTTTAATAAAACTAAGTGGATTGTTTACACAGCAGTCACCATCTCTGTCTCATGTTATTCTGTCTTGCTTTTACGGAGTACAGAAATCGACTACTATACAATCAAATAAATCTGTATACAAGATAATTTCAGATTTCAGCAGCCCAGAGGGAGGGAGATACTAAATTAACTGTTAAATAAATTAAAACTTTTCGAGGGGGCGAGTTGGTAAAGGGGCGATTATATAGCCTACCTGGAGAAAGATAATGGAGTCAGGTAGACGGAACTAAAGCCTGTAGCCTACCCGTTCATTGATGGGAAAAGTACTCACACCGTTTTTACATAAAAGGATCATGCGGTGGCTTGATGGAACGAACCTGAATCTCTCCGACTGTTCCCTTCCCGCGGCGCTCTCAGCTGCTCGTCTTTCGTCTTGATATCCGTCTCCCAGCTGTCCAGCTCCCTCATGAAGGTGTGCACGTCCTCTGCGCATCTGGAGCTGTAGCTGAGCTCGACCGCTTTGTTTCCGCCAGCAGCAGCAGCCATCATCTCTGTCTGTGTGAAACGGTTATTATTTCATGGTTTGACTCAAAAAGGCTGGTTTTACAGAGAAGACTTGCTCTAAGGCAGAGGTTCCCAACCACTGACCACCAGTGGCCCCCCTCTGGTGGTACACAGAGGAGTCACCAAAAAAGAAGAAAAAGACAAAACAGGTAGTTCTTATGACCAAGCAATTAGTTTAAATAGGCTAACCAGCCGTGCTGAAATGAGTATGACGGCACACCTAGGCATTAATATAAGTTTTGAGGACGGATTAATCACATTAAAAATATCATCAGTTGCGCTGATTAGTGATTAGACAGAGTTTCGTCAGAGCAGCAGCAAAATTGGCTTATAGGAATGAAAAAATATATATATATCAACCTTTTTATATAGTATCATATTGAAAACCCCTGGTCTAGAGCAGTGGTTATTGCGGACAGTGGTCCGACCTTGAGGGGGGTTTGCAGGTGGTCCCAAGCTAAATGGACCCGTAGGCCTACGGGTCAATTTGGTTTAATTTTACACTCTCACAAGTTAAATTATTGTTAAACATTGCATATACTTAATTTACAAGTCGTCGCTATGGTACCATAAATGGCGTACTTGTGCGCAAGCAGAGCGTGCAAGTACTGTAGACCGCTACAAACTTTCAAATCTCAGCCTCTCTGTGAAGGAACGTTTGCAATATTGAATTACTAGGTTTATCTATTTGCTACCTTGCTTTTGGAGGAGAAAAAGTAGTATTTTGAAGTATGGTAATGATTACTTATGCCTGTTATGGCAGTGGTGTCAGATTACATACAATAGGGGCATTACCTTTAGTCCACCCGACACTGAAACATGTCATCGTTACGTCACCATCGATAACCAATTATACCCTGGCATTGGTACATATCTTCATCACGTCATGGGACATACGCGGAAATCTGCGCGGTCTGCTTCCGTATGTCCCGTGCCAGCATTTGACATCATATCTTTTGCTGCTAAGGGACATTGGTACATATCTTCATCACGTCATGGGACATACGCTTCGTAGCATGATGGAAAACATACCTGCACGGTCTGCTTCGTGCCAGCATATGACGTCATATCATATGCTGCTAAGGGACATACGCATCGTAGCACCTGACTGATAACATTACTTGCCCGCTCTGCTTGCGCAAGTAAATACATAACAGAGGGAGACACAAGATTACACTATGTTGTGTTGTGTCCCTCTGTTATGTATTTTTGTTTGTCATATACTGTAATACCAGTAAGACGCCTGAGGGCGAGAAGCGACCTCGCCCAGGTCGCGTGCACTGGCCAAAAGTGGCCATATGAACTCTAGTTTTCTCTAGGGATTTTGAGTGACAAAAATGCAAGGTTTCAGAGTTAACTTGCGACCTTAATAAAAACCATTAGTGCCATTAGGCCTATGATATAGAAACATGCCAAAACATGCACAAAGATGACCTTTAATGTGGGTTATGGGGGGGGAACCGGTCAAGTGAGCACCAAAACCAACTGGGCACCACGGACATCTGGGCACCAAATCCATCTGGGCACCATGGACATCTGTGCACCTTGGACGAGTGGGCACCTTGGACGAGTGGGCACTTGCACAACTGGGCACTAGGCATATGTGGGCACTTGGACAACTGGGCACCACCTTGACTTAGGGGTCGTGTTTGGGCTCTCTGTAGATCGGCCATTAACTACTATCACAATAGACAACTTGGCCTACTCAACACGCACCACGCACGCACACACACACACGCACACACACACACACACACGCACACACACACACACACACACACACACACGCATGCACACGCACGCGTGCGCGCACACACACACACACGCACGCGCGCACGCACGCACGCCAAAAACAAAGCAACATACTATGTAAAGGCAAAAAATATATAATAACTAGAAAAAGTGCCCTTCTGGGCACAGGTCTCCACCAGGAGGATAGGACTGTGTGAGATGTTTGGCAAAATGTTTAGGATTAATATAAACATGTTTTTGAGGCATTTTGTTCCAAAAATGTGTTTTGCAAAAATCAACCTGTTGGTGGCGCTATAACAGGCCAATGTGAAAAGGGTGGGATATATTCCTCAGCCTAGTAAGAAAATGTGTGAAAGATTTCACGTAAATTGCATGTTGCGTTCATGATTTGAGGCTTTTGTTCAAAACGGGGCAATCTTGCAAACTGTGAAAGCCAATTATAGCCAATTAGGATGGAATATGAAATATCGGACAGATCCGACTTGAGCACATGACCATAGAGATACTGTGTAACGATTTGTGAGATTTTTGGACAGAATCTGGAGGAGTAATATCAAAAAATTTGTTTTACAAAAGTCGGCCTCCTGGTGGCGCTATAAAAGGCAGATGCGGAAAATGCAGGTCAAAGGTTTGTCCTTGGCCTCTAGGGAGTGTGCATGCAACGTATCACCCAGATCGGTGCAGTTTTAGGTAAAAAATGTGAGAAGCTGCCTCATGGTGGCGCTATAACAGGCCGTTCTGGAAAATGTGGGGCAGAGGTTCATCGTTGGCATCCAGGGAGTGTGTGTGCAAAGTTTGGCATTGATCGGGCCAACGGTGCCGGAGATTAGCTGATAACGGACGGACGGAAGGACGGAAGGAAGGACACACGGACGGACGGAGTGCAAAACATACTCTCTCCCCATGCCTTCAGCCTGGTGGAGACAATAATAATAATGTCAGAAAAAATCAGGTGGTGCCCAGTTGTCCAAGTACCCACATATGCCAAGTGCCCAGTCATCCAAAACATATGGTGCCCAGATGTCCGTGGTGCCAACATGTCTTGCATTCTATGGGGCCTATGCTGGTGACATTTCCCACTACAGCCTAATAATTCTTAATTAATATATGACTTTTAAAATAATATCACTATATATATCACACAAATATAAGCTAACTTTGGCTTCATCTGAAGCTACAGGCAACCAATTAATTGGCAAAATACTTCCATTGGAATGAAAGCAGACTGCCATGTTGCAGTGCAGATGGAAAACTACAGAACACAGGTTCAGTGTTCTGTTTCCTTGATTCAGATGCATAATGGAACTACAGAACACAGGTTCAGTGTTCTGTTTCCTTGATTCAGATTCATAATGGAACTACAGAACACAGGTTCAATGTTCTTCAAACGAAAACAGGTGCCGATGTTAGACTTTAAAAGACATTTAGAATAACAAAAACAGGCCTGTATTCTCTTTTGTCCTGATTAAGAACGGAACACAGCTTCAGTGTTCTGTCTTCATTGTCTCCACCAGGCCAAAGGCATGGGGAGAGAGTATGTTTTGACTTGATGCATTTCAAAGTATAGGCTAGGCCTATTCGTTTTCACTAAGCCATTGTATATGCCTATAATAGCTCGTTAATTACTTCAATGGGTATCAATCATCTTTCCATTATGTGTGTGGGTGTGTTCATCCTAATATCCCCGATAGTACCCCCCCACCCACCCCCAACCCCCCCCACCCCCCCAACACACACACCCACCCAACACACACCCACGCAGATAGGGGTGGAAATAACGAGACAGGGAGTGGTCTGTATAGTAGTGCTTTTAATTGACATGGTATGTATTATTTCGCTATGAATCACGCTGGATTATAATTTCTTCACATCCCTATATTCTTCCTATCTCCCCCCTCTCTCTCTCTCACACACACACACACACACACACACACACACACACCTGTACTGTACACACGCACACACACACACACCTGTACTGTACACACGCACACACACACACACACACACCTGTACTGTACACACGCGTGCACACACACACACACACACACACACACACACACACACACACACACACACACACACACACACACACACACACACACACACACACACACACACACACACACACACACACGGGAAGGAAGGAAGGAAGGGAGGGAGGAAGGAAGGAAGGGAGGGAGGGAGGGAGGGAGGGAGGGAGGGAGGGAGGAAGGGAGGGAGGGAGGAAGGAAGGAAGGAAAGAAGGGAGGGAGGGAGGGAGGGAGGGAGGGAGGAAGGAAGGAAGGAAGGAAGGAAGGAAGGAAGGAAGGAAGGAAGGAAGGAAGGAAGGAAGGTTGAAGGAAGGTTGAAGGAAGGAAGGATGGAAGGAAGGAAGGAAGGAAGGAAGGAAGGGAGGAAGGGAGGGAGGAAGGAAGGAAGGAAGGGAGGGAGGGAGGAAGGAAGGAAGGAAGGAAGGAAGGAAGGAAGGAAGGGAGAGAGGGAGGAAGGAAGGAAGGCTCCCTCCCCCCTCTCTCTCTCTCTCCCCCCCCTCTCTCTCTCTCTCTCCCCCCCCTCTCTCTCTCTCTCTCTCCCCCCCCTCTTCCTGCCCCCCTCTCTCTCACACACACACACACACACACACACACACACACACACACGTGTGTGCGCCGCGCCCACGCACGCACACTCACCTGCGTTGCCTCCGCACGCACGCACGCAGTCAGTCACTTGCGTTGCCGTTGCGCGCTGCACGCTCGGTGTCCCGTGTCGGACTATTGCCTCGTCTAAACATTGCCTCGTCTAAACTACGGTTTTCGGACTATTGCCGGAACTTCTGTCTTGCTAATGTCATCTCGGACCGTTGGAGTAAAAAGACGGTATTTCGGACAATGGTCCGAAACTGTCGGACCATTGTCCCGTCGGCTATAAGTGTGTCGGAGAAAAGACCTGCACTCGTGGAGACCTGTGCCCCGAGGGGCACTTTTTCTAGTTGGTTCTGTTTTACAAGAGAAAATAAATAAATTAAACTGACACAAACAGAAAACAGGCGCAAACAGGCGCTGATTTCCAATGTTTACAGCTTAGAATATTTATACTCTAAGGTTTACAGACATTCAGAATAACGAAAAACAGACCTCTGTTCTGTTTCATTTCATGTTTAAAAATAAAACATGATATTTTCTTGTTTTCTCAATTTTATTTTGAAGAGAAAAACAAATTATACGTTAGTACCCAGACCGTCGACCCCAGTAGACACATGAAAGTGTATTAGCTGAGGTACAGCTGCTTTGCTTTCCCCCCTTTATTATTGAGATCTGTTTTTAGGTGAGTCAATATGGTTTAACCCCCAAATAATTGATACAAAAGGTTTTTCAATGGATTTTGGTAGTATTGGGCATGTTAAATGACATACTAAAAGTCTACCAAAATCAACCTCCCAGAAAGCCGCCATTTTCATGTGTTTTCAGGATTTTTCAACTGATTCTGGTACCCGGAAAGGCGTTATTTCCAAGATGGTGTTCAAAATGGCAGCCGGCCAAGCTTAAAATGGCTACAGTATTTATCTCAATAGAAACAAAATATATACAAATTATTTTTCACTTGCTTCTGGTACCCCTAGGGTAGACATGCTGCACAAAAAATCTAGGTAAATAAAACTGCTGGAAAGGTGTAATTTTCAAAATGGCTGCCTGGAGCTTAAATTGGTTAGCCGCCTACCACCTTTCTTGGTTGAATAGTAACCAATTTTAAGGTATAACCAATTTAAGCTCCACCATATTGAAAATGACGCCTTTCCAGCAAGTTTATTTTATACCTAGATTTTTTGTATGCTCATAAGCATGTCTACCCTAGAGGTACCAGAATCATCGATGGGGAATACAAGCTAATAGAAACTGCAGGCTTTCTAGTCCTGAAAAGTTGCAATGCGAAAATGGAAGCCATCGTTCTCACGATAATGAAAATCTAAACATTTTTGTAAAAAAAATCTGCCTAATGATGATGTCACTGGAAGACGGTTTCTGAACTGCCCAAAGCCCTCCTATGAGACACAGACTGAGTAGAAAAAAATCGTGCCATTTTATCATGATTATTAGTGAGGACCTATTATATGAAGATAGGTTGAAAAGTGGTGAAGTGGTCCTTTAAGCATGTCTAGGTACCAGAATCATTTGAGATATGGCCATTTTAAGCTCCCCGCAGCCATCTAGGACGCCATCTTGAAAATGGCGGCTTTCTGGGAGGTAGATTTTGGTAGACTTTTAGTATGTTATTTAGCAAGCCCAATACTACCAAAATCCATTGAGAAACCTTTTGTATCCATTTTTTGGGGGTTAAGTGATTTTTTTCCATAGACTCACCTTCTTACTTTCAGTTTTTGTATTATTATTATTGGTCTGGTATTGCATGTTCTTATTAACCATTTAAGTCCTAATTCAAAAATAGCTGATCTGCAATCTCACAACCCGTAGATCTGATATTTTTCTAATTATTATGTAAATAATTTAACACAAATATTTGACACTTTTTGGAAATCGTTGTCTATATGGCATTCCCAAAATAAGGATGCCTGCATGAAAGTGGTTAAGCAGGTGTCACATGGTGTATTTAGACAAAGAAAATCTAATTATGGCTTGTTTTGGTGCTTGATCATGTGGTTTAGGTTTTCTCCACCATAGTTTCTCTTCTAGTTGTTTTCATTTAAATGTAGTGTCACAGATACTGTAGATGTGTCATAGTATCCTCTAGCTATCTATAGAAATGTCTGTACTTCCTGATAAAATCATGATTTCCATGCAATCTGTTCGGCTACTGAATCGTATCAGTCCTCTACCCTACTGGAACAACATGGTATATATGTAGCTGAGTAACAAAAAAACTAAAACATGTATACAAAAAAAGGTTTTATTTGAACTCATTGCAATCTGGGTTTGATCTTGCATGCAGCTGTCTAAACAAACTAAATCACATGAAATGTAGTTTTCGCCTCTGTAGACTATAGACTGTAAGAATTTCCATTCCATGTCAGAGAGGTTTAAAAATCTGAATCTGTGGCTAAAGGCAGCATGTGTTTACCCATTGCCCTTTAATACATAGTTCCAGCAAAATAATGAATTTATCGGCCGTAAAGCAATTAAGAATATTCTACGTAAGAATTAAATTAAAAGGTGGAATAAAACGTGTTCTACTTAATGAAAAGTCACTCCATGAAGAGCTAGTATAGCATGATTGCATGAATAAATATCCATAATTTATTTTTGTCTGTCTGTCTGTCTGTCTGTCTGTCTGTCTGTCTGTCTGTCTGTCTGTCTGTCTGTCTGTCTGTCTGTCTGTCTGTCTGTCTGCAATTCAAGACAGAAGTATACTATGAGTCAATTTTAGTGGCTGTGTAGTGCGTACTGTGTTAGTACTGTCTATATTGGATCACATTGTATGACAGTGTAACAGTCTGATATGGCCCAGCTGAATGCCAATACCAAGATTTCTGATATAGAACAAAGATGCAATTCATCAAGAGTATAGTGGTTTGAATAAGTCCACACACAACTAACAAATGGGACAGAGGAGTGTGTTAATCAAATAAGCCCTCTATCCAAATGGAATGTCGCTGGTAGACATCACATGGCAAAAACAGAGACTGAAGTCAATGATGCTTGTTTACTTCAGCAAAATTAGGTCTCCTAACCTTGTCTCTACATTTGGAAGGTTTTGCTGGATGTGTTACTTAACTTGGTGGCATTTATTAGCTCTGTGTGTGTACTGTGCACACAACACATAATACTTAGTTTAGTCCTTAATAATATTCCTGGGTCATATAACATTGACTTATTTTATAATACTTGCTTACTTATCTGAATAATAACTCAGATAGACTCATCTGACTGAATTTCTGTTAATTCACTATTAATATAATGTTGTGCACTTTGACCACACTTGTTGAATGCCTTTTCACCACCCATTTCCCAGGCAGCCGCAGCCCAAGTGCATGAGGGCCAATAGTACCATTTGGTAGTACTACTTTCTGATACTATTTTCTTAATTCCTGATTCGTTTTCCCCCTTATATATACCAGTAAGTATTATTTTTGTTAGTAGAACTTAGTACTTAGTCCTCAGACCACTCACTATATTTATTTTCTTCTTCTGTACCTGTCCTGTGTGTCAAATCATAAATACTGTAATGGCAACTGCATATGAATACAGGTGTATCCGTCGGGGTCATCCCTATGTTCCCCAGGTTCTATGTTCCCCACTCACCGGCCCCCCCAAAAAGGTTCTATGTTCCCCGCTCAACCAAAAAGAGGTTCTATAAAAGGTTCTATGTTCCAGCCCTAAAACGTCGGGTCGGGCCTGGTCGGGTTCGGGCAGAGTTTGAGAACTCTACCCCATATATGAATGAATATAGCCGAGAACACAATGTGAGTCTATTTTGAAAATGGACAGAAAGAAAACAGGCAAAACCAACTTTTTGCATTTCAAAAGTTGTATTCTGATTAAATACTTTGGGGCATGTAAAAGAGGGTGACATTTATTTATATAAATATTGTCCATGTAAATGCAGTTAATGGCAAACACTATCCGCAAAACATACACTCTCCACATGCCTTCGGCCTGGTGGAGACAATAATGGACTCGGTGTTGAAAACCACTGCTCTAGTCTAGTCTATACCACCAAGATGGCCACCAGGGTGTCCTTAGGTCGCCCAATGGGCAGGTTTCTGATAGTAATTTCTCCCCATTATGTTCCGTTATGTGTGTTTAGAGATGATATTAATAATTTGAAATTCAAAATGAATATTTCCTGCATTTTTGGGTGAGCGGGGAACATATATAGAACCTTTTTTTAGAGGAAAATGGGGAACATAGATCTAAAAAAGGTTCTATGTTCCCCATTTAGCTATAAAGGTTCGAACCTTTATAGCTAAGTGGGGAACATAGAACCCTGGGAACATAGGTACGCTCCCTATCCATCTATTGGGCTGTGTTCTGGTGGGGGTTAAAAATAAGGTAGAAGTCCCCTATGTGTTTGCAGATGTTCATTTGCATATAGACACACCCTCTGTCGATTTAACACTGCCTTCCTGCGATTTGATTGGACAACGCTGTCACTGGAGCTGTCAGCACGGCTGGGAAGGTTTTCTCCTGGTCGAGTCACGCAACCCATAGCCTGGAGGGACAGTCACTTTGTCATAGGCTGTTGGTTGTCAGAGAAAGTTGGATATTAGATGACATTGGACGACGTTGTATATCTGACAACCAACCAGCCAATCACAGCGTTCCCATCCTTCCGGACTATGTACTCCTTACCTTTTCTTTTCCTCTGGAGCTCTGAGCTCCACAGTTGGAGAGGGTCTGAGCTTTGTTAGCAGCTTGGAAGAGCCACCAAGATAGAAAAAAGACTGCATCCATGTAACAGCAACAGCTTTTGATTTAAAAAAATGATCATCTGTACAAATAAAATGGATTATTCCCTCAGAACCCAATGCCAGCGAGTCCAAAAGCAGGTAAAACATCACTGTTTTAATGGCTGTTTAACTCGATTAAAGTTAGTGTATTAACAACTATTGCTAACGGGCTAACTAGCTTCAACCCCTGAGACAAGAAACTGACTTTCATTCATTTGTGGGGAATGTTGTCTCACCTTAACCCTTCTAAAAGAAATAACGCTTTCACAAATCCAGTATGCTTCAACCATACCTCGCTGTAGGAAAAACCTACGTAATTTTACTCCTGTCTGAAAATCAAGAAGATTTTTTTTAAAATAGTGTTTAATGGACCTTTAACCCTTTTACATTTCTGTATATTTCTGTCACTGCCTCGTTCCTTAACAAACAAACAAACACACAAACAGTGTGAATGTGAAGAGCGAGGGAATTTGTATTAATTATTCAACTTTTCCTCCTTTGCTACAAACGTTATATTTTACAATGGCTAACAATTAAGGTGGCGCAAACTTCTGGTTATCCTATAACTAGAACAAAAAAGCTATAAAACACACGTTACAATAAACAAAGGCGTTAATATGCATGAATGTACACACATCATTGAAAATGCTGCATTAATTGATGGAAAGTGACCAACCTTACTTTACCAATTGACTCGTTTTTTTCCCATGTGTAGCCACATTATAGTTAAAATAAGGTTAACTGTTAACCAGATAAAAGGTCCGCTTTCCTCCAGAAAAATGCACGATTCATAGAAATGTATCGGTGCAAATGCATGTGTTGTAAGCCGGGGTTGCTAACACAGTTGGATATGGATACAATACATGCAATACTTGGCTTTGGGTAATTCGATTTACCCCAGTCTATTGTGCTGTAATGACAAATTATCTCGTGAAATGTGTCGACATTTCATATGAATTGATTTGCCGTGTTCGCAAATTAAGAGAAGTGACGATGACATCATCTTAAAATTTGCTCAAGCACTGTGTCCCTGTGTGTATGTGACTCAAGTAATGCAGTAGATTTTCTTTTGTCTTTGACATCAGATCGTGTCATTTTTGTAATATCTCGTTGAAAATGATGCAGAGAGATCAACGTTTATACCCAGTCCGATTAGGAACGTGTTTATTTCCCCCGTTTCCTTCTTTATATGCAAGCGACTTTATTGTGCTGTTATGTTGGCTGCACTCGACTGCCAATCAAAGTTGTTTTTCTCTTCTCTGCTGCCTTTCTTTCTGCAGCAGTGAGGGGGCGCCTTTCAAAGTGCAATCAAAGGCATGTTTGCTGCCTGCAGCTCAGCATCTAGAAGGAGATAGAACAGAGGGAGGAATGTGAGCAGTGAGGAATTCAGATCTTCTGACTGCTGTTGTCATGCCCACTGTGCATTTCTGAGGGGATAGACGGTCATTGTTTGCCATTCTTCTTGAATGGCATGTGTAGAGGCTGCACAGCAATGTCACCGATCACATCCGGGTAATGCTGTGAGATAGTTGAGCTGAGTAACTGAGTTAACTGTCCCCCTAATTGTCATGTTGTGGTATGATAATGCCTGGTGTAATGGTTCAGACCATGAACACAGACATTTAATTAGTCTACTTCCTGTACCTGGGGATTACTGGGGTTTAATGTTAGCCTCTATGCTCTGAAAACATGGGCATACAGATTAGAGAGCCTGCTAGCCAGACCCTGGCTGTTTCTAACTCCTCTAAACTTGAGTTTCTCTAAGGCTTTTTTAGCTTGACAAAAATGCTAAATTCACAGATGCTAGACATGCAACTGGAAGCAGTTTTTTAAACAGTAGACAATAGTATAACCTCCATGCCTCAGGCATTTTCCTGAGGGAGAGATGTTATAAATGGCGTTATTCTAACGCATCAACATGGGTCTCTACGACTACCACACTGCATCTCTTTGTTCTACCTGCTTGCCATGCTCACTCGTTCTCTGAGTGGTTCAGTCACTGTTTTTGCCTGTGTTTCTTCATCATGTAGACTGGTGGTTTGTTTGTCTTGGTTGTGTCTGCTGCTGTCCTACCCACTACCCAGCAGCTCCCCTCCCCTCTCTCTCTTTTTCTCTCTCTCGCTCTGGGCTGCAGCTGGTTGTTTTGCGCTACTCTCTGAGTTCAGGTTGCAGAGCCAAAAACAGGGCTGGCTTCTGCTTGCATTTCCGGTGAGGGGGGTGGGGGGGGGACGGATGAGTTGGTTGAGGCTGTCAGGACAACCGGGGTAATGATAAGGACGGACCCCCTGTTCAGCCTGCAGTTGGAATGCAGATTGAATATCCTTCTCCTGTATCTGCAGCCCCCTGCTCTCTCTTCTTCTTGTCCCTCCTCCCACTGACACATTTACCCTTGGAAGACTGCTGGCATCATTTTTCCTCTTCTTTGTTCTGCCTAGGTCATGCTCTCCTGCGTTGATATTCCTTTGCGAGTGGTGCTGCTGGTTCTGTTGTTGTTCTGAGCCTGTTAGCAAAAGCCTGTCTTTGTTCCTGTGTTTCTCTTTTTCCTTTAAGTGATGTCATCGTTGTTTTGCATTTCATTCCTGCCTTGGTCCTCTGGCTCCATCAATAAACAAATGACCTCTCCAGAGAGAGTTTGTGTTTTATGAATATCAAACCATCTGCACCTGTCATAAATAATAAATAATCGTAAGTTATATGACTTATATTCAGCTAGACATATGGCTTTGTGTGAGACTCGGCCTGACTCGGTTGACGCAGCCCAACAGGCCAACCGACTCACTCCTCACTTGTTTATTTATTACCCACAAGTTGACACAACTATTGATTATTTCGTATGAAAAATTGCAATTTTCACAAGCTGGGCTATTCTATTTCTGTGGTGCCATACATTTGTTTCCGTGTCTGAGCTGTGATACTTGACTTCACTGGACTGTAACAGCAATGATACCTTTTTTTTAGTTTAAATGCTTTAGACTAGAGAAAAACTGAGTGCTACTTTCTACTAACCACAGCATTCTCAGGTCAGATTAATCAGAGTTAATCTTGTAAATCCTCCTGATATAGAGGTGATGTTTTGTTGTGCGTCAGCAGATTTAGTGCAGACTGTACGATGTGTCACTTCCTGCTGTGACATAAACTGTACTTCCTGTTTCTTTGTGACTTGTTGCATGTCCAGACACATCGGAGACACATTCTGTCCATGTCATTGTTAGGTGGTCAGAAGTTGGTACTGCGCTGCACCCCACCCCTGCCTCAAATCAGTAGGTGTAATGTAGCCTATATCACTGCTCCTCTTATAGCTTAGTTATTATTGGAGCTTTACTAATGTTGCAAGACTGATGACATAGTCTAATTCATGAGTTAAATAGCGAGCGAGCGTCTGCCTTTACATATGTTTTGCCTGGCTGTGTTTTGAGGTCAGAAACAAAATGGGTGTGCCATGCAGTTATTATCCAGTCCTACTGAAATCTGATGTTATAAACAAGAGGAGTGGGCTATGTCTTTTCCCCTGTTTGTAGATGTGCAGTGGTTAATATCCCCACTGGACTAGGGTCAAATCTATTTTTTTACAGTCTATGGTCAAATCCCATAAGGGTAATCTCTGCTGTGTCTTCCTACAGCACTGTCTTCTCAGCTTTCATAACTATCTCAATAAAGCAAACACATTAAATGAAGTGGACAAACTGGCTGCTCAACAAAGAACACAAATGTGTTTGTTAGATCTGCGATTGTCTCTCATTCCTGTGTGTTGTGTTGATTGATGTTGAGAGTAGAGCATGACCGATGACCGAGTTTTGTATTTCTATTCAATCTGAAAAACATAGATTTGCTTAAAGTAAAAATTCTAAAAATAGGCAATCTCCAAGCTTACAATGCGTCACGCTGTGAGTGACATATATTTTTGTGCATGGATATCCTTTTTTGGAAACATTTGAAAACTTAAAATGGGAACAACAGGTGGACAGATCGGCTGCATAATTGCAGATACCGATAGTGTCAAAAAAGGCAAATAATGACGGATATATCAACCAGAGCTAATATCTAGCTCTAATTTTAATTCTGTATTCTCATACCAAGATCATCTGAGGCCAGTAACCTACATGCTACATTATGATAATGACATCATCATTGAACAGTAGATACGTGCTGGTGAAAGCATTTGTCTTGACTGTAGATGTTGACTGACAGACACCTGTGTGCCACTTGCCCATGGCGGAATGGTTCCCATGTTCACTCGTAGACACAAAAGTGGGTCAGGGTCTATGTCTCAACATGTTTTTTTTACTTTTTTCACAACCCCTTTTCAATCCTCCTCTGTTCTATTTGATCTACTGTGACAGTGGGACTGTAATAACAATAAACCCAAGCAACAGATGGGGAGACGATAGTTATTATATACCACATTATGCCGTCCGTATTTTAGATTTTCTGTTGTAACAGAAAATCTGTTAAACATTTAGCAAAGTAGCCAATCTACAAGGTCACAATGGGACACGCTGTGAGTTTGTAGAGCTGCAATTGTTGTATGATAAAATATATTGGAGCTTAAGTGGTTAATGTGTGTACATATCCCTTCAGTCTGGGGGCTGCCTGCTGTTTATAGGTCGGGAGGTGGTGCCTCCTACAGGTCCGGGCCCCCTCAACGGACCTGTAGGAATAGGGGGTAAGTACGTTACTAAGTTTCAACCACTGCAGAGAGAGGGGGTACGTTTCAACCACTGCAGAGAGAAGTGAAATACCACATGGAGCTACCAGTCGTATAAACATGGTGCCGAATGCCAGATAGCTGCCATGACCTAAAATTAAGTAACAAGCTTCACCGTTCACCAGCCTGCCCCCCCCCCTGTAGTCTCTGACATGCGTCGAAGTGATTCTGATACGAGAACCCCCCCCCCCCCCCCCAATACGCCTAGATAATGGGACGAGCTGTTAAAGGGGAAACGGCACGTCCGTCCACACTGCAAATGCCAGTGTGGCTCCCTCAGGCTGCAGGGAACTAACTTGGCTTTGGGCTCTGCACTCAGGTTTCACATACAGGGCGAAGCTCCCACCGTCTGCTAGAGAGACCATTGTATGAGCGAGGCCTCATACTACAGTAGATGGCTCTGGGTCTGAGAGCAGGCCAGCTTCCTTCTCTGCATGGGTGTGTTTCTCTTGGCGACCAGGACGCTGCTGTGTTTGTGTGTTTGGTCTGGTCCAGAACTGCTACTGAGGAGAGCACTGCCCTCTGGAAGGCCTCCTCAGCTCTGTCTGTCCGTCTGTCTGTCCATCAGTCCCTTCTTGTTCTACCAATGCTTGCTTCCTCATTATTGTGAATCCCCTTTTCAAATGAAGAACTGGGTATTTTTCTTCTGATGACATTGTGTTGCATGCATACACTATACAGTACATACTACTACATTGATGTATGTACAGTGTGTATGTATTGTGCCTCTCCTTCACATATCTTGAGGACCATCCATCCGATCCTCTTTCACACTTGGTGGGTTTATTGCTGAGGAACCAAGGCTGTGCCGTCTCGAGTGTCAAGTTGATCAGATCAGCGATTATCCAGAACCAGACTGCTTAATTCGGGCACGCATTCCAAACACCTACACATGTGCTGAACGAGCACACCACTAGTCTATCATTAATCCAGCTTCTTATCCATAGAGTGTTGTTTGAGCAGCAGTGTGACCTCTCTGTATCCTCTATGCATGTCCTTGTTGGCTTTCTGTAGAGAAACACCATAACAGGAGGAATGTTTTTACAACATCACTGCAGACTGTTTTCTCCTCCGCAGTTGTTTTTAAGGTATCCAACACTACTCTGTTCCACAGCTGTGCGTGCGCGTGCGTTCCGCTCTACCCACCAGTGGTAGGCGCACTTCAGGGCCTAAACTCCTTTGACTGCAAAATGTGTTCAGTTTTGTTATACATTGTGCATTCGTCATATATTTGTCAGGTACTTTATGCTCTGTTGATCTCCTGTAACAGGGGGAGTATGACTTCATATTCATTCATACAAACGACACAACCTGAGCAATTTAAAATGGATGTACAAATCTGAAATAGAAATAAATTAAAGAATACATTAAACCACTGTCATACTGCATGCACATCCTGTCTAAGTGCCCTGGTGGAGAATCCATATTCCATAACAGTCTAATTGTACAGTATATCTGATATCATATATTTCACACAGACAAATCATCAAAGTGCTTTACACATAACAATACCCAAGCAATACATATAATGCAAAAGCATTATAGAAGGAATACAATGTTATCACTTTTCTCACACTGTCAGAATCGGCAGGAGTATCGAAGTGTGTAAGACAACACTGTTTCAAATGCCCTGAATTTATACATAATCTGAATGAAGATTACAAGTAACGCTGATTTATCTCTTATCAGTAACCAAAGTTTTGTGTGTGTGTGTGTTCAGGTGATGGTGAACGGTGAGAAGGACAGAGCGTCTCTGTTGTACATGAAGGCCATGGTGAGCAGGGGCAGTGTGGACGCTGTGTCTCAGCAGATGGCTTCTCATCCTCAGTACTTGGAGAGCTTCCTACGCACACAGCACTACATTCTGCACATGGATGGCCCCCTGCCTCTGCCCTACAGACACTACATCGCTATCATGGTCAGTACGCACGCACGCCTGCCAGCCGCTCTGCATACGCATATAATGAACTTATCGTAAGCATCAAATGGCCCTGGTAAAAGAGAAAGTCAGCCATTACCCATTAGAATGCCTTTTGAGTAAATGTCTTAATAGATTCAATTGTAATTTTCTGATTTTAAATATACTTAAAGGACCACTTCTCAACCTACCTTCATATTGGTACTCACTAATGTTCATGATAAAATGCCACAAAGCTTTTCTACTCTGTCTGTGTCTCATAGGAGGGCTGTGGGCAGTTCAGAAACCTGTCCACCAGTGACATCATCGATGGGGAATCTAAGCTAATAGAAACTGCAGGCTATCTATTACTGAAAAGTTGCAATGCGATAATGGAAGCAATCGTTCTTACAATATAAAAAAATCTAAATATACAGTATATTTAAAAAAATCTTGTTTAAAAAAGAATCCGCCTAATGATGATGTCACTGGTGGACGGTTCCTGAACTGCCCACAGCCCTCCTATGAGAGACAGACAAGAAGTTGTGGCATTAGTGAGGACCAATTATATGAGGATGAGTTGAAAAGTGGTGAAGTGGTCCTTTAAAGATCCAGTGTCACAGATGTATGTCCTCCTAAATAATGGGTATTATTGATAGGGATGGAGCTCGTTACATTGTATTGATAACGATCACGTTATTGAGCAGGCTTATCGAGCCGGGTCCTTATCGAGCATTTGCTATTATTTTGTGGAAAGCTGGGAGACAATACATTCTGAACAGAACATTATTTTTATTGGCCAGTTCAACCCAGTTGTGAGAGTTTGTATGCGATGATGTGTGTGTGTGTGTCTCTCTCACTCACACACACACACACACACACACACACACACACACGTTAATGTGTAACGTCACTTTAAAAGCGCAATGTATACGTCATCGTACGACGGTGTCACGCATCAAAAATAGCCAAACTACAAGCTCACACTGCGTCTGGTTGCACCGTGTTGTGAGCTTGTAGATCTGCCTTGTGATAGACTGAGAAGTCGGCAAAGTCGCACATTTAATTATTATTAGAACTCTATATGGCAGGGAGGGAGTTTTGAGTTTCCCAAACGTATTATGAATTGGATTATAAATGATGGCAACGGAGTCTTGCTGCAAGTTGCTGGGCAGCAAGCACCACATGTCTTGGTTGCAAAAGGACGGTCATTCCGCTTGCAGGCGGCTCCCGTGTTGTTTCGACTCGAAAGGTATTGCATTTGGGTACAATGCAATGCATTGACAGATGCCTATGCATTGTCGAAATGTTCCCTTTTCGTGCATGTACTAATTAAGTTAACAACTGTCCTACATTATTGCATTTAGCGCTCCCCTCTTGTCTTGTAACCAAAACTTTTTCACCCGTTCCACCATACTTCCATGGCGCAAGCATAATGCAACCACGGCCACCCGTCGCGTCTCGCCCCCCCCCGCCCCCCCCCCCCCCCCCCCCCTACTGTGGCTCAGTCAGTTTAGAGAGCTTGCCCAGTTTAACTTAGAAAAAATTAGAAAAACAACAAAATATAGCCTAGTTTGGCAGCCCTTGTGCTGTGCATGCAAAGTTAGTAGCAAACTACAGCATGTTAGCCGCCTTGTTTTAAATTGTCCCCCATTCGCACGTCGGCAAAACCGTTCACAGGTCGGAGATGCGCCACCACCCCCACGTCAATCAAAAACTGAATATAACAATAATTAGGGATGGAGCCCGAAAATCGGGTCCATTTCAAACCCGGTTCGGCATTTATCGAGACCCGAGTATCAATAAACTTTTGGCTTGTCGAGCCTGTTATCGGGCATAGCGATGTAATCCACGCCAAACCGGGTTTGAAATGGACCCGATTTTCGGGCTCCATCCCTAATTATTGTTATATTCTGTTTTTATAGCATGGGTCCTCCTAGGGGCTGAGCCACTTAGAAGAGTCTGTCTGTCTGGGGCTAACCTTGCAAACCACTTGACCGATCAGTGCCAAATGTCTGTTCATATTATTTGTCCAGATCATTACGATACAATCTTGCAGCTTTCAATGAGAAACTGAACATACACAGCCGAGACATCCTCACATTTTAACCACGTTGAACATGACTCCTTAGATGAATGAAAAACCAAAGTACCAAACTCATGGCATTGTCAGGACTGTATAAAATGCAAATGGTGTTCTCTCTTAGTTTTATGAAGTTTATTCTGTATGTCTTACAGATGAAAGTGATCAAATAAACATAAATGCAGTTTTGATCACCATTTGTCTGAAATATTTGGTTACATTTGATTTCATTCCCTAATGGCAGAGAAAGACGTAATTTCAACCCATAAGAATTCCTCCTCACTTCAACAAATTTGAACATACAACAAATGCAGTATATTTTGGATATGGCAGTGGGTGATGATTGTTGCATCTGCTGTTGCCATCTTCATCGATAAGTAAATAAGTATTAGTGCTGACGGAATTGTCCAAAAATTACATCCGGATATTCATTTTAAAAACCCACATGGATTTGAGCAATTCGACCCATTCGGATTTCGATTCCGATTCGGGGCCATTCGGATTTTTTAATAATTATATTTACACCAATACAACCTGAGACATAACATTTAAGATCGCATTGCTGGCGCAACTCTCTCTCTCTCTCTCCGCGCATTGGCGCTGCTGAAAACCGAGTTGGAACACAACGCATGCATTCTCCCTTCTCCCGTAAAACGTCACCGACATTTTTCTTAAATGAGCAATCCTACCACGGCGCACACAGCCTTATCAAAACGAGGCACGGAGGCAGTATTAATTCACAGAACAGAACACTGCATTGCTGCTGCTGCCGGACCGGCGCCGCAGTTCATCCTTACGCATTTTATTTATCTTTTTATAATTTCCTGAAGGATAAAGTCGCTTCATGATTGAAGATTGATGAGTGATAGATCTGTGTGTTGTTGTCTAAAAATATACTCTCCCGTCCGTCCGAAGCAACACCGAAGCAAAATAAGTTTCAGTGTAGGCCAGGCCTGTCCCCGATTCTGATCACTAGGTACGCTGTTGACGGAAGATTTCACCCTTCTGAGCTGCGTATACTAAGGCCACGGCGGCCCCGCCCGCCCTGTGCTCACCGTCATTTGCGCACCGTCCGTGCGCAAATAACGTAGCGCGCTCTTTGCCGACTTTGCGCAGGGCGGGCGGGGGCCTTTTGTGAATCGGGGAACCTACGCAGCCTGCGTAGTCTGTGTTTAGGAAGAGTGCGAGGCAGCTGATTTATTCTTCAATGTGTGTCGGTCGGCGTGTCGCGTGGCAAATATAACTAATCTACAAGCTCACAACGCTTACCCACGGCACTGTCTCGCGAAAACTTGCACAGCATTTTTATTTTTTTAAATTCGAACCTTAATTTTATATATTCAGTTATTCATTTATTTTTTTGATTCGAAAATTCGTTCGAATATGGAATATTCGTTGGCAGCTCTAATAAGTAGCCCTGGGAACCAACTGTTCCCAAGCCATGTGGCCCATCAGTCCGGAGCGTATCTTCTGTTTCTGTGAGTCGGGATGATGTATAAGTACACCCCCTGGAGTATGTCAAAGGGACTTAACCCTATCCAACCCTTGAGAGCCAAGCAGTTGGTTACCTATAAAAATAAATACCCTGACCTCCCAATTTCAGTGTGGACATTCTAACCACAAGGCCACTGCGCGGGTGTATCTTCCATGGTAACAATAACATAGGTTGAACATGCTGACAGCATTAGTGTAACTTTCACACACACTATATTTATAATTTATTTATTTTATACCTTTTGACATTTTTAACTTTAAAAAACTCATGTTTTTATACATGTTTTTAAACTTTGCCCAAATGTGTAGAGCACTGATAGTACACTATCAGTCATAGTACTACTTATGTCATAGAATGACAAACATGTCATGCATGATGACATCGGAGATCCACAGGGAAGCCAAACTGTTTTCAAGGACTTGGACTTTGATCCTCTGTATGGAATGAATGGTGTTTCTCAACCTCCCCTTCTGCTCTGCAGGCTGCAGCAAGGCACCACTGTAGCTATTTGGTGGCTCTCCACTCAGCCCAGTTCCTGCGCGTCGGCGGGGATGCTCAGTGGTTGCAGGGTTTGGAGGCAGTGCCCCCACGCCTTCGCCACCTCAACCACATCAACAAGGTCCTGGCTCACCAGCCCTGGCTGACTGCCTGCTCACACATCCAGGTATGCAACCACAACGGTCACTAGCGCACGCACACACACACAGAACACCCTGAGAGCTTGACGCATACTGGGGATTAGTGCCCGACCAATGCCAGTTATTTGGGTCCGATACCGATCCTTTTTTTTATTTTTTTGGTTTGACCTAGACCACTGATTACTGATGTTTTGCTAAATCAATTCTGATCTATTTGAAAAACTTTTTAAAAACTTTATATAGATTGAAGGTCTAGATTAATGAACAGACACTTAAAAGTCCCAGAAGAAATCTGGTTATTTTGGTATTTTCCTGCCGGATGTGTCACTGCTCACTAAGTAATATCAAAGGTAATGTCTTGGCCTTCTATTGGCCAGACGACTGATACTTTTCAAATGGAAAAAACATTCCTCCCAGGCTCCCACTTAGTCTCATTGGATCAAAACATTCCTCCCAGGCTCCCACTTACTCTCATTGGATCAAAACATTCCTCCCAGGCTCCTCCCACTTACTCTCATTGGATCAAAGAGGTTATGTAGTTTCTCAAATTCCCTTCCAAGGTTCTCTTTTATACAGCCAGGCAGTGGCAACCTTACTTGTCATTTTGTGTTGGGCTCTACTGGAGATATTGGCCTGTGTGACAGTTTGTATCGGTGCGTGTGCATGGTGTGTCTAAAATTGATATATATATATATATATAGCTAAACCGAAGATTTGTTAGTATTGTTTGACCTGTTTGCGTATAATAACCGTTCATACAGGGAAACATAAGTGATTAATTCTGGCTAGAATCTAAAAATCGGCCAGATGACTAGGCAACAATACATGCTGGAAACGGGTGTATTATTCTTTTCCAAAGTAATGCAGTCATGTTACCCAAACTAATATTAGAATCGGTATCAGATCCAGAGGTCAGATCCAAGTGTCAACATCTGAAATCAGTTATCTGACCCGCAGGTCAGACATGTGTCCACAATGTGTGTGAACCACATTTTGTGGTGTTTTGTCGTCTCCAGACTCTGTTGAAGACAGGAGAGCAGTGCTGGTCGCTGGCTGAGTTGGTCCAGGCTGTGGTTCTGCTGGCACACTGTCACGCTCTATGCAGCTTCGTGTTTGGCTGTGGAACGGACACAGAGGCCGTCCCGATCCCCAAAACACCCAATGGGACTCCCCCGCCCAGCTACTGCCCATCTGACGCTGCCAACGGCAACACCCCCAACCTGTCTGCCTCCGAACACTTCACCAGACGACGGGTAAACGGACTGATGTTTTTTTTCCACACTCATGAGCATACCTATTTACACGCACATTGACGGTGGGTGCTGTACCAATAAGGCATAATATTGATGGAGATGGGGCCCGCACACCAGTTTCAGGCAAAGGATTTACTTGACCCGATGAAGATCTTGTGAGATTGAAACGTAAAATAAAGTAAATCTGTAAAACTGGTGTGCCTATCCCCTTCAATATTTTCACACTCATAACGTCTGCATAACTAGTTCTCGAGTTACACGCATTACAACCGTACACACACACACACACACACACACACACACACACACACACACACACACACACACACACACACATAGAGACGTGGCACATTTATAGTAGGATTTTAGGACAAGAGATACAGATCCCTTTTTGCATTTTCTGTGGAGTCTGTTCCAGACGTGGAAGAAAATATTACAATGGTCTGCCTGTAATTTAGCAACACATGAAATAACTGACAACCACAAAACACAGGTGCTCAGCAAATGAGGAGCCTACCTAAGGCATGATGACCCATTGACATAGTAGTGAAGTGTGTGTATGTGGTGGGGTGGGAGGGGAGGGGCACATACGTGTATGTACTATAAATAAAAGTTAAGTTTGTTTAGAAAATTCAAGAATGAATAACAGACCCCCAGACCATTGAGCGGCGTTATGCGTGGTGTTCATAGTTCTAATTCTGTCTGTCATCTTGTGTGTGTGTGTGTGTGGGGGGGGGGGGGGGAGCGTGTGTGGGGGCGTGTGTGCGTGAAGATTCCCAGGGGTGAGGTGGTGACCGTGTGCTTGTTGTCCCCACAGTCTCTGGACTCCAGCTGCGACATGGTGGGTCTCAAAGAAAGGATCCACAGATCACAGGAGGAGAAGGAGAAACGAGAGGAGCGCCTCCTTCTGGTTCACACACTCCAGCAAACAGGTAGCCATTATTGACCTACTTGAGATACTGACACATTTCTGTTATATTGGGGGGGGGTTACTACTGACAGGTAGTACCTTTGTCTCTCTCACTATCAAAAATAATATTTTTACCCTAATCTTAACCAAGGCTGACCCTCTATTTTTGTGGATGACTTATACTAAGATAATAGAACGCACACTCACTCGCCCATAGGTGTATCCACTCTCTACAGCAGTTAAACCATGTGTTGTGATATACAGTAGCAGCAGTTAAACTTCATATGAAAGCTGATGGATAATCATGCGTCATGTGTATATTTACTGACTTGCTCCTCCATCCCCTATCCGTCCCGTCAGACACGGATGAGGAAGAGGAGGTGCTATACTGTGCAGACTCCTCTCGTTTCATCTCGGACCCTGACTTCTACTACCAGGAGATCGCCCGCAGAGAGGACGACCACTTCCAAGTGTTCAGGGTTCAGGTGAGGACAGTCAAAGAGAATCTGACACCAGCCCGTTCACAACAGGTGCTCCGGTCACTAAACTTGAACGTGTCCGCTTTAGAGGGACATTAGCATGTTGTGTTACGAAACATTGACACCACAGCATACTTTGTCATACGGCAGTGTTGAGCGATAATTAGCCTTGGTACCCAGGCTTTCATTCTCGTCGGCGCAAACAATAAAAGCCTGGGGAAACGCATTGGCCCCTCTAGACGAGGGGTTCTCAACGTTTTTGGCTGTCTCGCGACCCCCGCCCCCCCCTCCCCACCCCCAATACAATCTGACTGCAAAAATCGACGCATCCATAGGACGTGTGTACACGTCCTAGCGCATCCTCAATGTTATCAGGCGAGAAGAATTTTTCAGTCGGACTCTCGGCCACCATACGCTTCGCTCTTCAGTCATATTAGCTTACCGTTCACTAGCCTGTTAGCGCGGCAGAAAGAATGCCTCGTATCTGCTCATCTAGGGCGCTCTCCGTGGTTTTGATCTGATGGATATACTAGCGCTTCATTTCTGCTCCTCATCCGCCTCTCGTTTAAAATATGAACGCTTTTTGGATAATTTATCGTATAATTTATCGTGATGTCACGAGGCGTGACCATATATGGAGATGTGATGTCACAAGTCGTGACCATATATGGAGACGTGATGTCACGAGGCGTGACCATATATGGAGAAGTGATGTCATGAGGCGTGACCATATATGGAGACGTGATGTCACGAGGCGTGACCATATATGGAGACATGATGTCACGAGGCGTGACCATATATGGAGGCATGGGTGACTAATGGACGGACGGGAGATGCAGGTTTTCATAGTAAATGCGACCTACTGTCGTGGACAGACTGTCGTCCGTCAGTCAGATGATCGACTGTCTGAGTTGGTCCCTGTACGGCAGCCATTTTATAAGGCTACACCAGACAATTGTGAACGTCTAGGATTTTAAAAGAAAGATAAGACAAGGCCTAAGAATATTCTCCCGGAAGTAGTTGAGTACGCAGAGACAGCTCTCACAATATACTGTGTTTATGAATGGGACAGACATGTTAATGTCGGACTCAGCCTGCATTACATGTAATACCTTTTAAGTGTATTTGTTTTGATTATACCTCAATTTTGTTCTGCAAGGATTTGAGGGGCTATCTATAACTACAAGTTGACAATGGCTATGCTATGTCAACATCACTGTTGAATACTGTGCTGGGTCTATCTATGTAAATGAACAACTTTAACCATAGCATCCCTATTCTGGGGTGAAGATTCAGCAAAAATAGCAGTTCTCCAACATGCACACATACCATTGCAAAGTGTTCTGAGTGTGTAGATCAGCTGTATTTAGTGTAAAGTGAAAACTGGAAGGAGCCTAGTATTGAACCCTGGGGGACTTGGATTAACTAAATATAGTCTTTTAGTGGTTTTATTGAAGATAATTTACAATAACATAACATTTGTATGGTTCATTAAACATCAACTCCAACCCTCAACTTCAACCCTCATCTCCCAGTGCAGACCTTTTTGAATGCATGTGTTATGATACTTATCCATTCATGTCTGATAAACCTAGCTGCACATAGTCAAATCTCAAACAACGTCTAAATACATACAGTATACTGTTACAAGGGATTTGTTTTCCCATGATTTAGATATGATTGATGGCAGACTATATTAGTTCTACCCAAGAAAATTAAAAATGCCGCTCCGAGATCACCCAAGCTTTATCTTATTTCCTCTTGAACTGTATGTTATGGAATGTTCCCCCAAAGGGATTGGAGCTTAAAGTGCATATTCGTGGTAAATGTAATTACATTTTAGTTGCATTTTTTCTGTTTTTATTTTTTGTGTTATCTAATAAGTTGTGTTTATTGTTCAAATCCCTGTGCATGTATAGTCATTGGAGAGTAACGTGTTTCTGATGTAATCCTGTTTGCTTAGCAAAATGGTTTGATTGATTCATTGAATACTTTATTAACATTTTGCAAAAGGTACAGTTATACAATATTGTTAAAAAGATGACACAAAAAGCCCTGAGGGCTTGTTTCAATTGTGGTCCTGTATTCAATTCTCAAATTCTGCCAGAACCTGACACAACTTTTATGCAGTTGTGTCAGATTTTAATGCAAATTAGTCGGGCCGGGCCAAGCCTCTGGCCGGCCCAGTTAGGGTCTATTTCAGGCCCATTGAGAACTCTTAGGGCCCGATTAAGCAGGTGAAATCTAATTACATATCATATTACAGTTTTTAAGACGTGGAGGCGTGGGCAATGTCATATGACAATTATGGGCCTGGTAAGAAGCGCTTTCGACACCCCGTGGTGTGAGCAAAACGGCCTTGAATTAGTCATGGGAGTGTTTAGGGGAGTTGTGAGGCTTTACCCAATCAACATGTCCGTACTATTCTCTTTACGAGTCAGCTGATGTCCTCATACGGAATGCGCCCTTTTCTGCAAGTGGTATTACATTTCTGCAGACTGGCACCATAGACATGACATGACTTTGTCACATTTGGGTTAATTATTCCTATTGCACTGCATGCTGTCACCTTTTATGCCTCAAAAGAACAGATCCACAAGCTGTCACAGCCATGATGTGCATAGCTTGTAGGCCTATGTCTCTATTTTGTTAAGTAACTTGCAGTGTTCATTGGAAAGTCATTACAGCGGCGCAGCAATATGCTAAGGGAGGGAGATATACGCACATCATCACTTCATTTGTTTCTGTTCTAAGCATGAAAAACAGCTGTAAAAATCTTTATTCTAGTTAATTTGATTCATAAATGAATAACTAAGCCTTTGAAATGGCACCTACCTATACCTTTCAGATCGGAATGGAACTGCGAGTAGATACGCAGCATTGGCTGGCAAATTGGCAATCCATGCGTAATGTTCCCAGAATCGTCTACCCCCGAACATACAAGTTCGTTTGATATTGTTTAATTCGATAAAAGCTCACCATCCCGACAAGGAGGAAATATAGCCTATAGTGCATGCACGTATATGCACTGTTGCACACACGCTCTTTATTTGTTTCTATTGAAAAACACCAGTAAAATAACGTTTATTTTATTTTATTTCATTCGAGTCACGACGAAGGAGTTGAAATGCCATACGTGCGCCATGCGTATTGCTGCGGCCCCAATGTTATGGTCTTCGCTCGTAGCATTTTATTGAAGAAGAATTGAGTCGGGTGTGATACAGCGTATGAAAGCAAACTTCCCAATGATTATGGAGATGTTTTAATTTTTAAAAAAGGTTGAGAAATGAGCGATATATGACCCTTTACAATCTCAACGTTTGAACAGAAAGCCATAAAGCTCGCTGTTGCCATGTCTCATAGAAACAAGTAAATAGGTCTATAAACATACTCCCAAAATAATCGCATATAACAGGGGTCTGCAACCTATTTTAAATGAAGTGCCATGTTTTTATTTTCTAGACAGTGAGTCTGCCATATCAAGATTCATTTTAATGACACCACATTAAAATTTCCAGCATATTTTGATTGTCCACAAATATAAAGTTCTTCCTTCTTTTTACATATTTTCTTGCACATTGTTATAATGATCATTATAAATATATATCCCCCTGCAGTCAGAGTTCATAGTTTTAATGAATGAATGTGATGCATTGTGAGCTGGTAGATCTGCTATTTCCAAAAGTAATCTTTGAAAAAAGTGACAATTGTGGAATATTTTTGAAAAATGTTATTGAAACATTTAAAAACACAAATCTGTCATGGGGTCACTGGCTTAGTTGGGCAAATGCATTCATCTGGGGGTCCTTGACATGGGAATGTCGCTGTGTGAGGATCACTGGTTTAAACAACATTAGGAGAAAAGCCCAAATAAGCACTTTAGAAACAAGAAAAGCAACCACAACTACCAATATTTACAAGCAACTTTACAGAAAAAGAAGCCGCTTACAGACATGGCAACACTCCAGCAGCACTCCAGAGCCGCTCAAGTGTAAAATCAAACAGTGCCTTTTGCATTTAAGAGGTGGTCAGACCCAGGTGGAAACGGTATGCGCTGAGTGTTTTTAGGTCAAGGGGCTTAATAGCAAATAGCGCAAAGTGAAAATAATTAACATATGGACACTCCCCCAATGCTAAAATATTCAGGAACGTGGTATTCCATATGAGTGAGCGTTCACCACGGCTTCCATAATACAAAAAGGCGCAGAGTGAGGCCAAAATCTGTATTACCGCATGGGTTTTTCGACTTGCTTAATCGGGCTCTTTATGTTCATAATCTTAGGGACGTTTTTAAGTGACTATATTGTGTTAATTGAGTCACCCTATAGCAGTGGTTCTCAAAGTGGGGTCCTTGGACCCTGAGGGTTACTTGAGGGGGTTCCAAATGGGCGCTTGTGGGTCTGAGATTGTGGTTCCATTTGGTTCCAGTTGTACTCTCAGAGTTTTAATTCCTTGAAATTAAAATGTTGTAGAACCAAGGCCCTAAAGGGATCTTTTTGTTGGTAAGTTTGATTTAAAGGTTTGTTGAAGTTAAGTTTGTGTTTTTTTAACAGGACTATTCGTGGGAGGACCACGGCTTCTCGCTGGTCAACAGGTTGTACTCGGACATTGGACATCTCCTAGACGATCGGTTCAGGAGCGTCGCCGGTCTCCCATCCGTCCACAGTCCAGACCTGAAGAGAGCCATATGGAATTACATTCACTGTGTGCTAGGGATACGGTGAGTCCATTTGATGTGTATAACTGTATATATTCATCTGGAATATTTGATTTGCATAACTGTACATTCATCAGGAATATATGATTTGTATATCTGGTTACATCAGGAATATATGATTTGTATAAGTGGATTCTTCAGAAATATATAATTTGTTATAAGTGCATACTGTGTGTTTATAGTTACGATGACTATGACTATGGGGAGGTGAACCAGCTGTTGGAGAGGGATCTAAAACTCTACATCAAGGCTGTAGCGTGTTTCCCAGATGTCACCAGGACTCCAGTCTACCCTCTGCCCTGGACCCCACTCAAACCATCAGAACGGGTCAGTAACCCTTATTGATCGTCTGCTGCCATTTTTACAATTTAGGCATTTAGCAGACACTGTCTTATCCCGAGCGATTTACAAAGTGCAAGGAGTGAGTTTGTGCCGTGGACCCTGGTCAACTGAGTGCTGAGAACAATTGTGAATTGGAGAATTATTTGGAGCAAGACCACATAATTTACAGTGACTTACTGTCGTTATTTAGCAAGAAAATCTGCATTATAGCAACAAAGCAAAAACAATAATGTATAGGTGGGAAATCATGGGCTGTTAAGACTAACTTATAATTAGTCAAACAACATTTCAACACCACGTTAAAAATATGCAATGTCATGCTATGAGAATAGACTGAATTCAACTTTAGAAACTGCCACATGCAGAGCAAAACGATGAGCAAAAATATTTAAACAAAGTACCGCTGATAGAAGAACTTCTTTGTCTCTCTAGATAAGAACTGTTGAAATGCTGTGCAGATGTACTGTTAGAGTACCTGCTATTTCTTTCATGTTTCACTCAGTTACTCTTAAATCGTAGTCATTTAGATGTAAAATTCACCATAATCATCTCTTTTGCTTCTTCTAAACCTACCTGTGTTATTCACAAGTCTGAAGTCTGTGAATAAAGTGAAATAAACATGGAGGTACATTGTTGGCCGGTGTAACTGGACGCTTGGATACTTGAGAGTAGTGAGTTGTATTGGATTTGTTTGCAGTATGCTCTGTAAATGTGATGACTGACACGCTGCTAAACCAGACGCTAACTGATTCTAAATCAGGTCCCCTGGTGTCTCCCACAGATACATGTGAATTTACTGATCATGGAGGCTCGTCTGCAGGCTGAGCTCCTGTACGCGCTGAGAGCCATCACTCAATACATGATCGCCTAGTTCCCAGACACACCCAAAGTCCAACTGCCCAGCGGTACGTACGGAGAGACCAGGTTAAGAGATACAAGGATGGAGATGGCGGGTGGGGGAGAGAGACAGGATAAAAACCAACCACGTCTCACGGATGCGCTCCTTTCCGATTCATTCTCCAGTTGTATTTACAGTATGAAAAGCTCCCCTCTTATCTCCTCATCTCTTCTTTACATTTGATGTGAAGGATGGCTTGCATTGCGACATCCTCATATCAAACATCTCTTCTCTCCAAATGGTTATGTGCAATTATTACTAGCAATTTTAATTTCTGTTGGTATTGTTTGTGTTCCAACATTATTGTGATGAAAGCAGATTGTGCTTCATTGTAGCAATGTGATGGTTACCAGTGGCCAAGACCTTGTTGGTTTATCACTCTACTTTTTGTATTCAGCTATGCTCTTCTCTAAAGCGAAACTAAATATTCATCTTTTTCTACAAGTTGAATGAATGTTGTTGAGAGACCTGGCCATCCTTTGTTCTGTGACAATCCTATGTGATTGTTGGTGGTTTGAATGGAGAACGAAGAGGAGAAACATTTACAAAAGTGATGGTCAAGAACAAAGTAAAAGGTGACACTGCTGGAGGATATCACATACCCATAGTTTCTTTTAATAAGCACTTTTTTAACTTTATATATTTATAATGCAATGTACATGTACGTATCTCAATGGTAGAAATTGAGACCCACAGTATGTTGGTCTGATGCCTTGCTTGTTCACTGAATGATGCAGAGCAGACTTGTGAGACTGAGTCCTTCAACTTTCAGACTCCGTTACAGTTTTCAACCATAAATGTTTTTTTGAGTTAATTGGAATCTAATTCAGGACCTGCAGTGTTAGTTAGGTCTTAATTATTGGGACTGTGCTATGCCCTGGTTTCAGCCATTGCAAAAAAATAATAACTTTGCTGAGAAATATTGTTTGCAAGGCTGTTAATCGAAACACATTCAACAGTCTATAGAGAAATGGATAAGCTAAAAGAAAATGGGTCAGTGAAGGAAAACTGAGCCATTAGCAAGTGTTTTTAATATTGACGTGCTTTGGCAAAGAAATGAAGGAGTTTCCATCTTAAAGGTAACTTGTACTTAGTTGCACAAGCCTTTCAACAAGTGTCGCTCAAAAATATCAACTGACAATGTTATTTTTACACTTAAAATGACAATTGTCAAAATGGGCGTATGACAAAGAATAAATTAGCCTGTGAAAGTTAGAAAGACGACAACCATCCAAAAAAAATGCAGCAATGCACTGGATAGATGGATGGATTGAAGGGGTTCAGCACTGCTCTGTATTTTACACAAAAAGGTGTCCATGAGTATAAGTGCACTGGTTGTCAATCACTAATGAATCTTGATTACTCAACAACAGTATGGAGTTATGATAAAAGCTTTTTGTCAACTTTGTATTTGGTGAGATGTATTAAAGCAAATTACCAGGTAAAGATCCATGGTACAATGTGCAAAGTAGATATTTTATAAACTTGTATCTTAGTTTTCTTTTTTTACTTTTTTGTAAACTGTAGGAGAGTACTATGATTGTCCTCTTGTATCTGGGTTTGCTGCTAAACCTTTTGTGCTGCACCCCCAGTAGCTTTAGAGGTGTGGATGATTTTTAGGTTTAGTACTACAAGATCGAGAGAGACTAACAGTAAAGCTTAATTTGCACGCCGTAGTATGACGCGGTTGCTTGCCGACCAGAACTTAATTTCTTAATTTGAAAGCTAACGTGTCGCGATGGCTGGAACATTCTTGGTGGAAAGCAACGCTGTCATACTATGAAGTACAAATTGGGCTTAATGTGTATCAGTGAAAAGTGCTGTTAATGCAGATGTTAATACAAGTGTTACAAGTGCTAACGCAGGTATTGATACAGGTGTTAATGCAGGTGCCTTGAGGCCAAAGTGAAGTGGTGCTGGAGAGCTTTGGTTACTGGGAAACCTCCACACTGAATAAAATGGAGTAACTGGTGGTCCTTTTTCCTGTAAAGACGGGAAGTGTTTGGAAGCACTACAGACCTTATGGTGTTGATCAACACACCTGTGATATGGTGACTGAAGGCTGTAAATGCTTGTCTGTTTGACATCACCTACAAACCCCAGCGACTCAGCAAGAGCCTACGACACAGATGGATGTTACAGTTGTTCAGATTTACCACGTAAATTAATGGACAATAAACTTAACAAAAAAAATGAACAAGTGAAAAAAAACAAGGAAAAAAAGTTTTCTTTTTTGGAAATGTGAAAAACATGTTTTTCTATAAAGATGTTATATCAAATGCATTGTTTTGTTTTGTGTTTGGTGTGGCTGGGGGAGTGTATGTGCATGCATAAAGTGAATGGAAGATCGAGTTGCAAAATGAGTTCAACGTCATTTAATGTAATCAGATAGGACTTTTCTGTTTGGATGTATGGGTTGTCAGGGCCACTCAGTAGGCGTTCCCGCATTACTTCCGGGTATGATGATGTAACGTGAATACCCTCTATATTTATTATATTCACTGTATGATGTGCTCAAGAAAAGGCCATTGGGGCCCCCAAAGTCATTAGAGTTCATCTTGTAATCTGATTTATATTTGAAGCGTACATTTTGCCCTATGGATGGTGATAGAGGAAGGGCAATGGGGCCACCTAAATCTGTACAGGGTTCATGGACAAAGTGTTGGATGGACTGACGTACCTACATCATTAAGAGCCCTAGAATCATGGTAAAAGCCAATTGAGAAATATTTTATCCTATCAAAATATAGAACGACAAGGCTGCCAAAATAATCTTATACGAACTGTACAACACTGGACTGGTCATATCCAGCCTGCCATCAAATAACCATCAATGAATTCCTCACTTGACCTATGATATAAATTCATATTAAAAAACAAGAATACATTCAATTGTACTTGCCTCATTGGCACAACTGTGTGTCTAATGAGGATCCTTTAATAAACACAAACTCACCTTTCCTATGGAAAGAACTAACATAGTATACATGTATATATACTGTATACTATTGTGCTAATCAAATAAATCAATTCTTTCAGAAAATGTGCAGTCATGCATAAAAAACTGAAGCTGAAAAATGACAATGGCCCAAAAGATGCATGCAAATCCACAAAATGTCTATAGGAGAAATGGAGGGTATACAGCCCAGATCTTAACCACTTTCATACCTGGCATCCTCCCAAATGTTCAATTTGGAGAGGAAAACAGGATCAACTGTTTTTGAAATTTGTCATTTAGAATAGAGGGCCATATGTGTAAAATAAATGCTATGGGTGGACTTAAATCAGGCACCACAAGAGGGCCCACGAACAGTTGAAGACCCAGTTGAAGGAGTTCTGCAGAGGACAGAAATTCCTCCTATAGTCAAAGTAGGAGACTGATACAAGAAAACATACTGCATCTGCCAAATGGGCAACACCAGCTGTTGAACCTTGGAGTTCACTTATCTTTTCAGCATGAGGAAACTGTCCACTTTCCACTGTAATTTATTTAATTTGATCATCGTTGACGGTCTAGTGATTGAAATGAGGATAGGTTTCCACAAGTCTATGACAGACTTTTACATGACGGTTTTCTGTCATTACTTTGACTAAGCACTAATAAGAGTATAAGTAGGTCAACATGGTATGTCTGTTCTTTAAAATAACACTGCCCTCTAGTGGCTCTCTAGGGTAACTGTCCAAGCTGTGGTAATATTCACACATGAGCTCAAATCAATGGCTTTGGCCAAATTGGTTAAACAGATTAACTTTATTTCCACTGTTCAGAATTGTTTACTGTCATCTCTGACTGACTTTACAATTTGTAAAGAAAACATTGGGGAGAAGAAAAGGAAAAGCTATCAATGTAATTCAAAGTAATACAAATATTGGCTTATGCACAACATACCATGCCCCCCCCCCCCCCCCCCAATTGAAAATCATAGAAAAACCCTTTTCAAATATTGTATCAAATGGGGCAATTTAAACTTCAAAAGAAAACCGTAACTAGTACTACTTTTATCAAAATTAAGAAAATAATAATGAAGACAGCTGTAAGTACATAGAGGGGGGACTTCAGCTCTGCAGAGATGTCAAAGGAGCACTTTCAACCATATCTTCGTATAATTGGACACCCTCACTAATGTCCATTATAAGATTGTACCATTTCTGACTACTTGCTTTGTGTCTGAGGTGGGCTGGACAGTTCAGAAACCTTACCCTAATGACGTATCAGTTTCCTCCTATGACATCATCAGTGGTTATTGCAAACATTATTGATGCAAGTACAATTTCAGTGCGCTAACCTTCCAGGAAGAGGAAGGCCCTATAGTTTCCATTAGATTGTAATCCCCAACATCATTGAAGTATGGTTTCAGAACTGTCCACAGCCCACATCTGAAACAAAGAACGAAGACAGAAATGGTGCCATCTTATGAGCATTGAGGACCAATTATATGAAGACAGTTGAAAATGGTTGAAGTCCTCCTTTAATTTATCCTGTTTTACGCTGAGAACAGCTGATCTACAATGTCACAATGCATGCAGCATCACATCCATTGTGATTTCACAAGATATGAAAAATCAAATGTCCCATTTGGTTAATTTTACATACAATTATCATTCGACCTGAATCTATATTTTTAACCACTTTAAAGCTGCTGCTTTAAAAAATAGCAGATCAGCTATTTTATGAAAAAAGAAAATAGGGCTTAAGTGGTTCATTGACATGGGTTTTGGGATGTTTTAAAAAAGGGAATGGGACATGGGGTGGGGTTATAGACTGTGTATACTACTAATATACTGGCTTAATACCATTGCAACATCTGTGTGGTATACAGGTCATTTAAAGGCCCTGAAATCTACATAGAAATGCACCCGTCGCATCATGGCATAGGCTACACAAGATATGCCATAAATGACATCTAGCACCAGTCAAGTGTTTTAAATTATACACGGTTATATGCCGACATCCACATGGCTACAGTGAAATGGGTTAACAGAGGCTTAACAGCAGGGATGCATTCCTGGAGGAAATGTTCCGATTAAAAAAAAAATACATCAAACCAACTTCTCCAGTTATGAACAAGTAATTAAATACAAACTTAGGCTAACACAAAACAAAGTCTAAGTAAAAAGGGGAAAAACAAAGATCTAAGTCCATGTGATGCTACCAAGTGTGTTCAATATTGGCAGTCGAAATTACCTAAGGGTAGTTCTGATATACAGTATATTTTGCAATTAACTAAGTGTAAAATATATCCTCTGGAATAAAGAATAAAAAAGGGCTGTTATTCCGATCATTTGATTCCTCTTGTACAGAGTTGATAATTTGCCCTGAGAGCTAATTGTTGCATGATCATATACATTTTTTGAGATGAGGATTCAGCTTTAATGACAATGGGAGACATTGCCATATGTTATTAGTCTCACCACACTTTCAAGCACATATCTTTTCAATTTCAGATTCACAATCGACGACCAGAAGCTAAGTGACAAATTGTTGGGAAGTGAAGCTGACGTGGTCGCCTCATACGCCATTGTCTTTTAGCGGCAGGTTTTGTGACAATAGGCAGATCTCGCAAGCGTATCTACACTTAAATACAAAGCGCCCTAAACCTAACTGCCATGCAATCTGTAGTGTTCCTTTGGTTATATAAAAAAAATCTACATGCATCACATCCTTTACAAAAATAAAAGTATAGAAAATTACCGTTAAAAATTATCTGAAATTGTTTTCTCCAATGTAAAAAAAAAAACATTTTGCTTCTTGATTAGTAATATACTCATATGTATTATTTCATTTATTACCTCCATCTAAACTGTATATTAAAACTATAGTCAAATATATTCTTTTTTAAACTTGCGCATTGTAATAATTTCTTGAAAAGGTCTGTTAGTATTTGTATAACAAAGTGTAATGTGTGAGTTTAATCTCACATGAAGCCCCAGTGTCCCTGATTCAAAGGGATATACGACAATATTACCAGGAAAACATTACATAGCAAAACCCTTCAAGAAGTGATCTCTAAAATGTCCTTCAAAGATTTCATTTAGTTCTCCCGATAACATCTGCATAGCGTGTTTATGTAAAATGTGTACATAAAGTTATTTAAATTATCTGCTGAAATGATACAACCTAACATGGAGGCCTGTGGTCTCCTAATTTCGGTGACCATGTGTATCACATGACAGGAAAAGCTAAGTGCTTTGAAAATGTACAGGCTCCGCAGGAGGGGGACAAAAGAAATATGAATCAGGTAGTCCATTCAGCAGAGGAGACATTCTGCTGTCTAAGACAATATAACACTTGACCAACTTGAATGCCCCCTTGTATGAATTCACAAATCACATTTCTTCATTTTGTTAGTTTTAACTGCACACCAGGGATTAAAATCTCCCTCCAAGTGATATTCTTTCTAGCTATCATGTAAGAACACTGGGTTGAAGTCACCAATGCCAAACTGCAAATACATAACCGCTTACTGTTCTCTCACCAAATTTCATTGAAAATAACAATCAGCTTTTTTCTCATCTCTCTCTTAAATGAGAAAGAAGCAGAATCATACATTATCGTACCACCTTGTGACCATTTAGCAGTACACATGGTCAAACTGTGTAGCCAGTCTCATTGTGCATCTGAATCCCCAGTTTCATCCATGAAATCTTCCAACCGGCGCCACAGGGCCACAAGCGGACACCTCAGATTTGACAGTTGCGTCGTCTCCTACATTCCTACTGAGGAAAGCACAGCAGAGCAGAGCGTTGCATTCTTGACGTGGATGTCCACACAGCATACTGAAGGTCTGGCATTTCATGCTAGCAAAGAGTTCACAAAGTTACAGTTCTATGGAAAACTGGCCATTTCACCAAAAACTCACACTGTTCTTCCGACCCGCACCAAGTCATCAATACCAAGCCATGGAGGTTATGGGTACCACATCCACCCTATTTTAAGTGTTGTATAAATGGAATTTAAATTCTGAGCAGATGGGAGCTGTTAGTTGTGATTTGTCTTTTCACTCTGAAACCTTTTGTGTCACACATCTCTCAAAAGTATCGGTTAGGATTGAAGAAGGAAAAAAAGAAGCCTAGCAGCCAAACTACGTTAAGTGTTAAAATGGGAGGAAAAAGTTTTGCATAGTAACCAAAACCCTCTTCCTGTCCTCGGCACATCTTGACACATGAGGTCCGGTTTTGTCTTTGAGTCCTAAACAGAGTGTTATATTCTTTGTTGTATATTTTCATGAGGTTATCTTGATCGGGGCATCACCACCTGCAAGACAACATGATAAAGCATTGTTATAATTCGTAGTAATTAATAGCTGGAGGTTCACGGTTGTTTTAACCAATTTTGAACTAGGAGGTAGCTTAGGGTGTGTCACACTGTCTGCCTGTTATGAAGAAATGGTGCCGTCTAAAGCTTACTTCAGCTAATGTTATATTTGCATTTCTCAAAGAAGGTAAAACTATTCTGAACTTTTTAAAACTTTTGTAATTGTATTTTTAAGCTCCAGACCAGACCAGTGCCTTTTAATGGTGGCTTTTAAGTCATTTCTCATACATTTTAATGTAAAAGGCAGTGCTTATTTTGCTTACATTTTTCAAGAGGATAGCGAAGAAATTTGATTTGCACAGCTGAAATTTTGAGCAGTTGAGACGAATAACAGTCTAAGTCCATAATTAATTCTGACCCCTCCCCGAAAAGGCCTATCTGTCCTGACCCCATATTTATACATTATGGATAATTAGTGTGGACTTATTACTGTTACTCGTCTCAACTGCTGTTATTTTACTAATCACTGCATAGATATTAGTCTTGAACTTCGGTATGGAAGATGTATTTCCATTAGGCAAGTGGGTAGAACAAGTCTCCATATTATGAGTCCAGGGTGCTATGTTCACTGCTCGGGACTTGTGCTGGGCAGTGTTGTTTGATATAGTGCTCTGTCCATTTTGAAGATTATCGACTTTCCGGGTTAACAGCGTGTGATTCTTTTCTGGTTCATTACCTGGCTAGCATTGTGTGGTTCATTGATAATTTACCTGGCTAGCATTGTGTGGTCCATTGTGAATTTACCTGGCTAGCATTGTGTGGTCCATTGTGAATTTACCTGGCTAGCATTGTGTGGTCCATTGTGAATTTACCTGGCTAGCATTGTGTGGTCCATTGTGAATTTACCTGGCTAGCGTTCATTGAGAATTTAGCTGGGAACCCAGTTGTGGGTGGAGCTCTGCGTGGTGGCTGGCCCCGGGTACCCCTGACCTCCAGGAAGTATGGGGTCAAAGTTGAAATCAATGCCATCTCCATCCATGAGGTCACTGTTGATGATGTAGTCCACGTCACAATCCAAGTTCTCTGTGAACATCTCTATATCCAAGTCTGTGGGCAGTCGGTCCTGACTGGGCAGGAAGCAGGCTGGCGTTCCAAACTGTCCCATGCCTTGCAGATTCCCACTGATGGCCCCTCCATGATGGGGACCCATAACTGGCACCTGGGCATGCTGGGCTTTGAGAGCGGAGAGTTGGGAGGGGTCCTGGGCCATACCTGGTAGGATCATCCCCAGCCCCATCTGAGAAGGGTGCTGGTGGGGGTGTTGATGGTGGTGTAGATGGTGTTGTTGGGACTGCAGCTGAGACTGGAGCACCAGGGGTGCCACTGTGTTGGGCTCCAGTCCTTTACCCAACAGCAGCTGATTGGGTTTGGGCCTTCCACCCACCATGGCACCGCCCAGTCCCATCATAAGAGGGTCCACCTGGGTCATCAAGACATCAGTGGGTGGAGGAGAGTCTGAGGTCAGCAGAGCCTCCAGGCTGGAGGGAACATGGCCGCCATAGTGGCCACTCCCACGAGAGCCAGGGCTAGGCAGGGGGTTGAACAGGGAGTTGCCAAAGTTTAATGGTTTGGCGCTATTGGCTCCACATGGTGAGGTGGACAATTGTCCCCCGGTCTGTGTGGAGGTCTGCGGGAGGTTGGATGGTTGCAGTGGACGGAAAGTGGGGAAACTAGAGCCTCGAGGCAGCAGGGTGGAGGCAGAGGGCAATGGAGTAGGTGGGGCTGGGGGAGCAGTGCTGGGGCTAGCCCCACCGTGCTGGCCGGTCATCAGCGTCAGGTTATCAATCAGGTCGAGTTCCTCCATGAGGGTCTCTGCGAGGGTGGGAGGCAGGCTGCCGGCGGAGTAGCTCCCCAGCAGGCCTTCCTCGGGCAGATCGTCCTCTTCCTGCCCGGGACCGATGGGCGACAGGCGGCCGCTCAGCGTGCTAGCATTGGAGCCGGTGCGTGACCGGAAGCTAGTCCACATGTCGGGGTCATCGAGGCTGCCACGAGACGAAGGACTACTGCTGTTGACTCCCCATTTGGGGAATTGCTGGGAGGAGTTGGGGCTGTCCGCTCCACCTGAGCCGGTACCACCGTCCCCCTGCTGCGATCCACTGGCCCCTGCCAGGCCTGCGGCTACAGCCTGTTTTTTGGTCTGTTTGGCCCTCATGCGGCTCTTCAGGAGCTTGCTGCTGTTGTCCATGGACGCTGCACGGCGACGGGGGGCCTTCCCCGTCTTTCCCCCTTCAGGGTTCAGCATCCACCAGGAGCTCTTCCCTGTTGACTCATTATGAACCCTCAAGAACTTATTGTGGAGTGATAAATTGTGGCGGATTGAATTCTGAGGAGAAAGAAAGAGAAGGGGGGGGTCATTACAAAGGAAGCCATACATGCATGTGCAGCTAAATGTATACTAATCAGTTTTGTTATTTTACTTAGCAGCTTGTTTATTTTACAAATTAAATAACAATTCAAAACCTGAAACTCAAAGAATGCTGCAGGAGTTGTACCAAGTATTATGTCTATATACTGTGCTGGTCTGGTGTTGTGCTCTTGTTTTTAAGATTTGTTTGGGGCTTTTCTGCCTTTATTTGGATAGTAGTAGTGGAGAGTGACAAGAAACGGATAGACAGGTAGTGACACGCAGCAAAGGTTGCCGGGCTCGGGAATCGAACCTGCGACACAATGTCAGGCTGCTTTAGAGCCTATTATATGGTTGAGTCTTAACCGCTACCGCTACTAGGCCATCGGCGCCCGGTGTTGTGCTTTTGACACTTGCTTTGGTAATGTAAATGTTTTCTCATGCTAATAAAGCTCCTTTGAATTGAATTGTAAATATGTTTGATGATATAGTCTGGAAAAAGGATTTTGTCAAGACCTCAATCAGTAAAACTTTATTACAAACTAAACCAATGTGGTCAGTTCAGCATATTGTTTTTGTGGTGTGGACAGGTGTATTTTTATTATTTATTGATTCATTATTTTATATTACCTTCCAACCTGCCGAGCTGTTGCTGTCCCCTTTGTCTTTGAAGTAAGGCACAGTTTTCACCATCCAGTCGTATATCTGTGCCAGGGTGAGCCGCTTCTCGGGGGAGTTATCAATGGCCTGGCTGATGAGGTCAGCGTACGACTGATTGCCCCAGGCGTTGCGTCTGGAAGAGCCCTTCCGAGGCGCTGCGGCTCCGGCAACGCCTCCTCCCTCAGACACAGTGACTTTATCAGGCTCAGACGTGATTGGCTGGACATCCTGCTTGTCTTCGTCGGCAGGTGGGGTCCCAGCTGCAGACTCTGGGCCCTCCGGTTTGACAAGTGAGATGTCAGGTCTCGGCAGCGGCCACGTGCATGACCTGGGTCGGCTCTGAGGCTCAAAATCTGGGTCTATTGGTGGCATTGATGAGTCCGCCATAGTGAAAGGTTTGTTGGGTCACTATAACCCACTGAGATGACGTAGTTGTGCTACCAACGCACCCCAAATCCACAACACTGACCAGAGAGGTATTGATCAAAACATTAAAAGCTGAACAAATAAATAAGTTTGATTCTAGTCAATGTAGTATCAAAAAAATATTGTGGTTTATATTTTCTGACACAATATGTTTTCTCCACTAGGGGGTGAATAATAGGTCTAGAAAAAGACAATAATCTGAATACACCAACAGCTTCAGTTAATCCTGAGATTGGAGATTAGGGGAACCTAAATAATCTCCTTAATAGTAACTATCATAAACCTTCCGATTTAGATAAAGGAGGGCGTGGAAGGGAATTCCTTTGTTTGAATATTAACAAAAGGAACGTGGTGGGAATGAATCGTAATACACTTGGGTATAAAATATATACATATATATATATATATTGTAATAAAAAATGACAGAAATGTACTGTAAAATTACATAAATTTAAACTAATGGCATGCGCTTCAATTAATTAAAAAATCTGTTGACTGGGGTAGTCGAAAATAGTCGATTTTAAATCAGTTAAAATCTATTCTTTGTACAATTCTCGTCAAATATATTAGCTCGTGCCACTTTCTGTCATTTACAAGCGTACATGCTTTTTTTTTGTCTAAACCTGCGAGGGCAAATAAGGATTAAATCCAGCCGCCACAGTGGGTCACTGTTACAAAAGAGCTTCTTAACGGAGCCGCTCAGTCTCCACTTGTAAACAACGTGATGTCTGTTTAGTTCCTCCACATGGTGCAGAAACTACCTCTGCTTTAAAATCATACCAATCTGACAATCAACCTAAAACAAACACCCAAAACCAATCAGACACTTGATTATCTAAGCAAATTATTTTGAACACCGGGAGAAAAAATATATATAAAACTGTCCGTGTTTTCGCCTAATTGTACACGAACTTACTTTGTGAGCGTAAAAGTCTCAGTCAAACACAAACCAATGAGGACTTATTAGCCAACTGTCTGGTGGCTCTTAATACACGCAATAAAAGTTAAACAAACGAATCTATAAGGAGCCTTCTGGTTGTTAAGTTAACGTTAAATAATAACCATAATAAATAATAATAAAGACAATAAGGGGATAAAGACAAATGTCAAGCTACGTGTGTGTGTGGGGATGGAAAAAAAACAAAACCAAAGTAAAAGCGGGTTGTTTTTTGTGTCGTTCAGGTCTGGACGTTCAGCCACATTGTGGGCAGGCGCGTGTCACCGAGGAGGACTGCCATGTTTCTCTCTCTCCTCTGTTCAACACGATGCTGCTCGGGACGGACGGACGGACAAGAGAAAGCCCTCAACCGGACCGGGGGAGGTCGGGCGGGCCAGGCCCCGGTCTCACCGTCACGCACCGGGCGTTCGAGACGAACTTCTCAAAGTTTAAACCGTCCAGACTCCAGAGAGCGTCTCCGTCCGTCGGCACCCGATGCAACAACTCACCGCCGCCACGATAGTAGCCGCCTAGCTAGCAGCTCCCCACGGCTACTTCACAGTTTGAAATCCTCGGGAAGAAAAAAAAAAGTCCACAAAAGCAGAACTCCGGGCGGGTACTTTGTGATTCCGTTTCAGTTTACCGGAGAGTTTTGTTCGACTTCTGCCCGTTAAACGCGTCCGAATATCCACTTGTGTTGTATCTTTTTTTGTTTTGTTTTTGTTTGGGTTTTTTTCCCCTCCGTGTGTGTGTGTATGTATGTGTGTGTTTTGACTCGAGGCGAAGACTCCCTTCTGACGTCTGTTTACCACTGTCAGACGACGCATTCTGCGCATGCGCGCATAGGGGGTATGCCGGGAATTGGAGTCAGTCATGTGACAGCAGTTGGGACGTAAACAAGGAGGGAACCAACCTCAGTTTACCTGAGCGATAATACGTTATGTAACGTGTACACCTGTTTCTATACAAAGCTAATAATGACCAATGACCCATATGGCTAGCCGGATGCGAACGGTGGGAAAAAAGGCAATACAAAAAGATCTCCACGAATTGTCAAATTGTCAATATCCCGAATATCCTCGCATCATATAGATTCTAGAACACAGATATTTATTTCGCTCCTTCCACATAATTTTGGTGTCGAAATTATTACCACAAATTACCACATAAAAACATCCATGTACCAAATATATAGCCTAAATATATAGGCTGACGTTGCCTTCAAATCTAGGAAAAAGTACTCACATTTTTTACTTAGAGTAAAAGTATAAATACTGCAATATAGAAATACTTTGTTGCAAGTAGAAGTCTGGAATCCAAAATGTGGGCTTACTTAACTTGAGTAAAAATACAAAAGTATTGGTATTAAACCAAAGTAAAAGTACTCATTTCAAAATTTAAAATGTATAATAATTTTTTGAAATAGCAGATCTACATATTGTGAGCTTGTAGATCTGCTATTTTCAAATGGCCGAAATGTGTATAGGGCTGAAGTGGTTAAGTTTTGTAATAGACCTAATCAAAATCTACAAAGTAACTAGTAACTAATTGTACTTAAGTAGGCCTATAGTACTCAAATAAAAGTAGGCCTTAGTTACTTTCCACCCACTGCCTATATGTTGCGCTGATCAGAGCAATGGTCACGAGTTATGTAGAAGTGTAAAACACTGCTGTAACTCTAGCCTACTGTATAGTGCCCCATATCAGCGCAGGCACACCTGAGCTTCCATGGTTTTTAGACAGCTGGTGGGTGGAGCTTCATTTCCATCCACCAGCTGTCTAAAAACCCGGAAGAGACGCCGGCTACGACCGGCATTTGTCCACGCATGGAATCCTAGGTGTGCTTACACCCTATCAGTGTTAGCACACCTATGAATCCATTCCAAGCATTAGTTTTGCACGAAAAACACTCCTTGGGCTAAAAACGGCATCACAAATGTGATGAGGTCATCACATTTGGGCACATTTGGGAAAGTTGCTATGGCCGAATTTAGCCCAAGGAGTGTTTTTCTTGCAAAACTAATGCTTTTTCGCACGCTTTTTGACAAATTAGCGTGAAATCACCCTTATCTCTCCCTAAGCTCATCCGCTATGGTTGTAAGCACACCTAGGATTCTATGTGCGGCCAAAAGCCGCTGTCTGCCGGCGTCTCTTCCGGCTCCACCCACGTGGCTGAATGCCGCGACGGCCAGATTCCCGGAAATGCTTGCCCCAGTGGCATTCTGCCGCGTGGGTGGAGCTTCTTTTCCATCCACCAGCTGTCTAAAAATCCGGAAGAGACGCCAGCAGACAGCGGAAAACCACCACCACGCCTGTCTGCCCAGGTCTGGCAACAGCTACAAGCTTTCCCCAGCATCATTCTGCCATGTGGGTGGAGCTTCATTTCCATCCACCAGCTGTCTAAAAACCAAGGACTGTCTAAAGAGGATGAGACGCGAAGACCGTACAGGCGACGCCATGTTGCTCACATGGTGCTCCATGGAAGGAAAGAAACATGCACAGTTGAGACCAAGGACTGTCTAAAGAGGACGGGACGCGAAGACGCCATGTTGCTCCATGGTGCTCCATGGAAGGAAAGAAACATGCACAGTTGAGACCAAGGAAGCTGAACGCGGAAGTGTTGGCTGCATATAGCCCATTGCGCATGTTTCTTTCCTTCCATGGAGCAACATGGCGTCGCCCGTACGACGCCATGTTGTCTTTGCGTCTCGTCCTTCTTAGACAGTCCTTGGTTGAGACCAGGAAGTTGGACATGACAAATCATAGATATGGCACAAATGGCCCAGCAGATGGCGTGATGCCACTGACAGGAGATATGCTTGTACATATCATGTCATGTCATTGCATTTTACCTTTTATATTAACGTTTTAACAGCAAATGGATAAGTAAGTCCCAGCATGGATCATCACACAGACAGTAATGTTGGTCAGACGTGACATATGTACAAGCATCTCTCCTTTCATTGGCATCACGCCATCTGCTGGGCCATTTGCGCCATATCTATGATTTGTCATGTCCAACTTCCTGGTCTCAACTGCACATGTTTCTTTCCTTCCATGGAGTGATGGAGCACCATGTGAGCAACATGGCGTCGCCCGTACGGTCTTCGCGTCTTGTCCTCTTTAGACAGTCCTTGCTAAAAACCAGGAAGAGACGCCGGCAGATAGCGGCTTTTGGCCGCATATGGAATCTCAGGTGTGCCTGCGCTGAATGAGATGTTCCTTACAAGTTTAAAATAATAATTAAGAGTCACACCGGGGACATGTGGCCCCTGGGCCCCTTGTGACTATTCTCATGGCATGTAAATATAGGAACAATACAAAAAAATCACACTTGTGTGAAGTGAGGGGCGCTCTTATCATCATACATCATCACATTCCATGCGCAGCCAATCAAATCATCACATTTCATGGCACAGAAAAAAAAAGAAAAATGTGCCATACCGAGGGGGCCTTGGGGCTTCATGGGCCTGCCCTTTTGCCTCAAACTGCCCCTTTCCCCCCAAAAAATGGTAAGCTGTAACAATTAAGGATGATCTGTGGCCCTTATCAATATTATATATTTGCATTGTAATGTATTGCTTATTTTACTGTCCAATGACATCCATTATTGAGGAACATCTTGCTCCATCTTGCGCCAATGTAGGCCTAGGCCTACTATATTTCTGCTGTGAAATGTCACGAGGGACAAAGCCTACTTTACATTTTTTATAAATTCTTTCTTTCATTAGTTTTTGTTATTGATTGATTGATTGAAATATTTATTAACAGTTTGCAGAATTACAGTACATTTCAAGCACAAACTCAATACAAAGACTGTTAACTGTGAGTGGACGACCCAATTAAGCATTACACTTGTTTACAAGAGGGTCCACCATGTTCAATTCATCAAAACATTTAGAGACGTACAAATAGACACTTCTATATAGTCAAAGAACAGAACAGGAATTCATCATAGAGGTAAAAAGGGAAAAGAGACGTTATGATGTGTGTTTAACAGCTTAATAATATAAATATAATATATAAATATTGAAGTTATATTTTAATTATGTATTCTGAAGTTTCTTGGCCCATAGTAGTTTTGCCAATAGTTTTGCATAATGGTATGCAACTAACCAATAGCCTATAGGTCTATTGAACAAAATAATTAAATACATTTGACTATTCACCACAAAATGTGCGAATGAGAATAATAGTTATTTGACAAATTATACCTAGCTACTGCATAGATAGCCTACACCAACACAATACATAATCATAAGGCACATGCATTGGCGTAGAACACTGTGAATTCAGAACAGAAAGGAATTCATCGCATTCTGTTCAATTCGCACCGCCTTTGCTGAATTTCCATTGGCTGCAAAGCAGGAACTCTTTCTCACAGAGAACGGCAGCTGACTTGAGACCTATGCTTGAGACCAGAAAGAAAACATCATGTCTGATCCTACGTTTGTAGATACTCGACGATTAAACTCCAAACCCCAGGATCTCACAGACGCATATGGAGCTCCGAGCAATTTTCTTGAAATTGATGTTTCTAATCCACAGACTGTGGGCGTGGGTCGTACCAGATACACCACGTATGACGTGAGAATGCGGGTGAGTTCTGTTGTCCAGTCCGCTTGTCGGGTACAAGTTATTGCGGTTATCTAAAGTTGAGGGGTATTTCAAGGACAAGATCTTTCTGTTAAGTAATACCGGAATTATATTTAGATTCTCGACGGTTTATTTGTTAATGTCAGGTAAATTGACTTTTTCCACTGAAACATTGAGCCTACTTTGAAACAAGAACGGATTAAGAACGTGCAGCAAATGTCTGCCCCAACTTGTCTGAGAATTTAAATGTCTCATGTTTGGATTCTAGCCATGGGGATAGAGCCCTATATATGTTTACTGTATGTTTTGGCTCCAAGGCGTGTGAATCCCAATGACCCAGTTTAGCTATAATCAAGCTGGCAGTAGTCTATTCTAGAGAATGATCTTCAGGATAAAGCAAGGCATCCTGTCCTGTTTACAGGGGAATGGATCCGTACACATTTGCATTGTAAACTGCTATGTTTTACCGTATTCACATTGATCAACTATGCATCCCTGATGTCCTGTCAATTAAGTGTTTCCGAGTTTGGTTCTTTACTAGAAGTTAAAGATGGAGTGCCGTGATTTTTGTACGTTTTCTGTTTGTATATGTCTATGGACTAGTTAACATTATTCTAATAGACCCCCAGGTGTGGTTATAAATATAATATTCAAATATGTCTACCCAGCTGTGTATTTTTGGTTTCTTCCTGAAAGCTGAAAGCCTTTGAGTCAAAATGCCCAATTGAAACACACCACTTTTTGTGACATCATAGATTCATAATGATAACCCCTATCCCATTATCATACAACAGCTGTGGGCGAGGCTTAAGTTCAGGTGGGTGGTATATGGTGAAAACCACGTATACATGAGCTGGTGGGTGTGGCCACATAAAAACATAATTGTAAGTTGTAACACTTTCTGTACACTTTTTTTGTATAGTATAATCATAATAGCCTACCTGATGATCATGTTTTAGGGGGGGTGGATCACGGCACTCCATCTTTAAGAGTAATTTGCAGATTTTGCACCCTTGTTCTTTACCTCAATTGGCATAATTAATTTTGTATGGTACTATTTATTTATTGACCATAATTTAATCAGGGGAGACCCTTGAGAGCATGCATTCATATACAGTAGGACACCCTGAGTACAATCATATATACAAAAATGAGACGAGTTAACCACAAATAATATATTTAGGTAAAATATAGATGAGCAATATTAAAAGAATATCATGATGCTAATGCATTGCTACAAAAAACAGGTACAGTAGTTATGTATTGCATCCTCGAGTAGTGTTTTAAATGACTATGAGACTGTCCAGCTTAAGAGAGTCCTGGATTTTCCTCCATTTGTCCAGAGCATAAAAGAAGAAAGCAGTCTTTCCTTGTCCACTGTTCGTTTATGGAATTTTAAGTGGAATGTAAGATACTGTGAGTGCGTCAAATATCCCATCGTTTTTGGAATTAAAAGTGAGGACAAATGCAGCGGGAGCTTGCCACACAGGGCCTTCTAAACAAACACAACACAATGTTCTCTACGAGTGGCGACTGGCGAGTGAAGGCCAACCCAATTTTTCATATAAAACACAATGATGAGTATAAAAGCTATCACCGGTGATGGTAAATGGTGCATTTATATAGCGCCTTTATCCAAGGCGCTTGACATAGATTGTGCATTACATTCACCCATTCACACACACATTCATACACCGATTGCGGCGGAAGCCATGCAAGGTACCAACCAGCACATCGGGAGCAATTTGGGGTTCAGTGTCTTGCCCAAGGACACTTCGACATGTAGCCAGGAGGAGCCGGGATTCGAACCGCCGACCCATGTATCATTGGACGATCTGCTCTACCTCTTGAGCCACAGTCGCCCCTGTCGCTTGAACAATGTTTTTTCTGTTCGAGAGAGACATGCCTTGTTTCTATAAAGGGAATCAAATTTGCCTAGACATTCACCAGGGAGATTTGCTTGTGCTACTGTAGGTAAAAGGCAGTGTAGTTTTGGTATGCACTAACTGAAATGCGTTTCCCTTTCCATGTTTTAGACAAACCTACCCGTTTTCAAACTGAAAGAGTCCACTGTGCACAGAAGGTACAGTGACTTTGAGTGGCTGAAGAATGAGCTGGAGAGAGATAGCAAGGTATGACATCATGCAGTAGCTTATACAAATATTAATACAGTTTTATTGATTCGTCATCATCAAAATGTATTTCACCTTCAGCAACCATTGAATGACCCTACATACATTATTTCCAAACAAAAGTATAAAAGAAAAAGACAGAGAAAACAGATTTAGTAATACATTAAAAGCACAGGATATCATTATATAAAAATGATAATTGTATAGAAATGTAAAAAATAAAACATCATGCAATAAGCGATACATTGATAGATACTGTAGATTTATAAAATATTTCATAGTCAACAAATTGGTTAAAAACATATTTTACATGTAGATGTTTGATAGATATTGTTGCAGAGAAAATCTCTTAAATGTAACTGTTACATTGTTTTCTACAGATTGTGGTCCCATCCCTCCCTGGTAAAGCTCTGTCGAGACAGCTACCTTTCCGTGGAGATGAAGGGATATTTGAAGAGGCCTTCATTGAAGAGCGAAGGGCAGGCCTTGAGCAGTTTATCAACAGGTGCACACAGTTTATTTTCATTATTATAGATTTTGTCTTTAATTGAAATCCTGATTTTCATTTACAATGCTGCGGTTAAGTATATACTGTACAGTATTAGGAAAATCTGAGAGCATGTATTCCTCAAAATGCTTGTGAACTTATGAGGATCATTTATGTACTTCCTGATACCTACAGACATACACCCTGATAAGTCAACCACTCTTCTTCCTGTATTAAAAATAGGGGACTAAATAAACCTCTGCATTGTCATGTTCTTTACCAGAATTGCAGGTCATCCCCTGGCTCAGAATGAACGTTGCCTACACATGTTCCTCTTGGAGGAGAACGTGGACCGGAACTACATCCCAGGGAAACAAAGTCAGTAGGAGGAACAAGGGTGGTGGTTGAAAGGTGTAGGAGTTACCGTTCTCATTTCCTTGGCTATATTGTAACTCCAGCTCATAAAGCTCAGGATTCACGAACACCCTTATTGTCAAGTAGGAGGTTCAGAGATGAGATGGGATTTCCTATGGTACTTGGCACACAGTAAAATCCTTAATGTTAAGTTAACTCAGAGGTTTTACAAATGGAATGGTTCCATGATTTTCCCATTGTTCTGAGGTGAAGAGATCAACAACCACATGTCTTCTGTATTTCTCTGCAAAATGCTGACATGGCAACAAAATGCAAAAGTGATGTGAAACTACACGTATTTCTTTATACATAATCTTTGCTATGGTGGTTGATGTATATTGTTGTGATTTCGGTTGACCACCCGAGTGGTCCCTTAAGAGTCTCCATCTAACACACAGAAATATATACAGTATTGGACATGGACACTGGACACACAACGTACCTAGCAGATATGAAAACAAGGATAAGAACAGAATGAATAGGAACAGAACATGCATCTTGTATCATTGTGCACAGACGTCAGTCTCTCTGATAAAGTAGTTGATGACCATCATCTCATGGATATCAATATGCTTACGTAGATGACTGTTTCACCACTGGGTCAAGCAGATAAAGTCATAATTCATGACATATTTTGTCGTGATACCAAAAACCTTATTGCACAGAAGTTTGGCCACCACCCTGTAGCATCTCGGACCACCCCCTGTTGAAGAACCCATAGGCTATTTTTCTTTGCCACTTGATTTATTAATATTGATTTTCTCACATCAGAACAATGGTATTTAGGTTGAAAATCAGCAAAGTTTTTCTTTAACTTAACTCTGAGGCTTTTACTGTGTACCATCAATCCATCCCTTAACACAGGACTGTCCACAGCATATATGGATACACAGGACTTGCATATGCTGCATGCTGTAGTGTAGTGCAACAGTATATTGCAAAACCTGATTTGCAGAACATACGTTACAGCACTGGTTCTCAACAATGTTCATGTCAAGGACCCCCAAATTGATATGTATTTGGCACTGGACCACTATTTGACAAATATTATGCCAGGGATGCGTTGTGAGCTTGTAGATTGTCTATTTTTGAATAGCTAAAAAGAAAAATGTGGAACAATTGTTTAAACTGTTCCTCATTTTTCTGGGGACCCTCTGGAATCCGTCCAAGGACACTGGGGGTCCCAGAATCCCACTTTTGGAACCAGTGTGTTAAAGAACACGTCAATGTCAAGGAGTTAGGACTACATGTTTAATGTTATAATTCCATTGTTCATCCCTGATAGCTAAAGTTCTAAACAGTCTGTCAGGTATTGATTTTCCATTTGTTGTCGCTTTGTGTCATAGGGTTTAGGTGGTTGGTAGGAAATGTAAGCATGTTTGTGACTCTTCAATTTGACTGTCCAAATTGTGTTACTTCCTATGACACATGTTTTGCATAACCTGTACTGTTTCTGTACTGTACACATTCCTTACATATATCTGTCAAACAGACAATGATGATGTGACTGACTAGACTAGAGCCATTATTTGACTTTTCTGACTACATCGGTATCGGCAATTATGCAGCTGATTAATGATTTTTAACCAGGGAAGCTCAGTATAGGCGAACATTTCAAAAGTAAATCTTTCAAAAATTGCAGATCTACAAGCTTGTTACTTGGATGGGCATTTTTTTTACATGTTTGAATTGGGCATAAGTGGTTAAATAAAAGAAAGTTCTGTTAATATGCTTGTAAGTTAAGTGTTTTCACTTTTTAACAAAATATTGGTCAAAACATCAGTAATTGTTGGTCTAGGTCTAGAACTTGGAACATGGGCATCCAAGCTAAAAATCTCCCACCAGTCGGGCTCTAAATGTAACCTATGCACAAGTAGATGCCTAAACAGTTATTCGGTAGCCAGAGGTCTGTGTCGACCACACATGAAGTATAAATTAAGCATTAGAGTCACATTCAAGGGGTCACATGTGTCTAGAGTGACATTCAAGGGGTCACATGTGTCTAGAGTGACATTCAAGGGGTCACATGTGTCTAGAGTGACATTCAAGGGGTCACATGTGTCTAGAGTGACATTCAAAGGGTCACATGAGTCTAGAGTGACATTCAAGGGGTCACATGTGTCTAGAGTGACATTCAAGGGGTCACATGTGTCTAGAGTGACATTCAAGGGGTCACACGAGTCTAGAGTGACATTCAAGGGGTCACATGTGTCTACAGTGACATTCAAGGGGTCACATGTGTCTAGAGTGACATTCAAGGGGTCACATGTGTCCAGACAGTGACATGCATGAACCCTAGCGTCCTTATTCTGGGGCAAACATTCGCCTACGCTAGCTGATGTACAAGCTTAGAACATGTGCAATATGTGAGCTTGTAGATTGGATATTTTCACCAAAGATAATTGGTGTACAAGATAACAGCAGTATACAGCAGTATAGACCAGTGGTTCCCAAACCCATTTGTGGGTCACAGGCCAATTTTTATGGCTCACGACTAGAGTAAAAATCCCATTTTCCTGTCATACATTTAAAAAAAAAGAATGTATTTCAAAAGGTTTTTTTTAATAAGAAAATAATAATTTTATACATTTAAAAACAAACAAACAAATCTAAGAAATTCCATGAATAATACAAATAATTTACAAAATAGCCGATCTACAAGTTTGCAACGGAGTGTGAAGCGACACGTTGTGTGCTTGTAGATCTGCTATTTTTCACTAGTTTGGGTCCCGGGCAAATGTCTAATCTGTCTTTTGGGTCTCGACCTGAAAGGTTTGAACCACTGGTATAGACGTCTGGGGGACTGCAGGTCAACTAAGTATAGTTTAAGCAGTTAATAGGTATATAAAGACTAGTAATGGGTGTATTTCTATTTAACCCTATTTCATCTTATGACAACATTTATCTCTACCCACCTACAGCTGTCAGTTAGAACACAACTGCATGTCTGATCTCTGTGAGGATTATTAAACGTCCATTGTTTTTATACAGTAGAGTAGACCTTGCAGAAGAATTCCTATATGAGCGTTTCATAATTAATTGCATTTCATCGCCTGATAACGTGCAGTGTAATTAGCAAACATTACCACTTATTTGGCTTTTAACTTTGGTCAGACATTCAGAACAAATTTGTTTCTGAGAAAGAAATGTCAATAACAATACAGAATGTTAAATAAAACGTCTGGGTTTCCGAGGCTATACAGAATACATGCTGTATACATGCTGTATTTCTAAAATCACACACATACACACACACATACACACACACGTAAGTATATACCGTATTACTTTTCCACTGCTTATGGAAATGGAGTGTTCAGAAGATGTTGTTGCGAGAAATTTCTTTTTGCTCAGATAGCACAGTAATAGAGAGCTGGTAGAAGTAAGTGTAGAATAGAAGCTTTTTACCAATGTACCAACAGGCTTAACTGTTGATCTATAATTGAACCATCGATAATTGAACCATCAATAATTGTTTTATGTTCAAACATCTTGATCAGTGAGACAATTATTAGTACTAACATGAAAAGTTGGAACATGACCATTTTTATTTTTTATGATTGCTTATTACTTAGTTAATAGTCTTACAAATGGCAGTCAGATGATAACATTTTCTATAATCTTACGGTATATGTTATTATTGGAAATGTTGATCATCAGCTTCATACTCGACCAAAGAGTTAAATCTTTTGTCTAACTGACTTTGCTGTTGATCACCTCAGCTTTGTAATTTATTTACAGTAGACATATACCTACATCTTTTCTTTTTTATAATTTTCAAATGTATTGCTGCTTTTTTAATGATTTTTAATTGTATTCATTTCTTTTTTTTTCTTTTTACAGCTATAATCACATATGCTACTCAGAATTTAACATTCTAAACATTTCATGCACATTTCATATAAAATGATTCATAAGTCATTGTACTTTATTAAAACACAAATCCAGTTATCTATGTCTACTGTTATTTTTCAACAGAGAGAGGACCTAACAGCCCTACTACTTTAGTATTTAATTTTACTCAGAGTGTACAAATATAACCAACTGAACCTGGCTGTAATGAATGAATTAACACTGAGGACTGTAGTGTTATGGGAACCTGGAACAAAGTACTTACTTCATGGGTATATGGCATAATACCAACACTCACAACGGAGAATGAGACAACCACTAAGACAAAATATGTTGTTTAATCACAAAATTATTTCACTCATTCTCAGTTGTCTTCCTAAGACATAGTAATTCTGCCAGCTCCTACAATAACTTTTGATGTGTTCTTATGAACATGTTATTGGGGTTCACATTTATGCTATAATGAATGCAACCATGTTTCCTCTGCTGTCTGTAAACATACCTCTTGTAAAAGGGGAGTGCCTTCACGTAGTCATGTCTCTGTGATGCTTGACAACATCGTCTGCCAGAACCCCAGTAGATCTTCTGTTGAAACACCATTCTGCACATTTCCTGCGAGGACAACAAACATCCGACAGTCAGCGTATGTGAGTCATAATTTCAATATTATTTTGATGTGCTCATAATGGAATGTAAATGTGTGTTGCTTTCTTTCATGCCTGGGTGTATAAAATTTAAATATAAGAGTTGACTCCTCAGAATTAGCCTCTGTGCGTTCATATGCTGTACCCTGTACATTGTAGAATACTTTACATGTTTTTTGGGGGAGAAAGACTACAGTACAGCAAAATGCTGTCGCATGCAAGGCAATCAGCTCCGTTATCTATCTATATACACACTAAATCAGCCATTATGCTAGTGAACTGCATTATAATTTTTGAGGGGAGCTAGCCCCTCCTATGTTCAGCTGTGTGTGTGTGTACCACGGAAATGATTTGATTGGCTGAGCATAGGAATGTGATGTATGCTGATAAGAGCGCCCCTCAATTCACACAAGTGTGATTTTTGAAAGTTTAAGAGAAAGACGAGAGCATCCTTGTATAGATGGAAATGCAACGGAACAAATGAGTTTAAAGCCCAAACCACACCAAAGGGTCGGGTTGGGACATTAAGGTAAACCACATCAATGCAACTCATTGAGTTGCATTGGTGTGGTTTACCTTAAAAGCTGTTTTGTCCCAACCCGAGCCTAATTTATCCATGATACTATTGTCATACATGACACTGTTTTTACAGAATTACAAGTTTGATGGGAATAAGATGGTCTTTGTGTCTGCTGTAGCCCAGGGCAGGCAGTCCATAATCATCCTGGCCCTTGGTGCCAGGAACGTGATGAATAGAGAATGTACATCAAATGACAGCGTTTTAGATGCTGATGTGAGGTAACCATGGAGACACCACTACTCCATTCCAAAGCCTCAAAATTGAGCTCACCCTCTCCTCAGCAAAGGTTGTTTCTTCATTCATTCCACCAGGTACTAGATGCACTGAGTGAGTTGAGTGTCAATGATTTGAGTCACATTTCATTTTATGGGGTTATTGTAGGCTATATGATTTAGCCTCCATGTGGCTGAGATGAATCACACACTGTAATAAAGAGAACAGTGTAATTAAACTTTACCACACATCATACAGCCCCACTTAAGATCCGTTTATAGGCTGCTGTCGCATGATGGTGTCACTGGTTGATATGGGTAACTTCAGATATTTTAGTCGTGTGTGGAAAAATGTGCACAAATTCTCCAGGAAAACCTAAAGACTGTCAAAGTAAACAGCATTAGTGTGTGAAACATTATTCCACTGTCTGGCATTCTTTCTTTTTATTTACCCCTTTATTTAGTATTTATGTATTCCTCCCCACACAAATTCAAATTCTGTGTGTGCTATCACTGCTGTTATATCCTACGGTCTCACCTGCCAGTGAAGAGGCATCGTTCTACTCCTCTATCACTGCTGTTATATCCTACGGTCTCACCTGCCAGTGAAGAGGCATCGTTCTACTCCTCCCGCCCAAAACTGCCTGCTGACGACACCCCACCCCACAGGAGTACATGCAGTTTGTATAGACGCTCTACAAAGCCAGATGCACCACAGTGGATTAGAACCCACAGGCACTTTACCACTGCTGGCTTTCTGGCTGGTCGGTACAAGCTGTCATCAGGCTCTCTACATTCTGAGCCAATGCCACGTTGGTGTGCTGGCTATCATTAAGCTCAGTGTAAATCAGCCTGTTTATACTAAATTGCGCATGGAATAGAAGATCTACAAGTTCACAACTTGTCGCAGTATGATGTGAGCTTGAAGATCTGATATTTTCAATGCGAGACACTGGTTCGCAAGTTCGTAACTAAGTATAACTCATGCATAAGGATCTGGGAGGGTGTTCACCAGAGTGTCAAATGAATAACCTTTTCTTTGCCAATAGTCTGACGGCTGAATATGTCTCTCAAAATCTCTCAAAACATTCAATACCTTGTGTGTATTGATTCTTATTATTGTGTAATCTCTCCCTGTGATGTAATCCTTCTAACCCAGAACATACCATTCATACTGGATTCTCCTTCTGGTCTAAATCAGCCCAGTCATGGCAGAGTGGAGGCTGGCTTCCTTGGGTAAAAAGATGTTCCGGCGGCTTCCGATAGAGCAGAACCAGGCATCACTGACCCAGTTCGCCAGGTGCCTGACCACACTGGACCTTGTTTTCCTGGGGGTGGGTTCCACCTTAGGAGCTGGGGTCTATGTGCTGTCTGGAGAGGTGGCCAGGGAGAAAGCTGGACCTGCCATTGTGCTGTGCTTCCTCATTGCTGCAGTCTCTTCCATCTTGGCCGGCCTGTGTTATGCTGAGTTTGGAGCCAGAGTTGCTAAGGCAGGGACAGCCTATGTGTACTGCTACACCACTGTAGGAGAGATATGGGCTTTCATCATTGGCTGGAATCTCATCTTGTCTTATATAATCGGTGAGCCAAAATATAATTTGTTAGATTTGGATGTTGTGACTTGGAGGTTATACTGGTATCATTCCACAGCTTAGGAGCCACGAGCGTGTCTAATTCAGTCAATTGCTAGACCTCTAGCAGAAAAGTGATGCATGGAGAGAGACAGAGAGCTCCAGTATCACTCCTGCCTCTCACCATCTAATTCCCTCCTTTCTTTTGTCACTAACCTCACAGCCACAGCCAGCGTTGCTCGAGCCTGGAGTTTGACATTTGATAACCTGGTTGGGCAGGCAATATCACAGTTCATCAAAAGCGCTGTGTCCTTCAAAGTCCCTGGGAATATGCTGTCTGAATACCCCGACCTATTTGCTGTTCTTCTGGTTGTCCTTCTCACAGGTGAGATTGAGATACTCTCTACTAGCCTGGTCCTAGACGCCATGTTGCTCCTACTGTAAATGTATACTTTGTCACACAACAAAGTATAAATTAGACTTTACTCCAACCGGAAGTAGTTCAACTGAACAACGCATGACTGAGTGTCAGACATTTTATTAGAGTGACAAGCTCTTGCTAACAGTCTTGCTAATAAAACCTTACTACCCCAATCTTGCAGTCAGCATATAAGAGTCTCCGCCGGCTATTATTTCAAGTTTAACAGGCAAATATCACATTTAGAATGTTCTAGCCCAATCTAGAAAGATCCCATGGCAATTCAACCAGTCCTATCATGTTTGTGACCAAAGTGTTGGATGGACAGATACTGTAGAAGAATCAACATTGTCATCATTACTCCGCTAGCTTTATTCCAGTTATTTGGGCATGGGTTCTGGTGAAGTGTCTGAATGACTTATTCTGTGTGTCTGTCAGTCAATATCACTTTTAACACACACAGCCCTGTTGTCCGTTGGCGTGAGTGAGTCGGTGTTAGTGGGAAAGATCTTTACCGTGATCAACGTGTCCGTGTTGGGTTTCATCTTCATCTCCGGCATGGTGAAGAGTGACTGGGCAAACTGGAGCCTCAATGTTGACCAATTCATCAACACCACCAACATCACAGACCCAGAGTGAGTCACCAGTTCCACAAATGCACAACACAACACAATTCAGGACAGCACAGAGTTGTAGGCAGAAAGGACACCAACATAAGAACATGATTTTACATCTAGACTGGTTAGTACCTGTACTGAGCGACAGAGGTTTGTATATCTGTTGGGAGTCTCGGGACAGCAGCATAGATTGATTTATGTGTAGGTTAGAGTCCCTTTTTGTGCATGAGTTAAAGTCCCACGTGTTATCTGAGTATAAAACACGGTTGCACAATACTCCGGAAGAATCTCATAGCGTGTGAAAAAGTCAAACCGTAATGACACCCTGACCTTAATGTTAGTTTTTATGCCTATCTTTGTTTTCTTAATTTATTTATTAGATTATGCTTTTAAATGCCTATGTTTTCTTTGAATTACTTTTTATGCCTTATGTGCAGTAATTTGAATTGTCTTCGTGTATGAAATGAGCACCTCCATTTATCTTCACAGAGAGAACTATTCTATTGGTTCATAACATGTACAGTATGTTTGTGTGTTAATGTAGTTCTGCAATGGAGGACAGTCCATATGGGAGGGAAGGAGGGAGTACTGCCGTGCCTCAGCCAAACATGTGTCTGAGCTGATCCACTGTGTTCTCTACGTTTATACCATATTTATTTTATTTGTATCATACTCCACATGTGTCCAGGCTCATCAAGAGAAGGTTTGGCTTTGGAGGGTTTGCTCCATTTGGAATCAGAGGAATACTTTCAGGGGCAGCAACATGTTTCTACGCTTTCGTGGGCTTCGACTGCATTGCAGCTACAGGCCTGTGCAGGATTCATATATATTCTAATTATTCTTATGTTATATTTATATTGTTTTTTTATGTTGTTTATTGGGAACATTTACTGTATAGCTAACTTTAATGTATTGGTTAATATATAAAAAGTGTGGATATGTGGCCATAATAAACATTGGTAACACTTTACTTAAAGATTGGGTCTATAATACATTCTAATTGTGTTTATAATGCATTATACACTCATTATAAATGTTTGTAATCGTGTATGACAACTTATAACATTTGTAACATATAAGTGCTGTTCATACAAGCTCAGTTGAACAGCACATTATTATAAAGTTATAGTTATAGTGTCTTGTGCATTTGTAGATTCAGCCTCAGATCTTAATGGCTTACATTAACTGGCTTTCTATTCAGGGCAAATTAGTCATGTTTTTTTTCTTTTATTAAAAAATGGTTGTTGTAGTAGATCTACAAACTTAAAATGTTACGCAAGGCGATATGCTGTGAATATGTTGATTGTTTTTTTTGTTTTAGTTTTTTTACTATTTGTGGTACGAAGACATTTACAGGGTTTAAGAGTAGTTGAGACAATGCCCACCCCTCTATTATATTTTGCTAATCCAATTGTGGGTGTATTGTTCATGTAGGTGAGGAGGCAGTGAACCCCATGCAGTCCATTCCAGTCAGTATAGTGGTCTCTCTGCTCTGCTGTTTTGTCGCCTACTTTGGAGTTTCGACAGCACTGACAGTGATGATGCCCTACTTCCTGCTGAACGCAGAGACCCCGCTGCCTGAAGCCTTCCAATTTGTTGGTTGGGGTTATGGCCGCCATGTTGTGACGCTGGGTTCTCTCTGTGCACTTTCCACCAGGTATGAGGCTCAAATGTAGTGGGTGAACACACCTTATACAGGTCTAAATAGTTGAGCTCCTGAATGCCTCACTGTCCAATCAGACCTCACAGATCATTGTCAGACGCACCTGTGTGTGTGTGTGTGTGTGTGTGTGTGTGTGTGTGTGTGTGTGTGTGTGTGTGTGTGTGTGTGTGTGTGTGTGTGTGTGTGTGTGTGTGTGTGTGTGTGTGTGTGTGTGTGTGTGTGTGTGTGTGTGTGTGTGTGTGTGTGTCTATATAACGTACATACATTTTTACAAATATGTTTTTATCAGATTAAGATTATCCACTGGAAATGTGATGATATTTATTATGCTGTTTTTCATTTTCCTATGGTCAATAGTAAATATTCATCATTCAATATTGTGTATATTGTTAGCACCCATATTTCCATACCTATACTAATAATAATGTGTGGTTGTCACAAAATCACAAGGCACAACTGAACTTGTCTCAGTATGCCTCTGGCCTCGGCACTCGGCACACCACTTTGGGAACCACTGTCCTATGTGATTTGGCCTTTTGACCACAGCCCCTGAAACCCGACCATCTACCATTTTCATCTGCATGTGATGTCTCCTGGACCATTTCTATCCTTTCCACTCTGGAACTCAACAATAACGTGCACAATGACAAGCTCTCTTGCTTTAATACCTTTCTGTAGTTTACTTGGCAGCATGTTCCCTTTGCCTCGGTTGATCCACGCTATGGCAGAGGATGGTCTGATTTTCAACTTCCTATCACAGATAAATGACAGAACAAAGATCCCTCTGCGGGCCACAGTTGTATCTGGTGCTATGGCAGGTGAGATGGTCAAGTCAGTTTTACAGTATAGCGCTAAATCACAACAAACGTCTCATGATGACACATTACACAAAGAGCAGGTCAAAGCCACACTCTTTCGTTTACAGAGATCCAACAATTCCCCCATTCCCCCAGCAAGCACTGGGAGCTCTCCATTAGCAGTAAGAAACCTTGAACAGAACCTGGCTATAGTTAGGCAACCATCTGCCTTGTTTGAGAGAGCAGCAACCATAACAATAACTAGAACTGCACTCTGTCGAGTGCCAACTTGCGCGTTGTGTGCGGGTTTCAGATAGTGACGTAATTAAGATATGTTTCAATATTGGTTGGGTAACAGGTAACGTATGTATGTATACTTGTATATAATCTGAGACCTATCTTAATTACGTCATCATCAACCAGGCACGAATAGTTCTTATTGCGGCAGTGGGTGCCCCCCGCCATCACGATCCATAGAAGCCTCTGAGACGAGAAAGCACAAAAACTCTAAGGAAGAAGTCAAGTCAGTAACATTCATTGATTGGACATGATGTGTAGAGATGGAGAGGAGGAGAGAAGTCTGAGCCAGCTCTATCTATATTAACAAAAACAAAAGTTTTAAGCCTACTCTTAAATGTTGAGAGATGTGTCTGCCAAGATGACTCCATGAGATGATTCCATGACTTGACAGCAGTTCACAATCTGTGATTGTGCTGAAATGTCAAACAGAATTCCACGCTAATCAAATTCACTTTAATAACAATAACTTATGTCAATGTTTCTGCAGCTCCAATGGCATTGCTGTTTGATCTGGATTTCTTGGTAGATCTGATGTCAATAGGGACACTTCTGGCCTATACACTTGTGTCGGTTTGTGTGCTTATCCTCAGGTCAGTCCATGGCTTACAACAGAGCAATATGTAAGATCTATCATAAACAATCAATGTTATTATTGTGCCCTGCAGTATTTTTGTTTCACTATTTGTAAGCCTGTTTATTTTTAGGGCAGGCCAGTGGGTTTTCAAAATCAGTTTACATTCTCACATTGAAGGAATCTGAGTGAGAGGTTTCTTTCAATTCAGACAAAAAAGAACATGAAGACAAAGATCAGAAACAGAAATAAAAATCTTGATCTGTACTTTGACCTTTTTAACACCAATTTGAATCATCTCTTCGAGGCTAGCCTTGGAAACCCAGACGTTTTTATTTCCAGGGAGAAAAATCAATCCAGATCAATCAATCATATTTCCAGAAATTCTGTTCTTGAGTTATTTTGTTCACAACCACACATACTACAGTATATACTGTACAGTAGATAGAATAAAGAAAAAATCATTATGTACTGTATTATATATATATATATATATATATATATATATATATATATGTATATATATATATATAGTGTGTGTGTGTGTTAATTTATTTATAGTGCCATATTCTGCTTATACCATTTTTTTAATTCTGTGTTTCTTTGCACGTGTTACTGTAGATATCAGCCAGCTCATCCGAATGACTGTCTACCAAAAGCAAGGACGACAGAGGTGTTCAGTGGTCATTCTGACAACCAGGACAAGCAGGAACCTAGTAGTCATAATGAGAGTCAAAAGGAGGGGGGCCCTAGTGGTTGTAATGACGCCAAAAGCGCAGAGGAATTTACTCCCAAACTTTTGCTTCTACCTAGCTGTGATGTTCCTACCAACAACTCAGAGACAATCATCCTCAGCACCACTGCTGTCTTCTGTGAGTTCCTCAATTGTTTACATGCCCTATTGTATGAGTAATGACATGCTGTAGATTAAGACATTTCAAGGGTCACATCACATAAATAGAACAATGGTTCTCAATCTTTTTTAATTTCAAGGATTTCTAGTTTGGTTGACTAATTAAACTGAAGGGTTAATTTGGTTGTATGTGTTTCAGAGTTATAGACCCATTTGGTTCCTCATAATCAGTCATTTAGCAGGGGACCCCCTGGAACCCCCACATTGAGACCTGGGGGTCCCAGGACCCTGGTTTGAGAACCATTGACAGAACATACATTGATACTGTAAAAGAAACAGACAGTTGTATGCTAGAATACTTCAAAATAATGGAGGAATGAATATACACTAATATAATTTGGGATATTTGATGATGAACATATATAATTATTTAAATAATTATAGAATAGAATGTAAACTGGAATAAGTTTGTTTTTGCTGGCGATATAATCCTAATGCAACGTAATGGTATTGAGAAGGAACAAATTACAGATCTTGTTTTTCCTGAATGGGGAGATATACTCATTGCTCAACCTGTATTACCTCCATCCATGTTCTCCCTCTCTGTATAGTGGGAGTGGTCACTGTGCTGTGCCTGGTTCTGACCCGGTACTGGGATGAGCTGGTCATGGCAAAGACTTCAGTAGTTGTTAACTGTGCTACTCTGACCCTGCTGTGCTTCCTGTGTACAGTCATCATATGGCGACAGCCTCAGAGCACAGACACACTCACATTTAAGGTGGGACTACTTCTACTTCCTTAATTTTGCACTAGGCCATTTTTATTGTGTTAAAACTATTAGATTCTTCATTATTTTTCTGAAGTTAACAATGAATTAAATGCCTAAAAATAAATATCCATTCTCTTCTCTGTGACTGCTCCAGCGCCCCCAGCCCACTTTTCAAAAACATCACCATGCCCAGTACTAGTGAATAGGATGCACCAGTCTCGTCCTGATTGGTTAATCCAGTCCGTCAGTCATTTTAGAATGTTGATGAGTCTTATCAGACGTGAACTGCGCATTTCTGGAAATGGTTGAATATTCTTTGAATATATTTACAGGTACCCATGCTCCCTGTGCTGCCATTGGTCAGTATCTTCATTAACATATGCCTCATGATGCAGCTCCGTGGAACCACGTGGATTCACCTGGCTGTATGGATGATGATAGGTTAGTAAGATAATGATATTAGATATAGTTTTATTGATGATGTTTTTGATTGAAAATGTCACTAATGACTTCTACAGGTTGGTCAGGGCCTGTTTGGCCTTTTGGGCAGGGAGGGAGTGGGAGAGTACTCGTTTACACCTTGCCACCGACCAACGTTAGGAGTGACAGCAGTAGGGTGGAAAACTGGGAATTGTCATAATGAGCCCCCCTAAAAAGGGGGAAAGAATTTATATAAGATTGAGAAAAAAAACTACTGCAACAGAAGTAGAGATGGATGGCCCGGGCCGCCGGTGTGGTGGTCTGGGCATGCTAGGCTGCAATGCTAGCCTGGAAGCGTGTTGCGGGTTTAAATCCCAATCCCGATGACCCCCATTTCCCATATTGATAGGTCAACTGTCACTGCCATCAATACAAAGAAAAATCACACCCGTGTGAACTGAGTGGTGTAAGGTCTTATATAGACAGATCAGCTGTGGTCTGACGTAATGTCTGACGTAATGAAATCACACCCGTGTGAACTGGGTGACCATAGCAACCATGCTCATTTTTGAGTGGTGTAAACCACTCCTACAACTGGCTTTGTTAGTCTGTCTGTCTGTCTGTCTGTCTGTGCTCAAAATATTAGCATGGTTGCTATGTTCACCCTGTTCACCCCGGGTGTGATTTCATTACGTCAGACATGATTTCATTACGTCAGACAGGCTATATAAGACCTTACACCACTCAGTTCACACGGGTAATTTTTTTTTGGTACGAACAGACACGGGTACAAAGCCAGTTGTTGGAGTGGTTTACACCACTCAGAAATACACAATAACGCATTAAAGTCCTGAGGGTTATGAATAAAGTTATCTTGTGTTTTTCTATATTAATCTACAATATATCAATGACAGTTTAACAAGTGTTTACATTTATATTTTTCTTCTCTTTCTTATTCTTGAATTCCTTGATGTCTGCAAGGTTTTATTATCTACTTCAGCTATGGAATCAGGAACAGTGCCATTAATTGCAGAACAGCTGAGTCCATCCCTCAGTCACATAACCTCACATCCCTTTCAACTGGAGACCCCAAAGAAGAGATGATGACTACCTAAAGAGCTGTTCATTCACAAATATTATGCTTTCAGGACTACTCTTAATGTGTTTGGTCATGTCTTGTTCCAAAATGTGTAGCCTAAATATGTTGTGATCCATAATACATTGTATTGTATATACGGTGGATTGTGCAGTCCGGGTAGGGAATGAGGCATTACCCCAGGTGAAGGAGTTTAAGTATCTCGGGGTCTTGTTCACATGTGAGGGGAGGACGGAGAAGGAGATCAGCCGGAGAATCAGAGCGGCAGGGGCGGTATTGCAGTCGCTGTACAGCCTGTACTGCACTGTTGTGACGAAAAGAGAGTTGAGCCAGAAGGCAAAGCTCTCTGTCTACCGAGCAATCTTCGTTCCTACTCTCACCAATGGTCATGAAGTCTGGGTCATGACCGAAAGAATAAGGTTGCGAATACAAGCGGCCGAAATGAGTTGTCTTCGACGGGTGGCTGGCATCTCCCTTAGAGATAGGGTGAGAAGTTCAGTCATGCGAGAGAGTCTCGGAGTAGAGTCGCTGCTTCTTCGCCTGGAAAGGAGCCAGCTCAGGTGGTTCGGGTATTTGGTTAGGATGCCTCTCGGGCGTCTCCCTAGGGAGGTCCTTGAGGCACGTCTCACTGGGAGGAGACCCCGGGGCAGACCAAGTCGCAGTTAGAGGAAACACATCGACTCACTGGCCTTGGAACGTCTCGGGATCCCCCAGGAGGAAGTCACTAATTTGTAACTTGTATATAGGCTATCTCATGATGTCATTGTAAATAATTTAGATCGTATTCTTGTTAATGTTTATTTGTTTGTTTAATATGAATCTCAATATTTCTACATGTGTTGTCAGAATCATAATCAGAAACTAGATAAAGTACGTGCCCCTCGGGGCACAGGTCTCTACCAGGGCAGGTCAGGTTGTGGCCTCCTGGTAGCGCTATAATAGGCCAATGTGAAAAGGGTGCCATTTCTTCTTACGCCTTGGATGGCAATTGGATGATTTGAGGCACATTTTGTTCCAAAAATGTGTTTTGAAAAATCCACCTGTTGGTGGCGCTATAACAGGCCAAAGTGAAAAGGGTGGGATATATTCCTCAGCCTAGTAGGAAAGTCTGTGAAAGATTTCACGCAGGCCCGGATTGGGTCACAGTCTGGCAATTCTGGCAGATGCCAGAAGGGCGGGAGGCATACTATGGTCCGACAGAGCATTGGTTCGAAGGAGCATTGGTCCGAGGTGCGTTGGGGGTCGGGAGAGGGTTGGGGTTAGGTTTAGGTGTGCTGCCCCGGGGGAGGTTAGGGTTAGGGTGATGGTTTGAGGTAGGTTGTCGTTCGGACCAATGCTCTGTCGGACGAAACACATGAACCCCAGAAGGGCTGGGCAGACATGGGGCCGGGGCTGAGCCAAAACAAAAAGAACAAGTAATAAAGACATAGTAGTGTGAGCGTCTTTGGGCCGGTGAAGACCACAAATGCCAGGGCCGATTTTCTTTGTCCATGCCTGATTTCACATAAATTGCATGCTGCGTTCATGATCTGAGGCTTTTTGTTCCAAACGGGCAAATCCTGCAAACTTTGAAAGCCAATGTTAGCCAATTAGGATGGAATATGAAATATCGGACAGATCCGGCTTGAACACATGATGACTATAGAGATGTGTAACGATTTGCGGTATTTTTGGACAGAATCTGGAGGAGTAATATCCAAAACATTGTTTTTCAAAAGTCGGCCTCCTGGTGGCACTACAACAGTCCGTTCTGGGAAATTTGGGGCAGAGGTTCATGCTGGCATCCAGGGAGTGTGCGTGCAAAATCCGGCACTGGGTTAACGATGCCGGAGATTAGCTGGTAACAGACGGACGGACGGATACACTGACACCACGCTAGACAGGAATGCCCAAAAACGTCACATCCGGTTTTAGCCTGGGGTAAGAATTTTCTATGGCTGCCAATGCAACTTGGTCCAATCCTTAATCACATACGGACAAACATCTATGCCGATGCTATCTAACTTGCGGAGGTAGCGTGCCTTGTCCACGGGCAACAGATCTTTCAACGTATGGCATTGCAAATACGTTTGATAATCGCTACTCTGCTCAATATTGTTTTGAAAATGCCGCAAATAGCATTGCAGTGAACGAGCGCAAATCACAACTTCCCCCGGTTGTGGGCGGAGTCACAGTTTGAGGCGCTGTTTACGCGCCGTGTATTCTTCACTTGCACAATGTAGGAGGCGGGACTAAGGGGGACTTCCTGTTGGGATATCACCCCTGTGTTTGCTTCCTGTCCATCGGGAGTGCATGTAAGTCAGTCATTTTCTACGGACAATTATAGTATTTTCTCGTCACTTGTAATTTTTTTAATTACGTTTAAAACAAACTTTTATTCATATGGTTCATTCATTTGCCATTCGTTTTTATCGTAATGTTTTATTTAGGGTTTTTTTCTCAAGGGGAAAGTTGTATGCTCCAGTGCCTGTCTGTGCTGCTGCACTATACGAATACAGTACAGTGGAATACAGTACAGTACAGTACAGTACAGTGGAGCACAGCACAGTACAGTACAGTGGAGCACAGCACAGTACAGTACAGTGGAGCACAGTACAGTACAGTGCAGTACAGTACAGTACAGTACAGTACAGTACAGTACAGTGGAGCACAGTACAGTGGAATACAGTACGGTACAGTACAGTGGAGTACAGTGCAGTACAGTACTCCACTGTACTCCACTGTACTGTACTGTACTCCACTGTACTGTACTGTACTCCACTGTACTGTACTGTACTCCACTGTACTGTACTGTACTCCACTGTACTGTACTGTACTCCGCTGTACTCTACTGTACTGTGCTGTACTCTACTGTACTGTGCTGTACTCTACTGTACTGTGCTGTACTCTACTGTACTGTGCTGTACTCCACTGTACTGTACTGCACTGTACTGTGCCGTACTCCACTGTACTGTGCTGTACTGTACTGCACTGTACTGTACCGTACTCCACTGTACTGTGCTTATCTACTGTACTGTACTGCACTCTGCTGTACTGTACTGTATTCCACTGTACTGTATTCGTATAGTGCAGCAGCACAGACAGGCACTGGAGCATACAACTTTCCCCTTGAGAAAAAAACCCTAAATAAAATATTACGATAAAAACAAATGGCAAATGAATGAACCATATGAATAAAAGTTTTTTTTAAACGTAATTTAAAAAATTACAAGTGACGAGAATATACTATAATTGTCCGTAGAAAATGACTGACTTACATGCACTCCCGATGGACAGGAAGCAAACACAGGAGTGATATCCCAACAGGAAGTCCCCCTTAGTCCCGCCTCCTACATTGTGCAAGTGTGGACTGTGGAGACCCCGTGGAGACATGTAGTATGAAACGTTTTTTGGTTTGAGAACAAGTTCCTGGTTGTAAGGGAGGCATTGCTACCCCTTTGTTTTCCTCAGCATTACATTAAACGAGGCTTTATTTATTTCCCACGAAAGGTGAGTTACTTTTTGTTACGTTTGTATTACTTGTTGTGGACTACAACTCCCACAAGCTCGCTGTAGTCATTTTCCGTGTTTACAGCCAGCTGACTTCCGGCGTCTTCTCGTCCATTAGCCCACCGTTCAGTCAGATTTATGCACCTAAAAGACTCGATCTTTTCTCAACGAAGGAACCACCCGTTCCCCGATCAGCCGCCAGAACTGAATGCTACATTCATTCATATGTATCAGACACCGGTAAGATCCACATATTTATAAACCAAACAATTACATTTGCAGATGTAACGTTAGCTGGTTCGTCATTAGCATCGTGCTAACGTTACACAGCCTTCTCTTCTTTCACAAGTCTCGGTTTCCAAATTATCAATGTTAGAGAATGACCTGAAAAACACGGTTTGTTTCTATCGGTATATTTCGTTACAGTTCGAGTAAATTATCTAGTTGGTCGGTGTTATATTATGATATATTGTGAGTGGCATTGTTACCAGATGTCCATTTAACGACGTGTGAAATATTCCATTAATGTTTACCATCCGATCAAACTTGACTGGTATGAATGGTAGACGCTCACTGTGGGACTCTTACGGTTGTTTATTCTGGGTGTTGTGATTTTAATTAAAGCTCCATCAAAAACACCTTTCCTTGTTTTGATTTCTTCGCCCTAAAAAGACGACAACGGAGGAGAAATGGGAAGAAAAAAATCAGGAAACGCGAGTCATAGAAACATTGTTTTCTTTTTTTAGTAATAGCTTTTTTATTGTAACCTATCTTTGGGATTTAATTAAAGACACGCGTCATAAATGCATTACTACTATATCATGCATTCCTGTTGATAATGCACTGATGCATCATCAATGCATTGATGCAGTTATTAAACCCCAGAGACTTGCTGTCTGAATCCTCCGGTGACCTGCGAGATATTTAGCAGTTGGACCGGATGGTAATGGAATATTCTCTGTCTGATTGCATTCAAGATTGCATTTTCACGTCTGGTTTTGGGACTAGTCTTAACAACAACCACACACGCACAAGAATCTGTATAATCAGTTTCAACTAAGTTTTTATTGTTTTCCTCTCCCAAGAATCCAACAATAACCTGGCTAGCTGGCTAACCTGGCTAACCTGGCTATCCCCCCCCCCCCCACCGCCCCCCCCCCCCCCTTTTTTTCCCTCACTGTATATGTTTCTTTTCCCTTTTTACCTCCATTATGATGAATTCCTGTACTGTTCTTTGTCTATATAGAAGTGTCTATTTGTACGTCTCTAAATGTTTTGATGATTTGAACATGGTGGACCCTGTTGTAAACAAGTGTAATGCTTAATTGGGTCGTCCACTCACAGTTAACAGCCTTTGTATTGAGTTTGTGCTTGAAATGTACTGTAATTCTGTTTTTTCAATCAATCAATCAAAAAGCTAATTGTTGAACTACGTTATAATTAATATTTAAAAAATAACGTAGCTGGCCAGGCTGATGATAATGTAAATGTAATGTACCCGAGAGATATTTGGAAGGTGTTAAAGGAAAAAAGTTCCTTTGTCTGAAAACGCTATTAACTAACTAGTACATATTAATATGGTCATTAAGGGACAACTCTGTGTTAAGGAAAACATGAATTATATTTATTATGGAATAATAAATACTAGTACTTCACACAGATGAAATTAATAATACATTTGGAAATCGGAATTAATTTGGTATGCAGACACGTTTTTTCCTCCTTTTTAATTCTTATAATACAGCTTATAACAGCCTAGTTGTTTTTTGATGTGTGTCATGACTGTTTTTTCGGCCTCTTTATCAGCATAATAAATTAGTACCACACTTTATTAAGGAGACCCTAAATTGTATAATGCCCAATATTTTACTATAGGGTTCCCCCACCTCCAACGTCATAAATGTCCTGCAGTTTACATCATGGCAGGCTGTGGCAACCGTCTCACAGTATGTTGTTGTTGTGTCGTCCTCAGGGCTCTGGCCCAATCTCTATTTGCTGAAATTCATCACTGTCGTCTGCTCAGCGTTGACCAGCTACTCGTCCATGACCATGACCACCCAAAGGGATCAGGATGTGGTAAGTTCTGACCGCAGATCTAGACATGCATGTCCACTCTAGGTCCCGTGATCCTTCTGATTTGATAGCAGAGTGTAATGTGGGGTTGGGCAGTCAATAAGGTAGACATGTTTCAATGTCAACATGAACATTTCCAAAGTATTCATTGCTTTCGTTGTATCTTTCAACATGATTCATTAACCTGTTATTTCAATGGGCTAATCAAATAAATGTAAAGACATGAACATGGTTAGAGAGAACTTGACAAATGGGTTGTGATAACATTAAGACATTGATGTTTGGTCATTAAGTCTCAACTGTAATGGAGCTTTAAACCAGTTGATTTGTGTGTTTCCTGTGTGACTACAGAGAGTTCTGGCTGACCTGGCATGGCTTCTCTGTCACAGCGGGAGACTTCATTATGGTGCCAACATTTAATGTCACAACCCAATGTGATATCATTACATGGGGATGTGACGTTTTCCTTGTCAGATTGAATTTGGGGCAGGGTGGGGGGGGGGGGGGGGGGGGTGGATTAGCTAACATACATACACACTTGAACGCCATCTGTCTAATCTGAGTTTAAAACATTGCCCTACTTTCCATCCAAATTGATTTGCACCCTATTGCTTATTACATCCCATCTACCATTTCTACAGGACCAGTGGGAGGGGCCATTAAGATATGCTCTTATTAATGATGGGTGTTGTTGTTTTTATCAACTACTGATGAATATTACAATTTCAATCTTTGTAGAACGACCGTTAAATATGAATATGTAGATCTTAGAACCTTTGTTGTGGCACAGAACATATACAATCTGTATATAGCATTATCACCTTAACATAGTGCCAAGGCCTGCCCTGTTCGGAAACTAAGATATGAGGTACAATGCACACATTCACTGGCATTCCTCTTCCTCTGCAATATTATCACGGCTAGGGATTCTTGGCTTATCTGACTTAAGTGATACTGTATGTTTATGTCTCGATATATTCACACATTGCTCTAATGTCCTTTTATACCACAATGTAGCTCCATGTTTGCCATTTGTGACTTCTGGATAATGAAGGGAGAAGCAACAAAGATGTGAAGAGGAGATCATTGTTGAATTATTATGTCCTATACTGCTGTAAAGTGAAACTATGAAAAGAAGGATATCTCAATATTGAATGTCATATTCTTTAATATCTATCTTTGATAGTGGGGATTTCAATATGTCGCCCAGAATTCGTGTTATGTGAACAGATTCAGATTGTTATCACTGTCAGCTAGGTTCAAGCAGGTTGTCTTTATTGTTGCATTTGGGGACAGGTACATACGAGTAAAACAGTTCTTTGTTCAGCTGTCAGCTAGATAGGGAGACAATTCAGCTTGAGTACATTTTCATCAATGTTTTGAATAATAAATAAGCACCCGTTTGGTCGGTTTGGCACTTGTATGAAAACAAAGCCAATAATTCACAGCAGAGAGTTTGAATGGTTTGTTGCCTTTCTTCTCATTGGAGAAGAGGATGCTCTGATGCAGGATGTTTCCAAGGCTGCAGAGCAAATCTGACTTTGTTTTGGTGAGGAATCGGGGGTGGGTATCGGGGGGGGGGGGGGGGGGGTGTGTGTGGGTGTGGGTGTGTGTGTGTGAGAATGAGGACATGGGTATGTAACCCCCCATGGATGTTATTCAGTTCAGTTTGGGGGAGGGGAGTCAGGGGTGTCGGGGGTGGGGGTGGGCTGCGCGTGTGTTTGTAAACAGATCAGACAGAGAGTGTGTCCTGATGTGACGTAGCATCATCGCTCATCAGACCTTTTGTTCTCCTCGCTGCCGTTTATCAACCGCAAAGTCCACGTTCCACCTCTGAAATAGAAAATTCAAGCCCATACTTCTGGCTCATTAAAAAGAAATTGTCCCAACCAACAGTTAGTCAGATTTATCTGTCTACTTAGTAGGGCTGGTATTGGGTAGTGGGCCTGTTTGAAATATCAATATTAATTTATTAGATATGATGGATTAATAAGGAGCAGTTCCACTATAAATTCATACAAAAACAAAAACATATGATTTAAAATAACTGACAATATTCCAACTATAGTAATGGTTCACGTTTGGGACTGTCTGTTCTGGAGCAAGATGCCAAGATGGCTTCATGTCAGATTCTGATCAAATTAGCTCAGCGACACCCTGCAAAGCAGTTTGTTGCTGAGCTATTACTTTCACTACCTCATTTTGTGGGTGGTAACGTTTATTTATTTTTAAAACACTAAGTGCATTGTCTATGATTGTGTGTTATTTCCATGCATTGTCCCTGGACCTACTGTACCTCCACTTTTTCTTTCTCTTCCCTCCATTTCGTTTTCAATTAATGCATTTATTTGCGGCCAAATCCTGCCCACTGCAAATGGGTCTAATGTCATCTCTGAATCAAGGAACAACTGAAATCCAAGAAAGGGGAAAAGTGAAGTGCAATACATTTTCTTTTGGGTTAGGTTGTTAAGTCCTCAATGTTGAGTGAGCAGTAACCCTAATGAGAGTTTCAGGTGTTGCTTTTAAAAATTATGCAAGCATACATAGTGTATAAGATGTGTTTAGCAATTTACATCTTAGATCTTAAAGGGATGTTTTTGTTCTGCATTTCAATACATTTTCAGTGGTTATCAAAGTCTTTAGAATGAACAATATTTACAATACCATCCATATTGACAGAAAAAAGCCTTGCAGCTGTCTTTTTCAGCCCTTCTCTTTGTTCCTACAATTCCCATGATGCATCTTGGCATCTCCATAAGGGCCATGGTCACCATCCATAACATCAATCTGATAAATCTTTTCTGTGCTATTTTGTAAACAAACACAGAAAACCAGGATATTGTCACAGCCAATAAAGCTATTTTGTTCTGGCTGCTAATAAATCATTAGCTCTACAGCAAATATAAAGCCATAATGTAAAAAAATATCGTGACGTGTCCCTTTTTAAAGAGAGGTTTGTAAAGCCGCTTTGGGGAATAGGAAGGAAGCCCTTTCCATTAAAGAGCATGTCTCTCACTCACACACATGATTGGCCATGTAATTTTAATAGCATGGTGTCTGGGACACCTGGGGTTATCGCATTAGACCAACAGCCTGGAGAGGAGCTCCCCAGACCTCTGGAACTGAAGGGCTAGTGTTCCCTCTCCCGGCCCCACCCTTATCTGCTGCTCTCTGGTACAGGGGCTCACTTCAGTGTAGGAAACCCTCAGTGAATGAAGCAGCACCAGTCAAAGGGCCGAGATCTGCTGTGGATAAATCTAATTAGACTGGAATGCCCATCGCTCCACAACCATCTGAAGGTCATCTCATGTCTGCTGAGGTTAGGGGAAATGGAAGCGTTTGATCTCCACTAATTGACCAGAATGTGAATGAAACTTAATGCTGTTTTTCTGTAGTGTTTTCCTATGATATTTCTTTGCTCTCTGTAGTTCATGAGTATTTGGTTTTCTTGTTCTATTTTAGGTGAACCTCCGTCTTATCCTGGTCAGTGGGAAAACACAAGACTTCATATTCTCCCCAAATGACTCTGCCACTGACATTGCCAAACATGTTTTTGACAACTGGCCTACGGGTGAGTCTAGTAACGATCACAGCTTATATAAAAATGTTGTTCCAGCTTTTTAATTATTTCTTGATCACCTGTTTTAAAGTAGCTGTGGAGGATCATGCAGTTGGAGTGAAACTTGTGTAACAGTTCGATCATTAAACATTTGCGTCATATTGTTCTTTAAATTCGGTTCAAATGTATTGTTTTGCAATTTTATACCAGTGTTTTTCATGTTGCCCACTACAACTGATTGAATGAAGGAAAACAGGATGGACTATACCTTAATTATGTCAGAACAAAAATTGATTGATTTTATTGATTTGTTAACTTGATTAATCCCCAGAGAGCGAACTTAATTAAGCAATGCACACCAACAACACCATAAAACACATACTTTGGTGACAATAGTCACAACAGAATACACACACACACACACACACACACACACACGCATGAATCACACACAGACACTCAGTAATCACTCAGTGTGACCCAATACAACTACAGTTCAACCCTGGAAAGTCTACATCTTTAAAAAAAAAACCTGACAGCTGTACAAGTACAACACTCAATGTTCACATTTAGTGTGTAGTTGTGTGCAGACTTGTGTGTATATCTATTAGGGTAAGTTGTCACTCACACTGTCTCGTGTTTCTCCCAGGGTGGGAAGAGGAGCAGGTGAGCTCACCCAGCATCCTGCGCCTCATCTTTCAGGGACGCTTCCTTCACGGCAACGTCACCCTGGGCGGTAAGACCAAATAAACTGTTTTTCTAAGGGGACTCTGTCACATTTCCAACGACGCTTCCTATTTAGCAGCTTAGGACTATCACATTATAGCGGAAGAATAGCATAGATCGTAGTTGGGTTCCTTCATTTGGTGAAATCGCAAGGAAACAAGTGGTTTCTTGAATGTGTAGGATATTTGTTTACAACTGCAATTCTTATCGAGAATGATTTACAGAGTGCAAGATCAGAGTAAATGGCTTGGCATCTAGTCGACTAACAACAGGAATCAGGATAGTCAAGTTTTACAAAGTAACTAGGATGTCAGGTAGACATCCTAGTTATAGCATACCTGCATCTAAGCATACATCTATCCAAGACAATTTATAATCAAACATACATCTTGGAAATTAGATTAAGGACATGATGTAGTCTAGACATGATACACAGGTTGTGTTCCTGAAACAAACCCAAGGGGTTGTTAAATGAACAAACAGGATAACACAGTACAACTACTTCTGTGTCTCACTCACATGCCATATGTGAAGCCCACCCAAATTTAATTATGGCATTTCATCTGAAATCTTAGCCTACGCCCAGCAATGTGAATTATTCATCAAAGAATTCATGAGTGCCTTCGCATTCTATGCTCCTAAAATATAGAGCATGCTGCCCAGAGATATTGAGAGAGAGCGACTCTGGACAGACATTTAAGTTCACCCACCCATGCGTACTCCTTGGATAGGACTTAATTTCACTGCTGTGTTTCTGTTTTGGATTAATGCATTACATTTATTAAACGTGCTGTATAATTTAGGGTGTGGGGTTATCTTTACACAAAGTTATAATTTTCCCATAACCATGAATAATTTTAATTAGCAGTATTATAATAGATTGAGAATGCACCACCAAATTAATCTACTGTAGGTTTAGGGATAATACATTTTCTATTAACCCATTTAGGCCTGATGTCGAAATTAAAAAAAGTCTTCAAAATCCTGACAGTTTTCTGAAAAACCTTATGTTTCTGTATCTGTGGTGCTCAATATTTCATGTCAAGGACCCCAAACCAATATATGTAATATGCCTCCCCCCATCTGAAAATATGTTGTTCCAGGGACCTCCCCAGAAGCAAAGATTTGAGTTAAAATGTTCACTCTGTAATAATATATATTCAAAGATTTGAGGCGCATTTTCATGATTTTTCAAAAATAGCAGACCTACAAGTTTGTAGAGCTTGTAGATCTGCTATTTTTCAATAGCTAAAGTATAACACCAAAACACCAAAAGGGGTTCCCGCCCAAAATGGGTTAAAGGTTTAAAACTAGTAAATCTGGATTTGCAATGCACCACTTAAATTTAAACACAGATTAATACCATACAATGCCATAGAGCACGGCATGTTTTGGTTAACAATTTAATTTAACGTTATGGAAACCCATAACAACTACTTTGCCCAGCTCTGTTGCAATAGTGAAATCTAACTTGTCCCACCAATGAGGCAGCAATTTCTGTGTGTGTTATATATATATATGAGTTTGAAGTCTATCCGTGAGGTTTGTGATCCCTACCTCTCCATATACTGTGTGCATTTAATGTTTTGTCACTGGCAAGGTAAACGCTCCGCAAAAATAGCAGATCTACAAGCTCACAACGCATTGCAAGTTGTAACGCATCCTGCTTAGTGTTTAATCACGCTTACGTTTTTGGTGCAACAAAATTGTATGAACAAAAAGTTGGTGCAATTCACCTTATATGATTGATGGATGTAATGTATGAATGATTATGTTTATTTCTTTTTAAAGCTCTAAAGCTGCCTCCTGGCCGGACCACTGTCATGCACTTGGTGGCCAGAGAGACTCTTCCTGAGCCCAACTCCCATGGTGAGAACCTTTCCTTTTTCTGTTCTGTTCCCTTTTACTCTGGACTCTCACGTGTTTGGGAATGTTATTGCTGTCACCATTTCAGACCAACCGATATATTGGCCATTATTTGACTTTTTGATGACATTAGTGTCGGATTGCGACTATGTCCCAATTTGAACCACTTTCATGACACTGGGGAGAATGAGATATACAGTATATAAATATATATAAAGGCCGGACCTGAAATGACAGCTGGACTGAAAATATGAAAACTTCCTTTGGGAACAGTCCATGTTTGGGAAGCACAAACATATGGGGCACAGAATGCCACAGACGAAAAACAGTCTAAGTCCACACTATTGATCCATAATGTATAAATGATAGATAAGGGTTCAGGACAACAAGGCCTTTTCGTGGAGGGGTCAGAATGAAATTTAGACTTAGACTGTTTTTCGTCTGTGGTACTCAATTGACATGTGCGTTGCAATTGGTGTGGGGTAATTGATCACACCACCTGCCAATTGTGTGCCCCATACATTTGTGCTTTCCAAAGGCTTTGATATGTTCAGTCCTGCACAGCTGCACTCATTCCGGGCTCCTCACTGGAGAGAATGTCGTCCATGCACGGCTCATGGAAACATTTGACTAAATACACGTTTTCTTTCAGAACTTTCAAATGGATATGAAACTAGTCTCCAAAATGACTAAGTCTAAGAATAAATTATTGGGTAGCAGTGCTACAAGTTTAAATGCCGACGTGGTCAGTCTGCTAACGGTGCACAGATAGAACGATCTATGGATGTATTTGGAATAAATAAAATGTATGTAAGATCACAGACTTCTGTTAACTTGTTACCTCTAGAATGTATATCGATCGGCATGCATACTTTCTCAATAGACCAAGGCCGTCTATTTGCTTGCTGAATAGCGTATCGTTTTTTTATTAATATCATTGATTTGACGTTAAAACATGTTTTATGTAATCATCGAGCCATAAGATTGTTTGCTTGTTTAACACAAAGAAAGATGTGATGATGGCTAGTAGCCGTTTAAAATAAGTGACGTAGGGTAGTTTTTCCCTTTGAAAGTAAAGAAATACAGAATAACACAAGGTTAGGTTTTCCTGAAACTGAATGGCGGACAACAGTATTGGAAAGGTCATTACTAGGAAAGCCAGACAATAATGTCAGACAATATTGTTAGCCGGACAAGTACAATTTTAAAGATTTATCACTTGTCCCAGACAACAGGACACGCCTGTATGCCCTGTATATAAAGAATAATACACACCTGAATATAATTCAACAGAATCTTATACATTTTAACCATAATTGTTTACAAACAGCTTACATAGCCCTAGGCTTAATACATTACATGTGCGGATACATGTGCACTAAACGTGCATGTTTATGTGCATAAAATTACCGCCAGGGTAGATTGAGGTCGCGAGTCAATGGCAGAATTATTTTGGGGCCGGAGGATGAAAAGTTTGGGAACCCATGATATATATATATATATATATATATATATATATATATATATATATATATAGGACAACAGTTTATCGGTCAAAAGTAAAACATCAGTAATCGGTGGTCTAGGACTAGATCTGGCATCTAGTCATCTGTGACTAGGACTTCATTGTCCGCAGCAGAGTATGGTGTGATTTTTGTTTGTTTCTGTTTACAGGACAGAGGAACAGAGAGAAAACCACAGAGAGCAACTGTTGTCTGCTGCTGTAAAACAACTGAGAAGGCTGGCCTCCCTCCCCCCATATCATCATGTTCACCACATTCTCCCCTTCCTCCTGCCTGTCAGCTGTGATTTTGGAGGGAATCCCAGTAAGTCTAACGGAGGGCTCTCGGAGGTTGAATCCCAGTAAGTCTAACGGAGGGCTCTCGGAGGTTGAATCCCAGTAAGTCTAACGGAGGGCTCTCGGAGGTTACCAGCCATGTTGGTTGCACTTTCGTTCAATCGGAGGCTTTCGTTATTTGAATTTCTTTGTGCCAATTTATTCTAATCAACCACACACACCCCTCCCCGACTGGCCTTTTATGTTGTTTTTATGTTTTTCCTTTGTTTTCATTTTACAAATTCTGCCTTCTTGTTTTTATCGTTTGTTTTGCTTGGAGATTGTGAATCCCTACCGTCGCTCCCCAGCAAACATGGATTACTGAATGGACAGGTTTTAAAGCTCCATTTGACACTGAGATAAAACACATACCTGGAACTGCTCTCCCACCCCAACCCCCTCTTTTCATGGACATACCATTTCTGTCAAGGATGGATGGGCTAACAATGGCTACTAGTCATATCAATGTCTCCATGGGTCTTACAGAATAGTGATATAGTAATTTTGCTGCAATTAACGTGGATTCTTTATTTAGGAGGCGTTTGTGTGTATGTGTTGCCCTCCTGTCACCTGACCCGGTGCCGTTTTGGTTTTAACGTTTTATTTTCCCGAGGGGGACTTTCTAGAACTGGTGCCATCCTGTCATGCCTCAGACCAACTGAACATTCATGGTTGTCCAGCGGTTAGGGGAGTGGTCGTACCACCGCCCCCTGGTGATGTCTCTGGCATCGGACCAATGGAGAAAGACTGCAAAGATTTTAGGAGTGCAGCTGTGTATATAGTACACCTGCTTTTTGCACGCATGTGTGTGTGTGTGTGTGTGTGTGTGGCATTGTCCTATGGTGTGTTCAGCTCCAAGATGAAGGATGAGGAAATGAAAAGGAACAGAAACACTCTTGCAGGGATCTTCTGCTTGTGAGGATCGAGTGTAAAAGGAGCCGGTGGATCACGTTCGCGTGGCCACGTAACTGTGCCATCGGGATCTGCAGCGCGAGCCGCCGACCATGCCCACAGATTAGATTTTATACCCACCCCCGGTCCACAGGGGGCGCCCTCCCTCTGCCACTTCTCATCTGATGGCAGAGGGAGGGGGGGTCTCAACACCATGAGCCAGTTAAAACCAGACTAAAGAAGGCAGATATAGATTGCAGGGTTGCATGCTGAGGGAACAGGGCCCCCTACTGGACACTGAGAGGAGAGGCAGGGATTGGCCCCTCCCCATGGAGAGCAAGAGGAAAATATCCTTATCATTTGGATGCTGCGTTTATTTCATTTGCCTTTTTATTGTGGAATCCAGTAATATCATTAATAATGTTGGAAAAAAAATGTCAATTTTTATCTTGTGTATAGATATTTGTTTGATTCTAGTGCACGTATGGATGGGTGTGTGTTAATGTGTGTGTGGGTGCACGTCATTTTATGGGACTAAGGAGTGGTCTTGTAGAGGCAGTGCACTGGGAGTGTGGACTGGCTGCGGTTTATTTGGGAAACAGTTGGAAAATATTTGATTCCTTCCATTGAGTGTATTAAGGTTTGTGTTCATATCACTGCTCTGAATTTTAGCTCAATATGAATACCGTACATGTAAAAACTAAAATGCAATGTGGTCTACCTAAAAGCTTGTATTATAAATTAATAAATCTTTAAATAAGCCAAATGGTTTGTGCTTTGTGTTCAGTTTGTTTTTGTGTCTAAAATAAACATGAAGATACAGTATGTTTTCAGCTGTACTGTATGTATGGTACACTGCAGTACTACTTGCTCACCTCTAGGTGGTGGTGTGCTCTAAACTAAAACTGTCCCTGGGTGTGAAACTAGCCCCTGTAATTAAAACTTAATTCATCCATAATGTTTGAGATTTAAAATCTGACGAATGGGAGCAACACAAAACTAACATAAAACCCTGAAAAAAGTTAAATTGATAATTTTCTTTTGTGTGTGTGTGTGTGTGTGTGTGTGTTCTGGAAATACTAAATCTGGTACTAAAGTATTAGACATTTTCTATTATGTGTTATAGCATAGCAAAGCGAGGCTTTTGCCCACTTACAGACGACAGGTGCGTAGGACAAGTGCCTGACGTATTGAAAGGAAAAAACTCCCGCACACGGTCTTCAAATGCAGTTGAAAAGTTTAAGGCAACAGCAACGTTGTCAGGCTATCTTTCACAAAGAGAGCCTGATGAAGTCTACTAGACTGAAACGTTGCTATTCCCTTAATACACTTTTCAACTGCATTTAAAGACGGTGTGCGGGAGTTTTTTCCTTCGAGCATCAGATGAAATGTGCAGCATGCTCTCATAACATTTGGTTGAAGTCGTCTGCGTTTCTCTTCCAACTTTCTCAGAGATATGGTCCTGACGTGTACCCACTCAGTTCCAGGTTTCCATTCGACACTGGCCTTGTGCACTAGGAAAATATCTGTCAAGCTTCCCTTTATGTCCTTAAAAAACGCCTGGTGTTGGTTAAAAGAACCTGTCTCTCTAATCTCTGTGTCTTTCCCGTGTGTTGTGGCATGCTTGGGTTGTGAGTGTGACCATGCTGTGAATGAGGTGAATGGTTAAACAGTGCCCTCTAACCTGACCCAAGAGATGATCAACAAGTTTTAAACAAGAGCTCCAGGGAAACATCTGTTGAAATCATTGCTACCTCACTCCAGCAACACGCCACTGTTCCAGACTCGGTCTTTCCTGGATGAATTACCTCTCTGCGGTCAACATGATTCGAGGCACACGTGCGGCCGGTTTGTTGAGTGTGGCAGGGGGCGGAGGTCCAGGCCCAGGCTGTTAAGCTGGTCTCTACCAGGGGATGGACCTGTGAGGAGTGCGGTTCAGACCACAGCTGTAATTCCATGGCTGTATGAGCTTTCCAGGCTAGGCTACTCTATTGGCAGCTAGGAACTCCCATAGTGTCTTGTCTTGTCTGGTTTAGTCTAGTCTTCTCTTATATTTCAAAATATACATCAGCATCTATTCTTGTTGATATATGAGGAATTTGACTAGGTGCTTTGATCTGACATAGCCTATGTACAGTAGAAACAATGGGAGTTACATTCTTTTCAATTTGCATTTTATTACTGTCCTACAAAGCTAAAGTGCAGTAACTAAGTTTTTGGACACACCAACTTATTTGTGTATCCCAAAGGTCAAATTAGCCTTTGTGATTTTGGGGGATAAACAGTTACCTCAAGAACAGATACAGTATACAATTATAATAATATATCGCTTCTATGCCGATTGCTCATTTGGCTGACCAGTTTAAACACTTTCAAAGTCATTTCTCAGGTTTCTTTTACTGCACTTTGGCTTTGTTAAGCACTTCAAAAGGTCTTGTAGAGCAGCCAAGATCTGTCTGAAATAACATATTTTGGGCAAATTCAACATTCTTACAGCATACTAAAAAGGTATATGTTACTGTTATGATGAAGGAGTAGGCATCTTTCTCTTGTGTCAATAAACCATCTCATCCTAAAGGTGAGTTTTTCCTGGCTCAGAATAGGCCTTTGGGGCGTGACTGACTATGACAGTAAGTATGATCAGACCACATCATGACTGCAACAGTAAAGGTAATAAGCCTGTGTTCTTATTTGAAAGAAATCTATGCTATGCATTTGCACCACAAATTCTTCTTGCAGGAAAGACCCATATATTATTTGGAGATAGTGGTTGCAAGGAGTTGCGTTGGCGTGGACTGGCCCGTAGGGCTTGTGACGTGTATTTTCTTTGCACTATTGTTTTTGTCGCGCTAGATCAATTTCCCCCTTCCTGATTCTGGCTATTTTGACCTGTCTGTTACAGTTATATAAAAAACATCTGTGAACAAGCAGCCATGCACACACCTACAGTAACTAAAAGCCATTTAGTTAAAATTTGCATTTTTCACTTTTTTTTGTGCCGTTTCTAACCCTAATTCAAACTGACCCTAACCTGAATATTTGACCAACCTTGGCTCTTAGCCATGAAAATGCCTAGACCCAGGGGACCAAAACATTGTCCAAATAAACTCAATTTTGACAGATGTTACTATATTCACTCACTCACTCACTCACACTCACTCTTTTACTTACAAAGGCACACCCGGTAAGCTTGGGAAGTAGTACAGATACACTTAAACGGTTTAGTGAATAGAAGAAAACTATTATGGGTTAGACTCAGCTTTTGTTCAAGATTCGTCTATATTATTGTTATTGCTATTATTATTACTCTTCTTCCTCTTCTCGTGTGAGAGAATGTTTGCGTGTGGGGGTTTGATTTTGTCTCAGCAGTGCTGTTGTATTGTGTATTTCTCCTCCACCAAAGGAGTCCAGTGGGCCAGTGTGAAAACCATACACACACACACATACACACACATTGGGGGTTGAATTAACCCAGCAGGGTGCCAGCCAACGAGTCACTTTCATGCAGGCTCTAGAAAGGGTTTCTGTCTTCCCTCATCTCCACTCAGCCTTTCTGCTCTTAATTGGAAAAATGACACTGGCTCATCTGGCTTCTGTTCTCCAGTACAGAGGAGAGGATGATCAAGGGAGGCTGGAGAGGTGGACTTTTGACCAAGGCGTGTGTGAAGGAAGAGGTGAGAGGAGGTGTTGGGTGAGTAATTATTGCTTCAGGGTTTCCAAGGTTAGTAGCAGCCGGATCAGAGGGTGGGCAGCTTCAGGGGGGACTGGCTCCACTCCAGTCTACCCACAAAACACACACAGTAAAATCCTCAATGTACAATTGTAATTCAAGAGTGTACAGTAGCCTGGTTAACCACTCCTCAATGAAATGTTTTCAAGAGGAAGTGGTTATTACCAGGCTATACAAATAACACATAAGCTGCAATCCGTACGTTTCTTGTCTTGTCTTGGTTTGAAGCTGTGTCTTCGTGTGGGAGTCCACACTTCTACCACTCTCCAAGAGGGAATCCTCGCATCTACAAGATCACACAACGTTTCATTGTGAGCTTGTAAGTCTTCTATTTGTGCCGAATGTTTGCCTATAATGCCCGGGAATAGGAATACCAAGGGTTCATGTGGTTAAAATAAGTTAATGTGCAGCTCTAAATTAACATTGAGCATGTAACTGCACAAACACACACACTGTACAAAGTTCATATGGATACCGGATCATAACTTTAACGGTATCATGATGTGAGTTTTTGAGTTCAACACACACTTAAAATAAATGAATCTTCTAGTATCCCAACCACACAGGGGAGTGGGGACTGTTTGTGATGAAATGACGTGAGGCTGTTAGTAACCGTTTTATTGACATGAGTTGAGGACAGTAATTGGTCTTGAGTTTTTCTATTTCTCTGGATGCGATTGACAATTTAAATGCAAATAAGTCACAGATGATGTGTGAATCGATGACCAGTCCAGGGTTTTCTATAGTCCTATTGCCAGAGATTGTTTTTTGTTTGTTTTTCTTTCAAATTATTTTGGCTCAGCAAACTGTGTCCTCATTGTTTGAGTGGACGTGTGGTCATAAAAGCTCTTGAATCTTGATTCAGAGGACTGGTTTGAATCCAACATTTCCCTTCAGTTTGTCTTGAAAGGAAACAAAACAGAAACCATATAAAATAAATTAGACTGGAAGGTTTGACAGAATATGGTGAAATACTATTCAGAAAAAAGTATATCAGAATAATTCAGTTGCATGTGTTGACTTGAACAGAAACATTATACAAGCTCTTGTTATTAAATGGCCTATTTTGTTTGCATGCCACTGAAAACACAACAGCTAAGCTTGCATTGTACAACTTGATTCATGCATGTTATCAGTGTTCCTGTACCATCATGTATTATACAGTATGTCGTAATTACTCAAAAGCTACACTGACGTTTTGCTCATATCAACACAATTGTTTACTATTTTCAGTACAGCTCGGATCATGGATTTTTAATGGACTCCATTCAGTCCATGTTTATGTGTGTGCGACACGACCAGTGCTTCTCATTCATTGCATTTGCTGTCATGAGGAAGAATTACTGTATGTTTCTGTGGATCTAATGTCTTCATCCACATCATCACACAGATTATTTAGGGCTTGTTTCCTGATCCAGACATTAAATATTGCACATGTTCTGCATGTGATTATTGCTCACTGACACAGGATACTGACCTAAAGATGCATCTCAAATCTTTATCCAGGGGATAGGATACCAAGCAACATTAGTTAATAAGGCATACAAAATCAGTTTAAGATTGGCTATTTTCAAACAGCCAATCTATAAGCTTGCAGTGCATTGTGAGCTTGAAGATCTGCTATTTTCAAAAGGAAATTTCCTCAAGCACTAATAAAGAATGTATTTATCTAATTATATTTTATTTTTTAACATATTGTTTTGGCTTTTTCTGCCTTCATTTGATAGTCAGTGTACAGTAAGCTGATAGGAGAGATGGGGAGTGACACGCAGTAAAGGTTGTAGGGATCGGGAGTCGAACCCGCGACATGCTGTCAAGATTAGCAGCCCAGGTGCCCGGACCACTAGGCCGGTCTGTGGCGCTCCACCTCAGTAATCCATCTCCCAAGGGTCTAGCGCATTTTAGTCTCTCGAGACAGACTGTTGACTCGCATCAAATTCAAAGGAAAAGAGGGCGCCTTTATTTTCAGATTGAGCACATTGTAACGGGGGCAAGTTGATAACGACAATAAGCCTCCCCCAACCTACTTATTGACATGAAAAGGTTTTATAGAGAGCATGTAGTTTGGAAGTGCTCGTTGGAAATCACTCAGCAGTCCTGCTTACCATAATGCAGGAGGCAGCAGGATGTTGTGATATGGAAAACGACACTCTTGACACTTTAATGACAAAATAATCACCTGCACAGAATTTCTTGACAGAAAGTAGCTCATAATAACATGTCTATGGTGGATTTTTATGAAACAAAATCTTTGCAGATACAAAGGGGATAATTCAAGCTTTCCGTACAGCTGCAATGTTGGTGAGTATAACGTTTAATATAATAATCAGATATAGGACTTGTTTGGATGTATGGGCTGTGGCCAGAAAGTAGGTTTTTGTGGCACTCAGTAGGCGTTCTCGGCTTCCCGCGTAACTTCCAGGTATGAGGATGTCACAGCATGTGAGACTACCCTCTTGAAAAAACACGCCGTCCCAACACACGCACTTGCACAGTACACACACACACACACACACACACACACACACACACACACACACACACACACACACACACACACACACACACACACACACACACTCACACTCACACTCACACACACACAACGTGCCATAATAGAATCTTGCAGCATCTTTCCAACTAGCTAAACCCTGTCTGTTTCAAGTTAATTTTGCGGTATAACAGATTGTTTTGTAGCTGTTACACGGAACATCTCCAACATGGATGTCATAGCATGTTTAGATAGAGTTTCTACGCTACCCTAAAATAGTGGTGCTTCATTTAAATTTATTGGTGTCGTTTATTGGATTCGTTGTTGCTTGAGTGCATGTTGTTCATTAAGACATCAAACGTTTCACAGTCCAGTGCTCTTTTCTCCGCCTGTTGGAGACCGGGCTTAAATTCCAGTAAGTGAGAGATCAGATGGGGGTCATTTGTGGCAGCTGGGGGTGTGTAGGCAGAAGAATGCTCTGCCCCTTCTGACTCTGTTACAGCTTTTATCCCCTCTAATGGGATGAGTTGGTGGGGAGATCCCAGGGGTGATGGAGGCTTTAGATACCTGGCCCCACTCCCATGCGCTGTGTACCATGTGGGCAACAGCAAACACACTGTGCATGTCAAGACTAAAGGCTGAACTTGTTGAAGGAGCCATGTATGTACATCTCCAGCTGCCGTGTAAAGGAAGGCGGTCCATGAAATACAGTCTATGCGGATGGAAGTGGGGTTGTCTGTCCTCATGTCTGTGTCTCTCCACTGATCGGTCTTCCATTATAACCTTTTTGCTCACGCGTCCAATCCATCTGGTTCCATTTGTACACTCTGAGTTAAATGAACACAGTGGACTTTACTGTGTAAGAAGAAGAGGTCATAGCGGTGAATATGACACCCCTACTAGTCAATGTGAGAGGGTCATGTGATACAGCTTACGGTAAAGGGACTACTATACTGAATGTTCCATAGCTCTGGTCCATAGCTCTAATGCCTGAGATGAGACCAGCCTCTCGTCTGTAGCGAAAATAAAAATAACTAGAAGATTTAGAAAGCCTACTTGCCTTAGTGGACGCACTCTGAGCTCTCCACCACACGTATAAAATGCACTTTTTGGCCAGAAGAAAAAATTTCTCTTGGCAATATCGGTAGACGGCGCAGTGGAGTAACAAAGTAAGTATTTTTCTTCCGGTGAAAATAAAATCCCTGTTTGGACAAAAGGTGCATTTTATACGTGTGGTAGGGGCTCAGAGTGCGTCCACTAAGGAAAGTAGTCTTTCTAATAACACAAGCCGCCTTTGTATTGGTGAGTAGTGAAAATATTATTTTTTATTTTCGCTACAGACGAGAGGCTGGTTTGCATTTCATGCGAGCGCAGGAAGGGAAAAGTAGCATAGCTCTAATGCAAAGGCATTAGAGCTCTAATGCAAAGGCATTAGAGCTCTAATGCAAAGGCATTAGAGCTATGGACCAGAGCTTGAATGTTCCTCACATTGTCCACGCTCCACTGAGATCCTGAACGGCATTGTTGGATCCGGCCCCGGGTTTCCCAGTGTTGCAACCAAAGTGGAGGAAAGAGAGCAGAACATAACTTGGAGGAAATATAATGATTTGAGATGGATAGTGGAATAAAGACCCACTTGTGTGTTTCACAGAGACAGGATGGATGGATTTGGGGCTGTGGTGAGCAGTGGTGTAAAGTAACATCTACTTAAGTACTGTACTTAGTACAATTTTGAGGTATTTTTTACTTTACTTGCGTAAAGTGTTGGGGCTAAGGTTATTAAAACATTCAGGCCGGGCTTAGAGATCAGGCATTTAGGAGTTACAGTAGGGTAAAGGGTTACATATTTTGAGGTCAAGGTTAGGATTAGGTTGGGCCAGCATTCAGTAAGGACTGAATTTACCTCAGAGCAATAGTTCAGCACATTATATTTACGGCTTTTACACTATGTAGAAAATGTTGCCATCATTCTGCTGCATGTATATTCTATTCTGTATATACCGACTGCTAAACCATTCTTCCATTTATATTCTGTAATATTTTTTTTCCTGTATATTGTTCTCTGACTGCATATACTGTAGTTATAGATCCTATCTCTGTAACCAAGGGAATATGAATTTCCACTACAAAATTGTGTGTTAGTGTGTATTGATACTTTTTCTACGTTTACACACTGTACACACACTTGAATACACTTGACACTGTATTACTTATTGCTGCTACGTTTTACTCACAATGTTTTTATTATGCTTGACATTATTGGCATAGTCTGGCAAAGTGCGCCACAGCAACATTTCACCGCACATACTTGTATGAGCGCATGTGGCATGACAAATAAATCGTGAATCTTGAGTAATAGAAGTGTGTGTGTGTGTGTGTGTGTGTGTGTGTGTGTGTGTGTGTGTGTGTGTGTGTGTGTGTGTGTGTGTGTGTGTGTGTGTGTGTGTGTGTGTGTGTGTGTGTGTGTGTGTGTGTGTGTGTGTGTGTGTGTGTGTGTGTGTGTGTGTGTGTGTGTGTGTGTGTGTGTGTGTCATAATAAATCAAGATGTATCTTTCCATGGCTCAGTGTGAGCCCCATCTGCCTGTCACATGGTGACAATAAAAAATAAATGACACTCCAGAAAGAAACCAGGCACTGCAGGCCTTCACATCCATTTTGTTCACTTCACATCCTGTTTACTTCTTATTAATCATGGTTTTGTCCCCCTGTCATCAAAAGCAGTTGTTTGCTTCTAGCCCATCTTCTATTTACAACTTTTACAACAGTTGCATGTGATAAACCAGACAATGTGAGGTGGCTGTTCTACAAACAATTCTTTAAATGGAAACAGTAGGCTAATAATTCATTGTTTTTGTCTGATCTCAGTTATCTCATGTTGGTTGTGTCCTGATGGGATGTACAGGACATATGACTCAGTTATCTCAGTTATCTCAGGTTGGTTGTGTCCTGACGGGATGTACAGGACATATGACTCAATTATCTCAGTTATCTCAGGTTGGTTGTGTCCTGACGGGATGTACAGGACATATGAATCAGTTATCTCAGGTTGGTTGTGTCCTGACAGGATGTACAGGACATATGACTCAGTTATCTCAGTTATCTCAGGTTGGTTGTGTCCTGACGGGATGTACAGGACATATGACTCAGTTATCTCAGGTTGGTTGTGTCCTGACAGGATGTACAGGACATATGACTCAGTTATCTCAGTTATCTCAGGTTGGTTGTGTCCTGACGGGATGTACAGGACATATGACTCAGTTATCTCAGGTTGGTTGTGTCCTGACAGGATGTACAGGACATATGACTCAGTTATCTCAGTTATCTCAGGTTGGTTGTGTCCTGACAGGATGTACAGGACATATGACTCAGTTATCTCAGTTATCTCAGGTTGGTTGTGTCCTGACGGGATGTACAGGACATATGACTCAGTTATCTCAGGTTGGTTGTGTCCTGACAGGATGTACAGGACATATGACTCAGTTATCTCAGTTATCTCAGGTTGGTTGTGTCCTGACAGGATGTACAGGACATATGACTCAGTTATCTCAGTTATCTCAGGTTGGTTGTGTCCTGACGGGATGTACAGGACATATGACTCAGTTATCTCAGGTTGGTTGTGTCCTGACAGGATGTACAGGACATATGACTCAGTTATCTCAGTTATCTCAGGTTGGTTGTGTCCTGATGGGATGTACAGGACATATGACTCAGTTATCTCAGTTATCTCAGGTTGGTTGTGTCCTGACGGGATTGAATAATTTCAATTGGAGTTGATGACCCTTCCCTAATCCCTTCAACTGGACAAGTTGGTCCGAACCATGCTAGGAAAATGGCCTCCGTTGGCATCATTGCAGTTTCCTTGAGCAAAATGGTGCATTTAAAAATGGAGCATTTTATATAGCGCCTTTAATCCAAGGCGCTTTACATAGATTGTGCATTACATTCACCCATTCACACACACATTCATACACCGATTGTGGCGGAAGCCATGCAAGGTACCAACCAGCACATCGGGAGCAATTTGGGGTTCAGTGTCTTGCCCAAGGACACTTCGACATGTAGACAGGAGGAGCCGGGATTCGAACCGCCGACCCATGGATCATTGGACGACCTGCTCTACCTCTTGAGCCACAGTCAAGACACTGAACCTGTAACAGGGTGGTGCCTTGCATGGCTTCCTCCATCGTCATATACTATATACTCTAGTGTAGATAAAGGCGCTATAGAAATGCAGACCATTTATCTACCAGTGCCCTAGATATCTATTAAAATGTACTGTAGGGATCAGTGTAGAAAAGAGTCATCCTAGTGAGCATACCTGGCCTATTCCATGTGGACCCACCCACCTCACGTGCTGTCACTCCCTCTCAATCAGTAATCACACCTGCTCTCACTCACTCCTCAATCAGTGGCCAGCTAAGTGCCTTTCCATGCAGTCATTGTTTGTCACCAGCAGCAGCAACTCTACCTGAGAGCCCTCTGTCCTGGAGCCTCAGGCCTTGGTTATGCGTCACTGAAGTGAGTTCAGTTTGTTCATGATGATTTGTAATTTTGTACAGTATATTGCATTTTATTGGTTATTTGTGAAATGTAATCCTAATCTGTTTTCCGAGAAACTGTAGAGAATGTGTGTAATGCGCAGTGCACATACCGGTAGTCACTTTAGTATCCCTTGAAATGCAGTAATCAACTTAACTTATATTGAATGTTTGTATTTCCCATGTTTGTATACTCCTAATATGTAGTGGTAGGCCTACCCATCCCCCTTTTGTCTAATTGTCTTAGGTACGTAACTGTCTGTATTGTTTATGTACTGTTGAATTGTATAATTATGTTTCTCTTGTCTTTTAGTAAAAAACCATAACCGACAAGCCTCACCACCTCCTTGCTCAACTGAAATGTGTGTCTGTGCAAAGGAAAATTAAAGGCTTAAAGGAGCATTCAGTGATTTGGGTGATTTGGAAAAAACCCCGGTCCACCCCGGTAACAAGATGTGTACATGCACACGCTCTACAGTGGGGGAAGTACAAAAGACCAACAGCACGTGCACCAAGGCCCGCCCCACTTGATCATGATTGGAGGAAGGCCCCTCTCATCCTGATTGGATGAAGGCTTTGCCACCCAAAGCCCAAACCGAAACTAGGGTTGTTTTTTTTTACCCCAGGGGCTCACTGGGGACAGGGAGGAACTCCTTATATGGTCAGCACACTTTATAGTAGGGAGGATTATCCAAAAAATAAGAAAAAATAAGTGATATTTGAATTAAGTAAAATCACTGAATATACCTTTAAACGGAACTCTCCTTGTCTATACATTCTTGCCGATGTACCATGGTGACGTAATAGTCCATGAGCCAGTCTCAACCTAAACCTATCCTACAATCAGTAAATATCTTACTACATTGCTTGACTTTCTTCAAGCCAAACCTTCACCTCTGCTTTTTCTGCTCTCAATTTGTTCCAAGTAAAAAAAACAAGCCAGAAATACAGTGTGGCTTGAGTTAAGAGTCTCTTGTGGGTTTCGTGGGGATGAGGATGAGGGGGCATCAGACACCAGTTCAACTGTCCGCTATGGTTGTATTGGTGATTGGTGAACCTCTAATGCTTTATTTATGTTCCACTGTATGATGGTGTCGCACCAAAAAAAAATCGATTGGCTATTTTCGATGTGCGATGTTGTCGTACAACTAAGTATAAATCAGGGCTTAAAGCCTGTCAACACCCTGCCAAGTCACACAATCATAACTCAGCAGCACCTCGTGGCTCCGCCTCCATGGCCCCAGAGTGTTATGAAGAAATGCACAGAGGAAGAATTAAAGCAACACATTCATACGTGGCACAGAAGCCAGGCAGAATGAAAATTACCTCATAATGATATACCGGTACAACTTGTTTGAACCCACTGACATTGCTATCCTTAGAGCCCCAAAATCACACTCGAAAGCGCAGTCGGGTAGCACTGTCACCTCACAGCTAGAAGGTCCCGGATTCGAATCCTGCCGGGGACGCTGTGGGCACTGTGCGGCGTGTTCTCTCCTCCACGTCATCAGCGCCCATACCCTAGGTGGGGTTGTTGAAGGGGCCTTTCTGTGTGTCCCCTGCCTATAGGGTAGGTACTAGGTACCCTCACAAAAACATTATAATCCTCGTCTCTATACTGCCTCCCCCTGATGCGCCTGATGGAGGGGAAAGGAACTGGTAAGAATGTCGTTCCAGAGAGGAAAATAAAAATGGTAGCTAAGACAGATGAATGAGACTAAATTGATTTCTGTGAAACGTAAAGCAGTACGTTTTGCATGAAGGCAGCTGGTTGTGATTTGATCGTTCTCAGCAGGTCAAGGAAAATGAGTGTTTTGGGAGTAAAGAGCTTTAATAACAGTGGAGGAGAACTTTATGCTGCAGAACCACAACGCGATAATGGAGACCTTTTGTGGAATGGCCATGTCATGTCACACACCACAAAGAATAAATGCAGTTTCTCCCTTCTATATTATTATAACAATAGTACACAGACACCTTCTTTCCTTCTAAAGAGAAGAACAGAGAGAGAGAAAGAGAGAGTGAGTTCTTTTGTGTACATCCAAGACAAGTGCATTTCTTTCCAGGAGACAGTTGGAGCAGGTCTCTGTTGAATAATAGCATTGTTAGATCAGCCAAGGGCTCGGATAGGAGTAGACAGCTGCTGCCCAGCCTGTGGTTGGGCTGCAGTTCAGCTCTGCTCAGGCATGGACCTCCACCATCGGTGGCTTGCCTGTCCATGTGGAATAGTAACCGCAAAGTGGTGTCACTGACATGTCAACTGAACCCACCAGATTTAGGATGTGCTGCACGAAGGGAAACGAGGCCGGAAATCAAAATGGGGAGTGAAACTAGGCATCTGTGTAATGTATTGCATCTGCCCCTGCCACGTTGAAGCTAGATATAGAGACAGATATCCAACGCGATGACAGTTTGAACATACACCTGTTGTTTTGCCACAGCGGCAGAGGGCTGTTATTCTTTCATTAGGATTAGGGAATCAGATCTGAAGCAGTCAGGCGCTCTGATGTATGAGCTGAGGAGAAGGGGAGAGGAGGTGTTGGAGAGAGTGAAAAACAGAGGTGAATGTTCATGGCCAAAATGCAGTGCCAAGAAATTCTGTGCGACTGAAAATCCCCTGCGCACCTCCTGCTTTCTCCTCCAACTGAAAGACATTCTGTCATGAAGAAAGGGGACCAGAGGAGAAATATGATGGAGAATTAACATTTGGGAGTGCTGTGTTATAATATTGTGCATTATGCCAAATTGCATGGATATCTGTACACTGGCACACACATACATAGCAAAATCCACTGGTATTCAGTTGACTCTGGAAATACCTAGCCTATTGGGGTCAATTTGGCATGGAGCTCATTGACACATGGAAGCTGTGGGCTTTCTCCTGTTGTTGGTAGAGACTACCTCTCTCCCCCAAACTCTCTCTATAATGACTGGCTGTGTTTTCCTAAGCTTCCTCCAAATGGATTCCTGGTGTCAGAGACGAGGCTGGTGTTTTCTCTGGCTTTCTATTAAGCCTGATTTATACTATATATGTGATGAAGTCTAAATTAAGTATTAGGCTGTCTATGTGCTATTTGGGATACGGGCGAATATTATGAACAGACATATACTGTATGAGTTTAGCCCAGTCGGACGGGCATTCACTGGTATTCTGCTGGGTTTGTTTCTGGCTGCACACTCGTTATAGATCAGTTTTCAATTAAACAGTTGCCCCATGGAATGTTTTGTCATTAGTATGACAATGTGTTGCGAGTTGTAAATCTCCCAGACATCTCCCTGTTGTTTGGATTTATAGGAAACGATCAGCCACAGATTAGTTTAAAACAGGAATCAGCCAGTTGGAATCCAATTAGTGAGTGGCATTGCCTCATCCTTGTGTCAGTATGTCTGCCAGGGGTTTCACAAGAGATAAATGAAAAGCCCTGAACCCCGGACTGTGTTGGATCTGCATTGAGAGTATTATTCTCAGTAAAACTAGCTCAATGCTTTCAGCACTTGTCGGAAAGTGACATTAAAGCTGTCTGTTCCTGACAGCAGGAGCGAGGCACTATTTGTTTGTGTTTGATAACGTGGTGTCTGTCATTAGACACTGAGTGAGGTCTCACTTTGAACTGCGCAGCACACTCTAGATTTCCTCTGTTCTGATGCCTGCCGGGACAGGAATTGGCCGACCGGTCCAGCTCCCAAGAGAAGAGGAGAAGGGGCCGGTTGGAAACCTCGCTCCAAACCTCAGTGAATTCCTGATGAAGGAAAGAATGCAGCGAGAAGCCACGTTCCCTTCCTTTCTACTTGTTTTCTCTTTTTCTTTTTCAAACCCACTAAAACCTCCCATCTTGCACCCCGTTGGCTCCCACTGCTCGTCATTCAGTTGAACAGTCCTCCTGGCAGGAACACAGTCATAAAATCCCTATAGTGGATATCTGGCAGATGCAGAGCCACTCTGGAAACTGCTCCGCTTCAATACGAGATTGCAATAATAGCTCAACAGATCTGCATTCCTCCACTGATAATATATCCATTGTTACTCTAGGACGTTTTATCGGTTTCTTGTGCACGGGTGTGTCAAGCGAGGGTCAAAAGATCTGTATTGACCGGGAAATGAGAGGCTTAGTCGTTCTTTATTCCCGGGCCAGCAGCAGTTGCATAGGAAATGTCTTGTTAACAAGCGAGACTCAGTGATTGATGTCCATTAATTAACTTAATATGCAACAGTGAAGATCAAACCATACCGTATCATAGAGTTCTGGCATCTGGAGGCCTGCTTGTGGAGGCCGCGTTGAGCCTGGCGCTGCTCCACCAGCTTCTTAATGAGCTCGCAAGGCAAGGCAAGTTTATTTGTTTAGCACATTTCAACAATAGGGCAAGTCATAGTGCTTTACACAAAACATTAAGAGCATTAAGACAAAGTATGAAAGAGACATTATAAAAGGACTCTTGAATACGATTAGAGAGTTATGAGAATGTAAAATAAAAATAAATAAGCTAAAATAAACGGATACAAACTAGAGAATACAGTGCAGCACACGGAATTAATCAAAAACCTCAATAAATGGAAGTGGCAGTAAAGTATTGCTTTAAATTAAATTAATGTTGTAGTCTGCAGATCCACAGTTTTCTGGAAGTTTGTTCCAGATATGTGGTACTGGTACAAAACCTTTGACCGTTTGCATGGTGTTTTTCAGGTTTATCAAATCAATTGTTTAGTTGAAGTATGGACGATGTGTAACCTTTTCCGCAAAATGATGTCTGATTAAATTTGTGTTTTGAACCGATAAGGGACATGCACGCACGCACGAACTTGTTTCAATTTCAGTGTTGGGTCACTTGACCCGTCACTGTTATCAAGGTGCTTGGTTGCCTAGCAATGTCATTGTTCCTGTGGGAGTGCCTTTGGGAAACCGTGGCGATAAAATTCCAGAGCATTCCAGTCTGGACTCAGGTGTCCCCTCAGCCTCTCAGAGACTTGGGGGGGGGGGTGTGTGTGTGCGCGTGTACGTGCGTGCGTGCGTGAGCGCGTGTACGTGCGTGCGCGCGCGCACCTCCACTTGAGAACAGGTGAATTCTGTCTGAAGGTCATTGAGGGAGGAGAAGTAATCAAACAACCACACCCATCCAATTCAGACTGTTGACTCATACAGTTTTTACAGACTATAGCATTCTGAGATTGTGGCATAGTTGTCTGGCTACGCAAGACTAGTGCAGCCTGGACACCCCATGACTCAGACCAGGACTCAAACTCACATAGTTATCACCACATACTGGGGATCTCAAACAGGGGGGAGTTTAAATATAACCTCTCATCAGCAGCACTCTGTTGAACACGACTCACCTGTCGCTATTAAATCTCTCCACTGAGGTCAGAGCCACGCAGGAATGTGGAGCCGGAGGTCTGCTGTAAATATCAGGGACTGTTTACTGAGCTCTTTTACAGCAGAGCACTTCCTCTGCCCACTGAAGCTTGGCTTTGTCTATGTTGTATCGTTGCTGTCGGGGAAAAACCTATAGTCTTATCTCCATACTCTATAACTTGTTGTGTTTTTTCGTAGATTAATGCCATACGATCATACTACAGCGTCACACAAGCATCAAAGGTAGCAGATCCACAAGCTCGACGTTTTGAGCTTGTAGATCTTCTACTTTTGCTATTTTTGAATTTGAATCTTGAAAATGAAAAGTAACAGTTAACAGTAACGGTATGATGGTGTGATTGGTGTCGGAGCCAAAGATGGCCGATCTGCAGTACAGGCTCCCAATTGTGTGTGCATTGTGATCATAATCGCGAAGCCACACACTGAGCTTTTGTAGATCTGCTGTTTTCGGTGCGCTACACTGTGATGGACTATACCATTAGACATGTTTCTCTCTCCTATGGAAAACAGCTTGTTCCTTACATGCTCTGTTTTTCAATCAGAGTTCATGTGATGACTTCTCCGTATGGACGCCGTATAGACAGTGGTGGAAAATGTATTCCGATTTTTCACTTAAGTAAAAGTAGCAAGTGGTAGAGAGTAGGCTACTCAACATTTTACTAAAGTATTTAAAAGTAAAGTACAAAAGTATCAGCATCAAAATAGGCCTATACAAATGTAAAATTCCGAATGCAGATCATGTTCCGTTTCATTGAATGATTTGAAAATAACAGATCTACAGGCTCACAACATATCACATTGCAACATGTTGTGAGCTTGTAGAACCGAAGTATAATTGAGCTTAATTGGTTAGTGAATGTATATATTTTCCAATAGTAACTCACATTGTCAAATAATTGTAGTGTAAAAAGTACCATATTTGTCTCTGAGATTAAAGGAGCATTCAGTGATTTGGAAAAAAACCCGGTCCACCCGGTAACAAGATGTGCACATGCACACGCTCTACAGTGGGGGAAGTACAACAGACCAACAGCACGTGCACCAATGCCCGCCCCACTCGATCATGATTGGAGGAAGGCCCCTCTCATCCTGATTGGATGAAGGCTTTGCCACCCAAAGCCCAAACCGAAACTAGGGTTTTTTTACCCCAGGGACTCACTGGGGACAGGGAGGAACTCCTTATATGGTCAGCACACTTTATAGTAGGGAGGATTATCCAAAAAATAAGAAAAAATAAGTGATATTTGAATTAAGTGAAATCACTGAATATACCTTTAAGTACAATATCGTTGCTGTTGGGAGGAAACCACCCAAAAAATCTAAAACCTAAAAAATGGACAACGTCTGTCTGTTGTTTCAAAAATATTGAACCAATGAAAAGTAGTAAAGCGCTTGCGACAAAACCTCTTAACTCCATTACTTCCATAACTTCCCACCTCATGGAAGTAATTGACAATAAGTCACAACACCAACTTTGAATGAGGTTTATCAAATTTACGATTTTCTTCATTTCCTGAAAAAGATATATTTTTCATTTCCTGAAAAATGGAAATTTTGGAGTTAAGTGGTTTCTTCCCGACAGCAGAGATATAGAAGTATAAATGACAGGGGAAAGAAATACTCAAGTAAAGCTAAAGTACCTCAAAATCTTACTTGAGTACTTACTTATTTTCCATCACTGCATAGTGCGCATTGATGGAAGGGTTTGATAGGATTCGGACTCTTTGTATCTGTCTCATAGGGGGACTGGCGTTTGTCCTTCTGTCCCACAGGGGGACTGGCGTTTGTCCTTCTGTCCCACAGGGGGACTGGCGTTTGTCCTTCTGTCTCACAGGGGGACTGGCGTTTGTCCTTCTGTCCCACAGGGGGACTGGCGTTTGTCCTTCTGTCTCACAGGGAGACTGGCGTTTGTCCTTCTGTCTCACAGGGGGACTGGCGTTTGTCCTTCTGTCTCACAGGGGGACTGGCGTTTGTCCTTCTGTCCCACACGGGGACTGGCGTTTGTCCTTCTGTCCCACAGGGGGACTGGCGTTTGTCCTTCTGTCTCACAGGGGGACTGGCGTTTGCTGGCAGGGAGATGAAAACCGATCTGTGTCCTCTTGGCTGCTGAGAGCTGCTGGTCTCTTTTAAATCACTTCTCAAAACAGACTTTTACAGACTTGCTTTTACTACCTCATTATAGTCTGTTTTTGTGTTCTTATCTTTTTATGCTCTTTCATTAAGTTTCTGCACATGCACTGTTTATCCTTTTATGCTATTTTATTATGTTTCTTGCACAATGTTAACCTTTTTAAATCTTTTATGCTGTGTGAAGCATTTCGTAACTTGTTTTTTTTGGAAAGACCACTCTGGATCAATTTAGTTTAATTTAGTTCTCCCATAGATAGATATTGTTTGATATGTACAGACATGACCTCTGACCTCTTCACACTTCTCTTCACTATCCTTGAAAAATACCTTTCCTCTCTTTCCTGATTTCGCATCATGGGTATGGTATTTAAAACCAATATGAAATATCTGTAAATGTTACATTAAAGAAGAACTAATAGACAGTAGTACTAAAGTTATGTTATTAACAGCATAACAACATTTTTGAATGTTAGTAACAATGTACCGGTGTGATTTATAAGCACATGAATGTCATCATAATAACTCTTGCAGGGATGCTGCCATCATGTGCAAACTTCCATCACTTGACTTGGCTGACCAATCATCTTTATGTTTCCACCAGGCCAAACGGGAAGTTTTCTTTTCATTTCTGTTTTATAAAGATTATTTTGAAGCCTTCCGGCTGGGTAGAAAATACAGTGAAGGGAGACAGGAAGGTGAAAACAGGGAGGAATTCATGTGGTTTGGTGTTATCAGCACCAGGATGCCTCAAGTGGGTTTGAGGGTACATAGGGAGGCGGGACGGTGGGCACTAGGCAGCGCTGATGCTTGCATCGAATATGCAGGGAGTGTATTCCTTGGCCTGCTGGCAGTATGCATGAAAGGTTCCATGCACAGATTGGTCCATCAGTTTGTGAGATTAGCTGCACACACACACACACACACACACACACACACACACACACACACACACACACACACAGTCTCTCTCTCACACACACACACACACACACACACACACACACACACACACACACACACACACACACACACACACACACACACACACACACACACACACACACACACAGGGGTGAAAACATATTTGCTGCTTCCCGGTCTTGTGGCCTCGCAGAGATAAAGTGTGTGTGTGTGTGTGTGTGTGTGTGTGTGTGTGTGTGTGTGTGTGTGTGTGTGTGTGTGTGTGTGTGTGTGTGTGTGTGTGTGTGTGTGTGTGTGTGTGTGTGTGTGTGTGTGTGTGTGTGTGACTGTGTGTGTGAGAGAGACTGTGTGTGCGCGTGCGTAAAACACAGGTCTCTGTTTACTCTGTTGATGCACTATATCAGGTCATGCATCTACTGGTGCGCCCCCAAGGCAGGATATTTCAAATATGTCATGGAAGACTACAGATCCTTAGACAGCTTTGGACAGGTTCCTGTCATCCTAGCGTAATCACACCCTAACGCTGCCTGTGCTGGCTGGGTTTACCCAGCCAGCACAACCATTCCCTCCTGTCTTCATGGCTCAGATCGGAGGTTTGATCGGAGTTTGCATTCTTCGTTGCCGTCTCTGCTAACTATGTTTTCACTTTTTTCCCTCCCTCCTTTCTTCCTGCAGTTCACACTGCCAAAGAGAGATGACATCATGCAGCGCGGCGGTAGGCCCTGTGTGCGTACCCACGGCCTTGCAGGAGATCCAGGGACCCATGGCAGGAAGGGTGAGGGTTGGCAGGGTGGGGGGATGTCCCTCAATGGCAGGGTGAACACAGAGAGTGGTTTCAAGTTTTGAAAAGCCTCTATTCTTTTAGCTGTACCTATCTTGGCCGACTTTCCTAAGATCAGGTACAGCCAAAACAATATAAGGCTTTTTAAAACTGCGTAGAAGAACTTCCCGAAGAGAGATTCTGAGGAGACAGAGAGTGAGGGAGTGAAAGAAGCAGACAGATTAAGGGAGGGCATGGAGAGGAGTAATAAATAACTAGCCGATAAAAAAGGAGACATAAAGTAGTGTTGTGCTTGCAGGAGAGTAGAATGAACGGGGACATTCTTTGTGTTCTCGGCTCCACGCTGTAAAGAATGACTTCAGATTCTGCAGGGGATCCAGGGGTTACTGAGTGACAACATGCATGGGGGTCAAGAGCCCTGCTTTTGTTATGAAAGATTTGTTCTATGTGTTGTGGGGCCCAGATCACTGGCTTGAATCTGGAGCCAATTACAGGATTAAAGAGTACAGGGGAAACCCCTGTGATCCTGTTAATAATCCCTGTTTGCTTGGAAAACTGTCTACATGTCAGCTGAGTGATCCTCTGAGCCACCTCAGTGGCTGACACACACACACGCACGCACGCACGCACGCACGCACGCACGCACGCACGCACGCACGCACGCACGCACGCACGCACGCACGCACGCACGCACGCACACACACACACACACACACACACACACACACACACACACACACACACACACGTGTTTTTTTATTATGTGAACATTAGTAGCTTATGGAAAGGGAGAGTATGGAAAGATTAAAGGAAAGCATGGGAAAATAGGTATGTTTCCATATATACTATTGTCCCTTTTCTGTTTTCTAAATGACCAAATTCAGATTTTCTAAGAGTAGATTGATCAATGATCATACAAGCACTGTGTTTTTCGACATTTGGAGCAGGCAGCCAAAATGTTTACCCCTCTGTGTTAGAGCACAGGCCCTGTTGTGTATAGAAGGGGTTGAAAATATACAGCTTTTTCAATCAAACCCTGAATAACATTTGCTCTGTCTTAGCATTGCCTGGGTTTAGTGTCACTTTCAAATTTCAAAATGCCATTGTGAGCTTGTGGCTATTTTCACCATTCAATCGTCTCTGTCGGGTGATCTACAAGCTCACAAAGCGTCGTATTGCGATCATGATCACAATGCATACACAAATGTGGACTCGTGCTGTAGATCGGCCATCTTTGTCACGGACAACAATCACACATACCGTCTATGTATGCGGTCCGAGACCATGGACTATAGCCTGTCGCTTTTCTGTGATTTCCATCTTTTTTCAAATCCTCAAAAATCTTGAAAAATGGCACACCAGTATGCGGTCCGAGACCGTGGACTATATATAGCCTGTCGCTTTTCCGTGATTTTCACCTTTTTTTCAAATCCTCCGAAATCATGAAAAATGTCACACTATAGTATGTGGTCCGAGACCATGGACTATAGCCTGTCGCTTTTGCACTTGGAGGCACTTGGGGGACACTGGGGAGGCACTGCAGGGACTGGGGGGGGCACTGGCGAGGCTCTGGGGAGGCACTGGGCGGACACTGGGGAGCCACTGGGGGGACACTGGAGAGGCACTGGGGGGACACTGGAGAGGCACTGGTGAGGCACTGGGGAGGCACTGGGGGGACACTAATTTCTAGCCTATCTCGCAAAGCTGTTATGTGTTGAGACTACATTACAAGGTTTGCCTTCCAAAGGCTAGCGTCGCTGGCGTTACAGTAAGACATAAGACAAACACACTTGGAATGGGAAACAGAGGGAACTAGAAAAAGTGCCCTTCTTCTCCACCAGGATGATAGGAGTGTGTGTGATGTTTGGCACAATGTTTAGGAGCAATATAAACGTGTGTGTGTGTGTGTGTGTGTGTGTGTGTGTGTGTGTGTGTGTGTGTGTGTGTGTGTGTGTGTGTGTGTGTGTGTGTGTGTGTGTGTGTGTGTGTGTGTGTGTGTGTGTGTGTGTGTGACGCGACGCGACGCGGCTTGGTCTGTTGTAGCACCACCATGAGGCTGATTTGAAAACTGTCAAGTGGCATTTCTTCCAAAGCCTAGTGGGAATATGCATGCACAGTTTCACCACAATCGGATGCTGCGTTGAGTAGTTGTGGCGATTTGTACAAAACGGGTAAAGCGGGCTACTCCTGAAACGTTTAGAAGCCAATTGTAGCCAATGAGGGTGGATTATGAGAAATCAAACAAACCCGTCTTTATCACATGACTATGGAGAGCATGTGTACCGATTTGCGTGAAGTAATATTAGAAAATGTGTTTTACATATGTCGGCCTCCTGGTGGCACTATAAAGAGCAGATGTGAAAGATTCCAGGCAAAGGCTTTTCCTTGGCCTCTAGGGAGTTGGCATACAAAGTTATCCACAGATCCGTGCAGTTAGAGGTAAAAACACTTTTCGGCCAGATATAGCGCCACCATGAGGCTGAGTTGAAAATGTTCATGTGGCATTTCTTCCTCGGCCTAGTGGGAATGTGCGTGCACAATTTCACGGAAATCACACGATGTGTTCATGATTTGCAGCATTTTGTTTGAAACTGAGCACTCCTGCGAACTTTGGAAGCCAATCTTAGCCATGGAGTCTGAGAAATCTGAAAGAGCTGTTCAGTTGAATGGCTCTAGAGAGACTGTGTACCAATTTGCGTGATGTTTGGATAAAATCTGTAGGTGTACTGTCCAAAAACTTGTTTTGCACAAAGCGGCCTCCTGGTGGCGCTATAACAGGCCGTTCTGGAAATTCTGGGGCAGAGGTTCATCGTTGGCATCCAGGGAGTGTGTGTGCAAAATTTGACATCGACCGGGTTAACGGTGCCGGAGATTAGCTGTTCACAGACGGATGGACGGACGGACGGACACACACACACACACACACACACACACACACACACACACACGGACACACGGACACACACACGGACACACACACGGACACGGACGGACGGAGTGCAAAACATACTCTCTCCCCATGCCTTCGGCCTGGTGGAGATAAAAATGGAATTGGAATGTAAATTGTGAACTGACTTTACTGATGAAATATAAGTGAATGTGATTGTTTTTGGACCTGTAAACTACAACAAAACAATAACTAAGGCAATGGTGTGGTACTCCTGGTTTACCGGAACGGGGTTCAACTCCCTGCAGTGCCCTACTCAATTTGTTGTATTTACATACGAGACCATGGACTGTAGCCTGTCGCTTTTCCGTGATTTTCACCACTTTTCAAATCCTCTGAAATCATCAAAAATGGCACACCATAGTATATGGTCCGAGACCATGGACTATATATAGCCTGTCGCTTTTCCGTGATTTTCACCTTTTTTTCAAATCCTCCGAAATCATGAAAAATGTCACACTATAGCCTACTATTTGGTCCGAGACCATGGATTATACTAGCCTGTTTTTCCGTGATTTTCACATTTTTATCAAATCCTCCAAAATCATGAAAAATGTCACACTATAATATGCATGTGGTCCGAGACCATGGACCACATGCATATTTCACCACTTTTCAAATCCTCAAAAATCATGAAAAATGGCACACCATAGTATGCAGTCCGAGACCGTGGACTATAAACTGTCGCTTTTCCGTGATTTTCACCTTTTTTTCCTCCGAAGTCATGAAAAATCACACCCGTGTGAAGTGAGTGGTGCAACTCTGTGTGGGGGTTCCCGGAAGTTCCAGACCCACAGGACCACAGCCAGGGTGCCGGCCCGGTTCCGGCGAGTCGCCCCACATCCGAAACGGTAGATAAATGAGAGCGTTACCATCTGGGGGTCCCCGTGGAGTCCCCGGGGACTCCACGGGGACGGGGACGAGACGATGGGCTATAGCCCATGGTCTCGAACGGCATACTATAGCATGCCGTTTTGCATCATTTTTGAGGATTTGAAAAAAAGACGAAAATGACTCAGAGACCATGGGCTATAGCCCATGGTCTCGGAGTGATTTTTGTCTTTTTTTCAAATCCTCGTTTTTCATCATTTATGACCATGGGCTATAGCCCATATCGGACGGCATACTATAGCATGCCGTTTTTCATCATTTTTGAGGATTTGAAAAAAAGACGAAAATCACTCCGAGACGATGGGCTATAGCCCATGGTCTCGACCGGCATACTATAGCATGCCGTTTTTCATCATTTTTGAGGATTTGAAAAAAAGACGAAAATCACTCCGAGACGATGGGCTATAGCCCATGGTCTCGAACGGCATACTATAGCATGCCGTTTTTCATCATTTTTGAGGATTTGAAAAAAAGACGAAAATCACTCCGAGACGATGGGCTATAGCCCATGGTCTCGAACGGCATACTATAGCATGCCGTTTTGCATCATTTTTGAGGTTTTGAAAAAAAGACGAAAATGACTCCGAGACGATGGGCTATTGCCCATGGTCTCGAACGGCATACTATAGCATGCCGTTTTGCATCATTTTTGAGGTTTTGAAAAAAAGACGAAAATGACTCCGAGACGATGGGCTATAGCCCATGGTCTCGGAGTGATTTTTGTCTTTTTTTCAAATCCTCGTTTTTCATCATTTATGACCATGGGCTATAGCCCATATCGGACGGCATACTATAGCATGCCGTTTTTCATCATTTTTGAGGATTTGAAAAAAAGACGAAAATCACTCCGAGACGATGGGCTATAGCCCATGGTCTCGAACGGCATACTATAGCATGCCGTTTTGCATCATTTTTGAGGTTTTGAAAAAAAGACGAAAATGACTCCGAGACGATGGGCTATAGCCCATGGTCTCGGAGTGATTTTTGTCTTTTTTTCAAATCCTCATTTTTCATCATTTATGACCATGGACTATAGCCCATATCGGACGGCATACTATAGCATGCCGTTTTTCATCATTTTTGAGGATTTGAAAAAAAGACGAAAATCACTCCGAGACGATGGGCTATAGCCCATGGTCTCGAACGGCATACTATATATAGCATGCCGTTTTGCATAATTTTTTAGGTTTTGAAAAAAAGACGAAAATGACTCCGAGACGATGGGCTATAGCCCATGGTCTCGGAGTGATTTTTGTCTTTTTTTCAAATCCTCGTTTTTCATCATTTATGACCATGGGCTATAGCCCATATCGGACGGCATACTATAGCATGCCGTTTTTCATCATTTTTGAGGATTTGAAAAAAAGACGAAAATCACTCCGAGACGATGGGCTATAGCCCATGGTCTCGAACGGCATACTATAGCATGCCGTTTTTCATCATTTTTGAGGATTTGAAAAAAAGACAAATCACTCCGAGACGATGGGCTATAGCCCATGGTCTCGAACGGCATACTATAGCATGCCGTTTTGCATCATTTTTGAAAAAAAGACGAAAATGACTCCGAGACGATGGGCTCGGAGTGATTTTCGTCTTTTTTTCAAATCCTTGTTTTTCATAATTTATGACCATGGCGATGGGCTATAGCCCATGGTCTCGAACGGCATACTATAGCATGCCGTTTTCCATCATTTTTGAGGATTTGAAAAAAAGACGAAAATCACTCCGAGACCATGGGCTATAGCCCATCGTCTCGGAGTCATTTTCGTCTTTTTTTCAAATCCTTGTTTTTCATCATTTATGACCATGGCGATGAGCTATAGCCCATGGTCTCGAACGGCATACTATAGCATGCCGTTTTCCATCATTTTTGAGGATTTGAAAAAAAGACGAAAATCACTCCGAGACCATGGGCTATAGCCCATCGTCTCGGAGTCATTTTCGTCTTTTTTTCAAATCCTTGTTTTTCATCATTTATGACCATGGCGATGGGCTATAGCCCATGGTCTCGAACGGCATACTATAGCATGCCGTTTTCCATCATTTTTGAGGATTTGAAAAAAAGACGAAAATCACTCCGAGACCATGGGCTATAGCCCATCGTCTCGGAGTCATTTTCGTCTTTTTTTCAAATCCTCGTTTTTCATCATTTATGACCATGGGCTATAGCCCATATCGGACGGCATACTATAGCATGCCGTTTTGCATCATTTTTGAGGATTTGAAAAAAAGACGAAAATCACTCCGAGACCATGGGCTATAGCCCATCGTCTCGGAGTCATTTTCGTCTTTTTTTCAAATCCTTGTTTTTCATCATTTATGACCATGGCGATGGGCTATAGCCCATGGTCTCGAACGGCATACTATAGCATGCCGTTTTGCATCATTTTTGAGGATTTGAAAAAAAGACGAAAATCACTCCGAGACCATGGGCTATACCCCTCGTCTCGGAGTCATTTTCGTCTTTTTTTCAAATCCTCGTTTTTCATCATTTATGACCATGGCGATGGGCTATAGCCCATGGTCTCGAACGGCATGCTATAGTATTCCGTTTTGCATCATTTTTGAGGATTTGAAAAAAGACGAAAATCACTCCGAGACCATGGGCCATCGTCTCGGAGTCATTTTCGTCTTTTTTTCAAATCCTTGTTTTTCATCATTTATGACCATGGCGATGGGCTATAGCCCATGGTCTCGAACGGCATACTATAGCATGCCGTTTTCCATCATTTTTGAGGATTTGAAAAAAAGACGAAAATCACTCCGAGACCATGGGCTATAGCCCATCGTCTCGGAGTCATTTTCGTCTTTTTTTCAAATCCTTGTTTTTCATCATTTATGACCATGGCAATGGGCTATAGCCCATGGTCTCGAACGGCATACTATAGCATGCCGTTTTGCATCATTTTTGAGGATTTGAAAAAAAGACGAAAATCACTCCGAGACCATGGGCTATACCCCTCGTCTCGGAGTCATTTTCGTCTTTTTTTCAAATCCTCGTTTTTCATCATTTATGACCATGGCGATGGGCTATAGCCCATGGTCTCGAACGGCATGCTATAGTATTCCGTTTTGCATCATTTTTGAGGATTTGAAAAAAGACGAAAATCACTCCGAGACCATAAGCCATCGTCTCGGAGTCATTTTCGTCTTTTTTTCAAATCCTCGTTTTTCATCATTTATGACCATGGCGATGGGCTATAGCCCATGGTCTCGAACGGCATACTATAGCATGCCGTTTTGCATCATTTTTGAGGATTTGAAAAAAAGACGAAAATCACTCCGAGACCATGGGCTATAGCCCATCGTCTCGGAGTCATTTTCGTCTTTTTTTCAAATCCTTGTTTTTCATCATTTATGACCATGGCGATGGGCTATAGCCCATGGTCTCGAACGGCATACTATAGCATGCCGTTTTCCATCATTTTTGAGGATTTGAAAAAAAGACGAAAATCACTCCGAGACCATGGGCTATAGCCCATCGTCTCGGAGTCATTTTCGTCTTTTTTTCAAATCCTTGTTTTTCATCCTTTATGACCATGGCGATGGGCTATAGCCCATGGTCTCGAACGGCATACTATAGCTGCCCGTTTTGAATCATTTTTGAGGATTTGAAAAAAAGACGAAAATCACTCCGAGACCATGGGCTATAGCCCATCGTCTCGGAGACATTTTCGTCTTTTTTTAAAATCCTCGTTTTTCATCATTTATGACCATGGCGATGGGCTATAGCCCATGGTCTCGAACGGCATGCTATAGCATGCCGTTTTCCATCATTTTTGAGGATTTGAAAAAAAGACGAAAATCACTCCGAGACCATGGGCCATCGTCTCGGAGTCATTTTCGTCTTTTTTTCAAATCCTTGTTTTTCATCATTTATGACCATGGCGATGGGCTATAGCCCATGGTCTCGAACGGCATACTATAGCATGCCGTTTTCCATCATTTTTGAGGATTTGAAAAAAAGACGAAAATCACTCCGAGACCATGGGCTATAGCCCATCGTCTCGGAGTCATTTTCGTCTTTTTTTCAAATCCTTGTTTTTCATCATTTATGACCATGGCGATGGGCTATAGCCCATGGTCTCGAACGGCATACTATAGCATGCCGTTTTGCATCATTTTTGAGGATTTGAAAAAAAGTCGAAAATCACTCCGAGACCATGGGCTATACCCCTCGTCTCGGAGTCATTTTCGTCTTTTTTTCAAATCCTTGTTTTTCATCATTTATGACCATGGCGATGGGCTATAGCCCATGGTCTCGAACGGCATACTATAGCATGCCGTTTTCCATCATTTTTGAGGATTTGAAAAAAAGACGAAAATCACTCCGAGACCATGGGCTATAGCCCATCGTCTCGGAGTCATTTTCGTCTTTTTTTCAAATCCTTGTTTTTCATCATTTATGACCATGGCGATGGGCTATAGCCCATGGTCTCGAACGGCATACTATAGCATGCCGTTTTCCATCATTTTTGAGGATTTGAAAAAAAGACGAAAATCACTCCGAGACCATGGGCTATAGCCCATCGTCTCGGAGTCATTTTCGTCTTTTTTTCAAATCCTTGTTTTTCATCATTTATGACCATGGCGATGGGCTATAGCCCATGGTCTCGAACGGCATACTATAGCATGCCGTTTTCCATCATTTTTGAGGATTTGAAAAAAAGACGAAAATCACTCCGAGACCATGGGCTATAGCCCATCGTCTCGGAGTCATTTTCGTCTTTTTTTCAAATCCTCGTTTTTCATCATTTATGACCATGGGCTATAGCCCATATCGGACGGCATACTATAGCATGCCGTTTTGCATCATTTTTGAGGATTTGAAAAAAAGACGAAAATCACTCCGAGACCATGGGCTATAGCCCATCGTCTCGGAGTCATTTTCGTCTTTTTTTCAAATCCTTGTTTTTCATCATTTATGACCATGGCGATGGGCTATAGCCCATGGTCTCGAACGGCATACTATAGCATGCCGTTTTGCATCATTTTTGAGGATTTGAAAAAAAGACGAAAATCACTCCGAGACCATGGGCTATACCCCTCGTCTCGGAGTCATTTTCGTCTTTTTTTCAAATCCTCGTTTTTCATCATTTATGACCATGGCGATGGGCTATAGCCCATGGTCTCGAACGGCATGCTATAGTATTCCGTTTTGCATCATTTTTGAGGATTTGAAAAAAGACGAAAATCACTCCGAGACCATGGGCCATCGTCTCGGAGTCATTTTCGTCTTTTTTTCAAATCCTTGTTTTTCATCATTTATGACCATGGCGATGGGCTATAGCCCATGGTCTCGAACGGCATACTATAGCATGCCGTTTTCCATCATTTTTGAGGATTTGAAAAAAAGACGAAAATCACTCCGAGACCATGGGCTATAGCCCATCGTCTCGGAGTCATTTTCGTCTTTTTTTCAAATCCTTGTTTTTCATCATTTATGACCATGGCAATGGGCTATAGCCCATGGTCTCGAACGGCATACTATAGCATGCCGTTTTGCATCATTTTTGAGGATTTGAAAAAAAGACGAAAATCACTCCGAGACCATGGGCTATACCCCTCGTCTCGGAGTCATTTTCGTCTTTTTTTCAAATCCTCGTTTTTCATCATTTATGACCATGGCGATGGGCTATAGCCCATGGTCTCGAACGGCATGCTATAGTATTCCGTTTTGCATCATTTTTGAGGATTTGAAAAAAGACGAAAATCACTCCGAGACCATAAGCCATCGTCTCGGAGTCATTTTCGTCTTTTTTTCAAATCCTCGTTTTTCATCATTTATGACCATGGCGATGGGCTATAGCCCATGGTCTCGAACGGCATACTATAGCATGCCGTTTTGCATCATTTTTGAGGATTTGAAAAAAAGACGAAAATCACTCCGAGACCATGGGCTATAGCCCATCGTCTCGGAGTCATTTTCGTCTTTTTTTCAAATCCTTGTTTTTCATCATTTATGACCATGGCGATGGGCTATAGCCCATGGTCTCGAACGGCATACTATAGCATGCCGTTTTCCATCATTTTTGAGGATTTGAAAAAAAGACGAAAATCACTCCGAGACCATGGGCTATAGCCCATCGTCTCGGAGTCATTTTCGTCTTTTTTTCAAATCCTTGTTTTTCATCCTTTATGACTATGGCGATGGGCTATAGCCCATGGTCTTGAACGGCATACTATAGCATGCCGTTTTGCATAATTTTTGAGGATTTGAAAAAAAGACGAAAATCACTCCGAGACCATGGGCTATAGCCCATCGTCTCGGAGTCATTTTCGTCTTTTTTTCAAATCCTCGTTTTTCATAATTTATGACCATGGCGATGGGCTATAGCCCATGGTCTCGAACGGCATACTATAGCTGCCCGTTTTGAATCATTTTTGAGGATTTGAAAAAAAGACGAAAATCACTCCGAGACCATGGGCTATAGCCCATCGTCTCGGAGACATTTTCGTCTTTTTTTAAAATCCTCGTTTTTCATCATTTATGACCATGGCGATGGGCTATAGCCCATGGTCTCGAACGGCATGCTATAGCATGCCGTTTTCCATCATTTTTGAGGATTTGAAAAAAAGACGAAAATCACTCCGAGACCATGGGCCATCGTCTCGGAGTCATTTTCGTCTTTTTTTCAAATCCTTGTTTTTCATCATTTATGACCATGGCGATGGGCTATAGCCCATGGTCTCGAACGGCATACTATAGCATGCCGTTTTCCATCATTTTTGAGGATTTGAAAAAAAGACGAAAATCACTCCGAGACCATGGGCTATAGCCCATCGTCTCGGAGTCATTTTCGTCTTTTTTTCAAATCCTTGTTTTTCATCATTTATGACCATGGCGATGGGCTATAGCCCATGGTCTCGAACGGCATACTATAGCATGCCGTTTTGCATCATTTTTGAGGATTTGAAAAAAAGACGAAAATCACTCCGAGACCATGGGCTATACCCCTCGTCTCGGAGTCATTTTCGTCTTTTTTTCAAATCCTTGTTTTTCATCATTTATGACCATGGCGATGGGCTATAGCCCATGGTCTCGAACGGCATACTATAGCATGCCGTTTTGCATCATTTTTGAGGATTTGAAAAAAAGACGAAAATCACTCCGAGACCATGGGCTATAGCCCATCGTCTCGGAGTCATTTTCGTCTTTTTTTCAAATCCTCGTTTTTCATCATTTATGACCATGGCGATGGGCTATAGCCCATGGTCTCGAACGGCATACTATAGCATGCCGTTTTGCATCATTTTTGAGGATTTGAAAAAAAGACGAAAATCACTCCGAGACCATGGGCTATAGCCCATCGTCTCGGAGTCATTTTCGTCTTTTTTTCAAATCCTTGTTTTTCATCATTTATGACCATGGCGATGGGCTATAGCCCATGGTCTCGAACGGCATACTATAGCATGCCGTTTTGCATCATTTTTGAGGATTTGAAAAAAAGACGAAAATCACTCCGAGACCATGGGCTATACCCCTCGTCTCGGAGTCATTTTCGTCTTTTTTTCTAATCCTCGTTTTTCATCATTTATGACCATGGCGATGGGCTATAGCCCATGGTCTCGAACGGCATGCTATAGTATTCCGTTTTGCATCATTTTTGAGGATTTGAAAAAAGACGAAAATCACACCGAGACCATGGGCCATCGTCTCGGAGTCATTTTCGTCTTTTTTTCAAATCCTCGTTTTTCATCATTTATGACCATGGCGATGGGCTATAGCCCATGGTCTCGAACGGCATACTATAGCATGCCGTTTTGCATCATTTTTGAGGATTTGAAAAAAAGACGAAAATCACTCCGAGACCATGGGCTATTGCCCATCGTCTCGGAGTCATTTTCGTCTTTTTTTCAAATCCTTGTTTTTCATCCTTTATGACTATGGCGATGGGCTATAGCCCATGGTCTTGAACGGCATACTATAGCATGCCGTTTTGCATCATTTTTGAGGATTTGAAAAAAAGACGAAAATCACTCCGAGACCATGGGCTATAGCCCATCGTCTCGGAGTCATTTTCGTCTTTTTTTCAAATCCTCGTTTTTCATAATTTATGACCATGGCGATGGGCTATAGCCCATGGTCTCGAACGGCATACTATAGCTGCCCGTTTTGAATCATTTTTGAGGATTTGAAAAAAAGACGAAAATCACTCCGAGACCATGGGCTATAGCCCATCGTCTCGGAGTCATTTTCGTCTTTTTTAAAAATCCTCGTTTTTCATCATTTATGACCATGGCGATGGGCTATAGCCCATGGTCTCGAACGGCATGCTATAGCATGCCGTTTTCCATCATTTTTGAGGATTTGAAAAAAAGACGAAAATCACTCCGAGACCATGGGCCATCGTCTCGGAGTCATTTTCGTCTTTTTTTCAAATCCTTGTTTTTCATCATTTATGACCATGGCGATGGGCTATAGCCCATGGTCTCGAACGGCATACTATAGCATGCCGTTTTGCATCATTTTTGAGGATTTGAAAAAAAGACGAAAATCACTCTGAGACCATGGGCTATACCCCTCGTCTCGGAGTCATTTTCGTCTTTTTTTCAAATCCTTGTTTTTCATCATTTATGACCATGGCGATGGGCTATAGCCCATGGTCTCGAACGGCATACTATAGCATGCCGTTTTGCATCATTTTTGAGGATTTGAAAAAAAGACGAAAATCACTCCGAGACCATGGGCTATAGCCCATCGTCTCGGAGTCATTTTCGTCTTTTTTTCAAATCCTCGTTTTTCATCATTTATGACCATGGCGATGGGCTATAGCCCATGGTCTCGAACGGCATACTATAGCATGCCGTTTTGCATCATTTTTGAGGATTTGAAAAATAAGACGAAAATCACTCCGAGACCATGGGCTATAGCCCATCGTCTCGGAGTCATTTTCGTCTTTTTTTCAAATCCTTGTTTTTCATCATTTATGACCATGGCGATGGGCTATAGCCCATGGTCTCGAACGGCATACTATAGCATGCCGTTTTGCATCATTTTTGAGGATTTGAAAAAAAGACGAAAATCACTCCGAGACCATGGGCTATAGCCCATCGTCTCGGAGTCATTTTCGTCTTTTTTTCAAATCCTCGTTTTTCATCATTTATGACAATGGCGATGGACTATAGCCCATGGTCTCGAACGGCATACTATAGCATGCCGTTTTGCATCATTTTTGAGGATTTGAAAAAAAGACGAAAATCACTCCGAGACCATGGGCTATAGCCCATCGTCTCGGAGTCATTTTCGTCTTTTTTTCAAATCCTTGTTTTTCATCATTTATGACCATGGCGATGGGCTATAGCCCATGGTCTTGAACGGCATACTATAGCATGCCGTTTTGCATCATTTTTGAGGATTTGAAAAAAAGACGAAAATCACTCCGAGACCATGGGCTATAGCCCATCGTCTCGGAGTCATTTTCGTCTTTTTTTCAAATCCTTGTTTTTCATAATTTATGACCATGGCGATGGGCTATAGCCCATGGTCTCGAACGGCATACTATAGCTGCCCGTTTTGAATCATTTTTGAGGATTTGAAAAAAAGACGAAAATCACTCCGAGACCATGGGCTATACCCCTCGTCTCGGAGTCATTTTCGTCTTTTTTTCAAATCCTTGTTTTTCATCATTTATGACCATGGCGATGGGCTATAGCCCATGGTCTCGAACGGCATACTATAGCATGCCGTTTTGCCACATTTTTGAGGATTTGAAAAAAAGACGAAAATGACTCCGAGACGATGGGCTATAGCCCATGGTCTCGGAGTGATTTTCGTCTTTTTTTCAAATCCTCGTTTTTCATCATTTATGACCATGGCGATGGGCTATAGCCCATGGTCTCGAACGGCATACTATAGCATGCCGTTTTGCATCTTTTTTTCAAATCCTTGTTTTTCATCATTTATGACCATGGCGATGGGCTATAGCCCATGGTCTCGAACGGCATACTATAGCATGCCGTTTTGCATCATTTTTGAGGATTTGAAAAAAAGACGAAAATCACTCCGAGACCATGGGCTATACCCCTCGTCTCGGAGTCATTTTCGTCTTTTTTTCAAATCCTCGTTTTTCATCATTTATGACCATGGCGATGGGCTATAGCCCATGGTCTCGAACGGCATGCTATAGTATTCCGTTTTGCATCATTTTTGAGGATTTGAAAAAAGACGAAAATCACACCGAGACCATGGGCCATCGTCTCGGAGTCATTTTCGTCTTTTTTTCAAATCCTCGTTTTTCATCATTTATGACCATGGCGATGGGCTATAGCCCATGGTCTCGAACGGCATACTATAGCATGCCGTTTTGCATCATTTTTGAGGATTTGAAAAAAAGACGAAAATCACTCCGAGACCATGGGCTATAGCCCATCGTCTCGGAGTCATTTTCGTCTTTTTTTCAAATCCTCGTTTTTCATCATTTATGACAATGGCGATGGACTATAGCCCATGGTCTCGAACGGCATACTATAGCATGCCGTTTTCCATCATTTTTGAGGATTTGAAAAAAAGACGAAAATCACTCCGAGACCATGGGCTATACCCCTCGTCTCGGAGTCATTTTCGTCTTTTTTTCAAATCCTTGTTTTTCATCATTTATGACCATGGCGATGGGCTATAGCCCATGGTCTCGAACGGCATACTATAGCATGCCGTTTTGCCACATTTTTGAGGATTTGAAAAAAAGACGAAAATGACTCCGAGACGATGGGCTATAGCCCATGGTCTCGGAGTGATTTTCGTCTTTTTTTCAAATCCTCGTTTTTCATCATTTATGACCATGGCGATGGGCTATAGCCCATGGTCTCGAACGGCATACTATAGCATGCCGTTTTGCATCTTTTTTTCAAATCCTTGTTTTTCATCATTTATGACCATGGCGATGGGCTATAGCCCATGGTCTCGAACGGCATACTATAGCATGCCGTTTTGCATCATTTTTGAGGATTTGAAAAAAAGACGAAAATCACTCCGAGACCATGGGCTATACCCCTCGTCTCGGAGTCATTTTCGTCTTTTTTTCAAATCCTCGTTTTTCATCATTTATGACCATGGCGATGGGCTATAGCCCATGGTCTCGAACGGCATGCTATAGTATTCCGTTTTGCGTCATTTTTGAGGATTTGAAAAAAGACGAAAATCACACCGAGACCATGGGCCATCGTCTCGGAGTCATTTTCGTCTTTTTTTCAAATCCTCGTTTTTCATCATTTATGACCATGGCGATGGGCTATAGCCCATGGTCTCGAACGGCATACTATAGCATGCCGTTTTGCATCATTTTTGAGGATTTGAAAAAAAGACGAAAATCACTCCGAGACCATGGGCTATAGCCCATCGTCTCGGAGTCATTTTCGTCTTTTTTTCAAATCCTCGTTTTTCATCATTTATGACAATGGCGATGGACTATAGCCCATGGTCTCGAACGGCATACTATAGCATGCCGTTTTCCATCATTTTTGAGGATTTGAAAAAAAGACGAAAATAACTCCGAGACCATGGGCTCTAGCCCATCGTCTCGGAGTCATTTTCGTCTTTTTTTCAAATCCTTGTTTTTCATCATTTATGACCATGGCGATGGGCTATAGCCCATGGTCTCGAACGGCATACTATAGCTGCCCGTTTTGAATCATTTTTGAGGATTTGAAAAAAAGACGAAAATCACTCCGAGACCATGGGCTATAGCCCATCGTCTCGGAGTCATTTTCGTCTTTTTTTCAAATCCTCGTTTTTCATAATTTATGACCATGGCGATGGGCTATAGCCCATGGTCTCGAACGGCATACTATAGCTGCCCGTTTTGAATCATTTTTGAGGATTTGAAAAAAAGACGAAAATCACTCCGAGACCATGGGCTATAGCCCATCGTCTCGGAGTCATTTTCGTCTTTTTTTAAAATCCTCGTTTTTCATCATTTATGACCATGGCGATGGGCTTTAGCCCATGGTCTCGAACGGCATGCTATAGCATGCCGTTTTCCATCATTTTTGAGGATTTGAAAAAAAGACGAAAATCACTCCGAGACCATGGGCCATCGTCTCGGAGTCATTTTCGTCTTTTTTTCAAATCCTTGTTTTTCATCATTTATGACCATGGCGATGGGCTATAGCCCATGGTCTCGAACGGCATACTATAGCATGCCGTTTTGCATCATTTTTGAGGATTTGAAAAAAAGACGAAAATCACTCCGAGACCATGGGCTATACCCCTCGTCTCGGAGTCATTTTCGTCTTTTTTTCAAATCCTTGTTTTTCATCATTTATGACCATGGCGATGGGCTATAGCCCATGGTCTCGAACGGCATACTATAGCATGCCGTTTTGCATCATTTTTGAGGATTTGAAAAAAAGACGAAAATCACTCCGAGACCATGGGCTATAGCCCATCGTCTCGGAGTCATTTTCGTCTTTTTTTCAAATCCTCGTTTTTCATCATTTATGACCATGGCGATGGGCTATAGCCCATGGTCTCGAACGGCATACTATAGCATGCCGTTTTGCATCATTTTTGAGGATTTGAAAAAAAGACGAAAATCACTCCGAGACCATGGGCTATAGCCCATCGTCTCGGAGTCATTTTCGTCTTTTTTTCAAATCCTTGTTTTTCATCATTTATGACCATGGCGATGGGCTATAGCCCATGGTCTCGAACGGCATACTATAGCATGCCGTTTTGCATCATTTTTGAGGATTTGAAAAAAAGACGAAAATCACTCCGAGACCATGGGCTATACCCCTCGTCTCGGAGTCATTTTCGTCTTTTTTTCAAATCCTCGTTTTTCATCATTTATGACCATGGCGATGGGCTATAGCCCATGGTCTCGAACGGCATACTATAGCATGCCGTTTTGCATCATTTTTGAGGATTTGAAAAAAAGACGAAAATCACTCCGAGACCATGGGCTATAGCCCATCGTCTCGGAGTCATTTTCGTCTTTTTTTCAAATCCTCGTTTTTCATCATTTATGACAATGGCGATGGACTATAGCCCATGGTCTCGAACGGCATACTATAGCATGCCGTTTTCCATCATTTTTGAGGATTTGAAAAAAAGACGAAAATAACTCCGAGACCATGGGCTATAGCCCATCGTCTCGGAGTCATTTTCGTCTTTTTTTCAAATCCTTGTTTTTCATCATTTATGACCATGGCGATGGGCTATAGCCCATGGTCTCGAACGGCATACTATAGCATGCCGTTTTCCATCATTTTTGAGGATTTGAAAAAAAGACGAAAATCACTCCGAGACCATGGGCTATAGCCCATTGTCTCGGAGTCATTTTCGTCTTTTTTTCAAATCCTTGTTTTTCATCCTTTATGACTATGGCGATGGGCTATAGCCCATGGTCTTGAACGGCATACTATAGCATGCCGTTTTGCATCATTTTTGAGGATTTGAAAAAAAGACGAAAATCACTCCGAGACCATGGGCTATAGCCCATCGTCTCGGAGTCATTTTCGTCTTTTTTTCAAATCCTCGTTTTTCATCATTTATGACCATGGCGATGGGCTATAGCCCATGGTCTTGAACGGCATACTATAGCATGCCGTTTTGCATCATTTTTGAGGATTTTAAAAAAAGACGAAAATCACTCCGAGACCATGGGCTATAGCCCATCGTCTCGGAGTCATTTTCGTCTTTTGAAAAAAAGACGAAAATCACTCCGAGACCATGGGCTATAGCCCATCGTCTCGGAGTCATTTTCGTCTTTTTTTCAAATCCTTGTTTTTCATAATTTATGACCATGGCGATGGGCTATAGCCCATGGTCTCGAACGGCATACTATAGCTGCCCGTTTTGAATCATTTTTGAGGATTTGAAAAAAAGACGAAAATCACTCCGAGACCATGGGCTATACCCCTCGTCTCGGAGTCATTTTCGTCTTTTTTTCAAATCCTTGTTTTTCATCATTTATGACCATGGCGATGGGCTATAGCCCATGGTCTCGAACGGCATACTATAGCATGCCGTTTTGCATCATTTTTGAGGATTTGAAAAAAAGACGAAAATGACTCCGAGACGATGGGCTATAGCCCATGGTCTCGGAGTGATTTTCGTCTTTTTTTCAAATCCTCGTTTTTCATCATTTATGACCATGGTGATGGGCTATAGCCCATGGTCTCGAACGGCATACTATAGCATGCCGTTTTGCATCTTTTTTTCAAATCCTTGTTTTTCATCATTTATGACCATGGCGATGGGCTATAGCCCATGGTCTCGAACGGCATACTATAGCATGCCGTTTTGCATCATTTTTGAGGATTTGAAAAAAAGACGAAAATCACTCCGAGACCATGGGCTATACCCCTCGTCTCGGAGTCATTTTCGTCTTTTTTTCAAATCCTCGTTTTTCATCATTTATGACCATGGCGATGGGCTATAGCCCATGGTCTCGAACGGCATGCTATAGTATTCCGTTTTGCATCATTTTTGAGGATTTGAAAAAAGACGAAAATCACACCGAGACCATGGGCCATCGTCTCGGAGTCATTTTCGTCTTTTTTTCAAATCCTTGTTTTTCATCATTTATGACCATGGCGATGGGCTATAGCCCATGGTCTCGAACGGCATACTATAGCATGCCGTTTTGCATCATTTTTGAGGATTTGAAAAAAAGACGAAAATCACTCCGAGACCATGGGCTATAGCCCATCGTCTCGGAGTCATTTTCGTCTTTTTTTCAAATCCTCGTTTTTCATCATTTATGACAATGGCGATGGACTATAGCCCATGGTCTCGAACGGCATACTATAGCATGCCGTTTTGCATCATTTTTGAGGATTTGAAAAAAAGACGAAAATCACTCCGAGACCATGGGCTATAGCCCATCGTCTCGGAGTCATTTTCGTCTTTTTTTCAAATCCTCGTTTTTCATCATTTATGACCATGGCGATGGGCTATAGCCCATGGTCTTGAACGGCATACTATAGCATGCCGTTTTGCATCATTTTTGAGGATTTGAAAAAAAGACGAAAATCACTCCGAGACCATGGGCTATAGCCCATCGTCTCGGAGTCATTTTCGTCTTTTTTTCAAATCCTTGTTTTTTATAATTTATGACCATGGCGATGGGCTATAGCCCATGGTCTCGAACGGCATACTATAGCTGCCCGTTTTGAATCATTTTTGAGGATTTGAAAAAAAGACGAAAATCACTCCGAGACCATGGGCTATAGCCCATCGTCTCGGAGTCATTTTCGTCTTTTTTTCAAATCCTCGTTTTTCATCATTTATGACCATGGCGATGGGCTATAGCCCATGGTCTCGAACGGCATGCTATAGTATTCCGTTTTGCATCATTTTTGAGGATTTGAAAAAAGACGAAAATCACTCCGAGACCATGGGCCATCGTCTCGGAGTCATTTTCGTCTTTTTTTCAAATCCTCGTTTTTCATCATTTATGACCATGGCGATGGGCTATAGCCCATGGTCTCGAACGGCATACTATAGCATGCCGTTTTGCATCATTTTTGAGGATTTGAAAAAAAGACGAAAATCACTCCGAGACCATGGGCTATAGCCCATCGTCTCGGAGTCATTTTCGTCTTTTTTTCAAATCCTCGTTTTTCATCATTTATGACAATGGCGATGGACTATAGCCCATGGTCTCGAACGGCATACTATAGCATGCCGTTTTCCATCATTTTTGAGGATTTGAAAAAAAGACGAAAATAACTCCGAGACCATGGGCTCTAGCCCATCGTCTCGGAGTCATTTTCGTCTTTTTTTCAAATCCTTGTTTTTCATCATTTATGACCATGGCGATGGGCTATAGCCCATGGTCTCGAACGGCATACTATAGCTGCCCGTTTTGAATCATTTTTGAGGATTTGAAAAAAAGACGAAAATCACTCCGAGACCATGGGCTATAGCCCATCGTCTCGGAGTCATTTTCGTCTTTTTTTCAAATCCTCGTTTTTCATAATTTATGACCATGGCGATGGGCTATAGCCCATGGTCTCGAACGGCATACTATAGCTGCCCGTTTTGAATCATTTTTGAGGATTTGAAAAAAAGACGAAAATCACTCCGAGACCATGGGCTATAGCCCATCGTCTCGGAGTCATTTTCGTCTTTTTTTAAAATCCTCGTTTTTCATCATTTATGACCATGGCGATGGGCTTTAGCCCATGGTCTCGAACGGCATGCTATAGCATGCCGTTTTCCATCATTTTTGAGGATTTGAAAAAAAGACGAAAATCACTCCGAGACCATGGGCCATCGTCTCGGAGTCATTTTCGTCTTTTTTTCAAATCCTTGTTTTTCATCATTTATGACCATGGCGATGGGCTATAGCCCATGGTCTCGAACGGCATACTATAGCATGCCGTTTTGCATCATTTTTGAGGATTTGAAAAAAAGACGAAAATCACTCCGAGACCATGGGCTATACCCCTCGTCTCGGAGTCATTTTCGTCTTTTTTTCAAATCCTTGTTTTTCATCATTTATGACCATGGCGATGGGCTATAGCCCATGGTCTCGAACGGCATACTATAGCATGCCGTTTTGCATCATTTTTGAGGATTTGAAAAAAAGACGAAAATCACTCCGAGACCATGGGCTATAGCCCATCGTCTCGGAGTCATTTTCGTCTTTTTTTCAAATCCTCGTTTTTCATCATTTATGACCATGGCGATGGGCTATAGCCCATGGTCTCGAACGGCATACTATAGCATGCCGTTTTGCATCATTTTTGAGGATTTGAAAAAAAGACGAAAATCACTCCGAGACCATGGGCTATAGCCCATCGTCTCGGAGTCATTTTCGTCTTTTTTTCAAATCCTTGTTTTTCATCATTTATGACCATGGCGATGGGCTATAGCCCATGGTCTCGAACGGCATACTATAGCATGCCGTTTTGCATCATTTTTGAGGATTTGAAAAAAAGACGAAAATCACTCCGAGACCATGGGCTATACCCCTCGTCTCGGAGTCATTTTCGTCTTTTTTTCAAATCCTCGTTTTTCATCATTTATGACCATGGCGATGGGCTATAGCCCATGGTCTCGAACGGCATACTATAGCATGCCGTTTTGCATCATTTTTGAGGATTTGAAAAAAAGACGAAAATCACTCCGAGACCATGGGCTATAGCCCATCGTCTCGGAGTCATTTTCGTCTTTTTTTCAAATCCTCGTTTTTCATCATTTATGACAATGGCGATGGACTATAGCCCATGGTCTCGAACGGCATACTATAGCATGCCGTTTTCCATCATTTTTGAGGATTTGAAAAAAAGACGAAAATAACTCCGAGACCATGGGCTATAGCCCATCGTCTCGGAGTCATTTTCGTCTTTTTTTCAAATCCTTGTTTTTCATCATTTATGACCATGGCGATGGGCTATAGCCCATGGTCTCGAACGGCATACTATAGCATGCCGTTTTCCATCATTTTTGAGGATTTGAAAAAAAGACGAAAATCACTCCGAGACCATGGGCTATAGCCCATTGTCTCGGAGTCATTTTCGTCTTTTTTTCAAATCCTTGTTTTTCATCCTTTATGACTATGGCGATGGGCTATAGCCCATGGTCTTGAACGGCATACTATAGCATGCCGTTTTGCATCATTTTTGAGGATTTGAAAAAAAGACGAAAATCACTCCGAGACCATGGGCTATAGCCCATCGTCTCGGAGTCATTTTCGTCTTTTTTTCAAATCCTCGTTTTTCATCATTTATGACCATGGCGATGGGCTATAGCCCATGGTCTTGAACGGCATACTATAGCATGCCGTTTTGCATCATTTTTGAGGATTTTAAAAAAAGACGAAAATCACTCCGAGACCATGGGCTATAGCCCATCGTCTCGGAGTCATTTTCGTCTTTTGAAAAAAAGACGAAAATCACTCCGAGACCATGGGCTATAGCCCATCGTCTCGGAGTCATTTTCGTCTTTTTTTCAAATCCTTGTTTTTCATCATTTATGACCATGGCGATGGGCTATAGCCCATGGTCTCGAACGGCATACTATAGCATGCCGTTTTGCATCATTTTTGAGGATTTGAAAAAAAGACGAAAATCACTCCGAGACCATGGGCTATACCCCTCGTCTCGGAGTCATTTTCGTCTTTTTTTCAAATCCTCGTTTTTCATCATTTATGACCATGGCGATGGGCTATAGCCCATGGTCTCGAACGGCATACTATAGCATGCCGTTTTGCATCATTTTTGAGGATTTGAAAAAAAGACGAAAATCACTCCGAGACCATGGGCTATAGCCCATCGTCTCGGAGTCATTTTCGTCTTTTTTTCAAATCCTCGTTTTTCATCATTTATGACAATGGCGATGGACTATAGCCCATGGTCTCGAACGGCATACTATAGCATGCCGTTTTCCATCATTTTTGAGGATTTGAAAAAAAGACGAAAATAACTCCGAGACCATGGGCTATAGCCCATCGTCTCGGAGTCATTTTCGTCTTTTTTTCAAATCCTTGTTTTTCATCATTTATGACCATGGCGATGGGCTATAGCCCATGGTCTCGAACGGCATACTATAGCATGCCGTTTTCCATCATTTTTGAGGATTTGAAAAAAAGACGAAAATCACTCCGAGACCATGGGCTATAGCCCATTGTCTCGGAGTCATTTTCGTCTTTTTTTCAAATCCTTGTTTTTCATCCTTTATGACTATGGCGATGGGCTATAGCCCATGGTCTTGAACGGCATACTATAGCATGCCGTTTTGCATCATTTTTGAGGATTTGAAAAAAAGACGAAAATCACTCCGAGACCATGGGCTATAGCCCATCGTCTCGGAGTCATTTTCGTCTTTTTTTCAAATCCTCGTTTTTCATCATTTATGACCATGGCGATGGGCTATAGCCCATGGTCTTGAACGGCATACTATAGCATGCCGTTTTGCATCATTTTTGAGGATTTTAAAAAAAGACGAAAATCACTCCGAGACCATGGGCTATAGCCCATCGTCTCGGAGTCATTTTCGTCTTTTGAAAAAAAGACGAAAATCACTCCGAGACCATGGGCTATAGCCCATCGTCTCGGAGTCATTTTCGTCTTTTTTTCAAATCCTTGTTTTTCATAATTTATGACCATGGCGATGGGCTATAGCCCATGGTCTCGAACGGCATACTATAGCTGCCCGTTTTGAATCATTTTTGAGGATTTGAAAAAAAGACGAAAATCACTCCGAGACCATGGGCTATACCCCTCGTCTCGGAGTCATTTTCGTCTTTTTTTCAAATCCTTGTTTTTCATCATTTATGACCATGGCGATGGGCTATAGCCCATGGTCTCGAACGGCATACTATAGCATGCCGTTTTGCATCATTTTTGAGGATTTGAAAAAAAGACGAAAATGACTCCGAGACGATGGGCTATAGCCCATGGTCTCGGAGTGATTTTCGTCTTTTTTTCAAATCCTCGTTTTTCATCATTTATGACCATGGTGATGGGCTATAGCCCATGGTCTCGAACGGCATACTATAGCATGCCGTTTTGCATCTTTTTTTCAAATCCTTGTTTTTCATCATTTATGACCATGGCGATGGGCTATAGCCCATGGTCTCGAACGGCATACTATAGCATGCCGTTTTGCATCATTTTTGAGGATTTGAAAAAAAGACGAAAATCACTCCGAGACCATGGGCTATACCCCTCGTCTCGGAGTCATTTTCGTCTTTTTTTCAAATCCTCGTTTTTCATCATTTATGACCATGGCGATGGGCTATAGCCCATGGTCTCGAACGGCATGCTATAGTATTCCGTTTTGCATCATTTTTGAGGATTTGAAAAAAGACGAAAATCACACCGAGACCATGGGCCATCGTCTCGGAGTCATTTTCGTCTTTTTTTCAAATCCTTGTTTTTCATCATTTATGACCATGGCGATGGGCTATAGCCCATGGTCTCGAACGGCATACTATAGCATGCCGTTTTGCATCATTTTTGAGGATTTGAAAAAAAGACGAAAATCACTCCGAGACCATGGGCTATAGCCCATCGTCTCGGAGTCATTTTCGTCTTTTTTTCAAATCCTCGTTTTTCATCATTTATGACAATGGCGATGGACTATAGCCCATGGTCTCGAACGGCATACTATAGCATGCCGTTTTGCATCATTTTTGAGGATTTGAAAAAAAGACGAAAATCACTCCGAGACCATGGGCTATAGCCCATCGTCTCGGAGTCATTTTCGTCTTTTTTTCAAATCCTCGTTTTTCATCATTTATGACCATGGCGATGGGCTATAGCCCATGGTCTTGAACGGCATACTATAGCATGCCGTTTTGCATCATTTTTGAGGATTTGAAAAAAAGACGAAAATCACTCCGAGACCATGGGCTATAGCCCATCGTCTCGGAGTCATTTTCGTCTTTTTTTCAAATCCTTGTTTTTTATAATTTATGACCATGGCGATGGGCTATAGCCCATGGTCTCGAACGGCATACTATAGCTGCCCGTTTTGAATCATTTTTGAGGATTTGAAAAAAAGACGAAAATCACTCCGAGACCATGGGCTATAGCCCATCGTCTCGGAGTCATTTTCGTCTTTTTTTCAAATCCTCGTTTTTCATCATTTATGACCATGGCGATGGGCTATAGCCCATGGTCTCGAACGGCATGCTATAGTATTCCGTTTTGCATCATTTTTGAGGATTTGAAAAAAGACGAAAATCACTCCGAGACCATGGGCCATCGTCTCGGAGTCATTTTCGTCTTTTTTTCAAATCCTCGTTTTTCATCATTTATGACCATGGCGATGGGCTATAGCCCATGGTCTCGAACGGCATACTATAGCATGCCGTTTTGCATCATTTTTGAGGATTTGAAAAAAAGACGAAAATCACTCCGAGACCATGGGCTATAGCCCATCGTCTCGGAGTCATTTTCGTCTTTTTTTCAAATCCTCGTTTTTCATCATTTATGACAATGGCGATGGACTATAGCCCATGGTCTCGAACGGCATACTATAGCATGCCGTTTTCCATCATTTTTGAGGATTTGAAAAAAAGACGAAAATAACTCCGAGACCATGGGCTCTAGCCCATCGTCTCGGAGTCATTTTCGTCTTTTTTTCAAATCCTTGTTTTTCATCATTTATGACCATGGCGATGGGCTATAGCCCATGGTCTCGAACGGCATACTATAGCTGCCCGTTTTGAATCATTTTTGAGGATTTGAAAAAAAGACGAAAATCACTCCGAGACCATGGGCTATAGCCCATCGTCTCGGAGTCATTTTCGTCTTTTTTTCAAATCCTCGTTTTTCATAATTTATGACCATGGCGATGGGCTATAGCCCATGGTCTCGAACGGCATACTATAGCTGCCCGTTTTGAATCATTTTTGAGGATTTGAAAAAAAGACGAAAATCACTCCGAGACCATGGGCTATAGCCCATCGTCTCGGAGTCATTTTCGTCTTTTTTTAAAATCCTCGTTTTTCATCATTTATGACCATGGCGATGGGCTTTAGCCCATGGTCTCGAACGGCATGCTATAGCATGCCGTTTTCCATCATTTTTGAGGATTTGAAAAAAAGACGAAAATCACTCCGAGACCATGGGCCATCGTCTCGGAGTCATTTTCGTCTTTTTTTCAAATCCTTGTTTTTCATCATTTATGACCATGGCGATGGGCTATAGCCCATGGTCTCGAACGGCATACTATAGCATGCCGTTTTGCATCATTTTTGAGGATTTGAAAAAAAGACGAAAATCACTCCGAGACCATGGGCTATACCCCTCGTCTCGGAGTCATTTTCGTCTTTTTTTCAAATCCTTGTTTTTCATCATTTATGACCATGGCGATGGGCTATAGCCCATGGTCTCGAACGGCATACTATAGCATGCCGTTTTGCATCATTTTTGAGGATTTGAAAAAAAGACGAAAATCACTCCGAGACCATGGGCTATAGCCCATCGTCTCGGAGTCATTTTCGTCTTTTTTTCAAATCCTCGTTTTTCATCATTTATGACCATGGCGATGGGCTATAGCCCATGGTCTCGAACGGCATACTATAGCATGCCGTTTTGCATCATTTTTGAGGATTTGAAAAAAAGACGAAAATCACTCCGAGACCATGGGCTATAGCCCATCGTCTCGGAGTCATTTTCGTCTTTTTTTCAAATCCTTGTTTTTCATCATTTATGACCATGGCGATGGGCTATAGCCCATGGTCTCGAACGGCATACTATAGCATGCCGTTTTGCATCATTTTTGAGGATTTGAAAAAAAGACGAAAATCACTCCGAGACCATGGGCTATACCCCTCGTCTCGGAGTCATTTTCGTCTTTTTTTCAAATCCTCGTTTTTCATCATTTATGACCATGGCGATGGGCTATAGCCCATGGTCTCGAACGGCATACTATAGCATGCCGTTTTGCATCATTTTTGAGGATTTGAAAAAAAGACGAAAATCACTCCGAGACCATGGGCTATAGCCCATCGTCTCGGAGTCATTTTCGTCTTTTTTTCAAATCCTCGTTTTTCATCATTTATGACAATGGCGATGGACTATAGCCCATGGTCTCGAACGGCATACTATAGCATGCCGTTTTCCATCATTTTTGAGGATTTGAAAAAAAGACGAAAATAACTCCGAGACCATGGGCTATAGCCCATCGTCTCGGAGTCATTTTCGTCTTTTTTTCAAATCCTTGTTTTTCATCATTTATGACCATGGCGATGGGCTATAGCCCATGGTCTCGAACGGCATACTATAGCATGCCGTTTTCCATCATTTTTGAGGATTTGAAAAAAAGACGAAAATCACTCCGAGACCATGGGCTATAGCCCATTGTCTCGGAGTCATTTTCGTCTTTTTTTCAAATCCTTGTTTTTCATCCTTTATGACTATGGCGATGGGCTATAGCCCATGGTCTTGAACGGCATACTATAGCATGCCGTTTTGCATCATTTTTGAGGATTTGAAAAAAAGACGAAAATCACTCCGAGACCATGGGCTATAGCCCATCGTCTCGGAGTCATTTTCGTCTTTTTTTCAAATCCTCGTTTTTCATCATTTATGACCATGGCGATGGGCTATAGCCCATGGTCTTGAACGGCATACTATAGCATGCCGTTTTGCATCATTTTTGAGGATTTTAAAAAAAGACGAAAATCACTCCGAGACCATGGGCTATAGCCCATCGTCTCGGAGTCATTTTCGTCTTTTGAAAAAAAGACGAAAATCACTCCGAGACCATGGGCTATAGCCCATCGTCTCGGAGTCATTTTCGTCTTTTTTTCAAATCCTTGTTTTTCATAATTTATGACCATGGCGATGGGCTATAGCCCATGGTCTCGAACGGCATACTATAGCTGCCCGTTTTGAATCATTTTTGAGGATTTGAAAAAAAGACGAAAATCACTCCGAGACCATGGGCTATACCCCTCGTCTCGGAGTCATTTTCGTCTTTTTTTCAAATCCTTGTTTTTCATCATTTATGACCATGGCGATGGGCTATAGCCCATGGTCTCGAACGGCATACTATAGCATGCCGTTTTGCATCATTTTTGAGGATTTGAAAAAAAGACGAAAATGACTCCGAGACGATGGGCTATAGCCCATGGTCTCGGAGTGATTTTCGTCTTTTTTTCAAATCCTCGTTTTTCATCATTTATGACCATGGTGATGGGCTATAGCCCATGGTCTCGAACGGCATACTATAGCATGCCGTTTTGCATCTTTTTTTCAAATCCTTGTTTTTCATCATTTATGACCATGGCGATGGGCTATAGCCCATGGTCTCGAACGGCATACTATAGCATGCCGTTTTGCATCATTTTTGAGGATTTGAAAAAAAGACGAAAATCACTCCGAGACCATGGGCTATACCCCTCGTCTCGGAGTCATTTTCGTCTTTTTTTCAAATCCTCGTTTTTCATCATTTATGACCATGGCGATGGGCTATAGCCCATGGTCTCGAACGGCATGCTATAGTATTCCGTTTTGCATCATTTTTGAGGATTTGAAAAAAGACGAAAATCACACCGAGACCATGGGCCATCGTCTCGGAGTCATTTTCGTCTTTTTTTCAAATCCTCGTTTTTCATCATTTATGACCATGGCGATGGGCTATAGCCCATGGTCTCGAACGGCATACTATAGCATGCCGTTTTGCATCATTTTTGAGGATTTGAAAAAAAGACGAAAATCACTCCGAGACCATGGGCTATAGCCCATCGTCTCGGAGTCATTTTCGTCTTTTTTTCAAATCCTCGTTTTTCATCATTTATGACAATGGCGATGGACTATAGCCCATGGTCTCGAACGGCATACTATAGCATGCCGTTTTGCATCATTTTTGAGGATTTGAAAAAAAGACGAAAATCACTCCGAGACCATGGGCTATAGCCCATCGTCTCGGAGTCATTTTCGTCTTTTTTTCAAATCCTCGTTTTTCATCATTTATGACCATGGCGATGGGCTATAGCCCATGGTCTTGAACGGCATACTATAGCATGCCGTTTTGCATCATTTTTGAGGATTTGAAAAAAAGACGAAAATCACTCCGAGACCATGGGCTATAGCCCATCGTCTCGGAGTCATTTTCGTCTTTTTTTCAAATCCTTGTTTTTTATAATTTATGACCATGGCGATGGGCTATAGCCCATGGTCTCGAACGGCATACTATAGCTGCCCGTTTTGAATCATTTTTGAGGATTTGAAAAAAAGACGAAAATCACTCCGAGACCATGGGCTATAGCCCATCGTCTCGGAGTCATTTTCGTCTTTTTTTCAAATCCTCGTTTTTCATCATTTATGACCATGGCGATGGGCTATAGCCCATGGTCTCGAACGGCATGCTATAGTATTCCGTTTTGCATCATTTTTGAGGATTTGAAAAAAGACGAAAATCACTCCGAGACCATGGGCCATCGTCTCGGAGTCATTTTCGTCTTTTTTTCAAATCCTCGTTTTTCATCATTTATGACCATGGCGATGGGCTATAGCCCATGGTCTCGAACGGCATACTATAGCATGCCGTTTTGCATCATTTTTGAGGATTTGAAAAAAAGACGAAAATCACTCCGAGACCATGGGCTATAGCCCATCGTCTTGGAGTCATTTTCGTCTTTTTTTCAAATCCTTGATTTTCATCATTTATGACCATGGCGATGGGCTATAGCCCATGGTCTCGAACGGCATACTATAGCATGCCGTTTTTCATCATTTTTGAGGATTTGAAAAAAAGACGAAAATCACTCCGAGACCATGGGCTATAGCCCATCGTCTCAGGGTCATTTTCGTCTTTTTTTCAAATCCTTGTTTTTCATCATTTATGACCATGGCGATGGGCTATAGCCCATGGTCTCGAACGGCATACTATAGCATGCCGTTTTCCATCATTTTTGAGGATTTGAAAAAAAGACGAAAATCACTCCGAGACCATGGGCTATAGCCCATCGTCTCGGAGTCATTTTCGTCTTTTTTTCAAATCCTTGTTTTTCATCATTTATGACCATGGGCTATAGCCCATATCGGACGGCATACTATAGCATGCCGTTTTGCATCATTTTTGAGGATTTGAAAAAAAGACGAAAATCACTCCGAGACCATGGGCTATAGCCCATCGTCTCGGAGTCATTTTCGTATTTTTTTCAAATCCTTGTTTTTCATCATTTATGACCATGGCGATGGGCTATAGCCCATGGTCTCGAACGGCATACTATAGCATGCCGTTTTGCATCATTTTTGAGGATTTGAAAAAAAGACGAAAATCACTCCGAGACCATGGGCTATACCCCTCGTCTCGGAGTCATTTTCGTCTTTTTTTCAAATCCTCGTTTTTCATCATTTATGACCATGGCGATGGGCTATAGCCCATGGTCTCGAACGGCATGCTATAGTATTCCGTTTTGCATCATTTTTGAGGATTTGAAAAAAGACGAAAATCACTCCGAGACCATGGGCCATCGTCTCGGAGTCATTTTCGTCTTTTTTTCAAATCCTTGTTTTTCATCATTTATGACCATGGCGATGGGCTATAGCCCATGGTCTCGAACGGCATACTATAGCATGCCGTTTTCCATCATTTTTGAGGATTTGAAAAAAAGACGAAAATCACTCCGAGACCATGGGCTATAGCCCATCGTCTCGGAGTCATTTTCGTCTTTTTTTCAAATCCTTGTTTTTCATCATTTATGACCATGGCAATGGGCTATAGCCCATGGTCTCGAACGGCATACTATAGCATGCCGTTTTGCATCATTTTTGAGGATTTGAAAAAAGACGAAAATCACTCCGAGACCATGGGCTATAGCCCATCGTCTCGGAGTCATTTTCGTCTTTTTTTCAAATCCTTGTTTTTCATCATTTATGACCATGGCGATGGGCTATAGCCCATGGTCTCGAACGGCATACTATAGCATGCCGTTTTGCATCATTTTTGAGGATTTGAAAAAAGACGAAAATCACTCCGAGACCATAAGCCATCGTATCGGAGTCATTTTCGTCTTTTTTTCAAATCCTCGTTTTTCATCATTTATGACCATGGCGATGGACTATAGCCCATGGTCTCGAACGGCATACTATAGCATTCCGTTTTCCATCATTTTTGAGGATTTGAAAAAAAGACGAAAATCACTCCGAGACCATGGGCTATAGCCCATCGTCTGAGTCATTTTCGTCTTTTTTTCAAATCCTCGTTTTTCATCATTTATGACCATGGCGATGGGCTATAGCCCATGGTCTCGAACGGCATACTATAGCATGCCGTTTTGCATCATTTTTGAGGATTTGAAAAAAAGACGAAAATCACTCCGAGACCATGGGCTATAGCCCATCGTCTCGGAGTCATTTTCGTCTTTTTTTCAAATCCTTGTTTTTCATCATTTATGACCATGGCGATGGGCTATAGCCCATGGTCTCGAACGGCATACTATAGCATGCCGTTTTGCATCATTTTTGAGGATTTGAAAAAAAGACGAAAATCACTCCGAGACCATGGGCTATACCCCTCGTCTCGGAGTCATTTTCGTCTTTTTTTCAAATCCTCGTTTTTCATCATTTATGACCATGGCGATGGGCTATAGCCCATGGTCTCGAACGGCATGCTATAGTATTCCGTTTTGCATCATTTTTGAGGATTTGAAAAAAGACGAAAATCACACCGAGACCATGGGCCATCGTCTCGGAGTCATTTTCGTCTTTTTTTCAAATCCTCGTTTTTCATCATTTATGACCATGGCGATGGGCTATAGCCCATGGTCTCGAACGGCATACTATAGCATGCCGTTTTGCATCATTTTTGAGGATTTGAAAAAAAGACGAAAATCACTCCGAGACCATGGGCTATAGCCCATCGTCTCGGAGTCATTTTCGTCTTTTTTTCAAATCCTCGTTTTTCATCATTTATGACAATGGCGATGGACTATAGCCCATGGTCTCGAACGGCATACTATAGCATGCCGTTTTCCATCATTTTTGAGGATTTGAAAAAAAGACGAAAATGACTCAGAGACCATGGGCTATAGCCCATCGTCTCGGAGTCATTTTCGTCTTTTTTTCAAATCCTTGTTTTTCATCATTTATGACCATGGCGATGGGCTATAGCCCATGGTCTCGAACGGCATACTATAGCATGCCGTTTTCCATCATTTTTGAGGATTTGAAAAAAAGACGAAAATCACTCCGAGACCATGGGCTATAGCCCATCGTCTCGGAGTCATTTTCGTCTTTTTTTCAAATCCTTGTTTTTCATCATTTATGACCATGGCGATGGGCTATAGCCCATGGTCTCGAACGGCATACTATAGCATGCCGTTTTGCATCATTTTTGAGGATTTGAAAAAAAGACGAAAATCACTCCGAGACCATGGGCTATACCCCTCGTCTCGGAGTCATTTTCGTCTTTTTTTCAAATCCTCGTTTTTCATCATTTATGACCATGGCGATGGGCTATAGCCCATGGTCTCGAACGGCATGCTATAGTATTCCGTTTTCCATCATTTTTGAGGATTTGAAAAAAAGACGAAAATGACTCAGAGACCATGGGCTATAGCCCATCGTCTCGGAGTCATTTTCGTCTTTTTTTCAAATCCTTGTTTTTCATCATTTATGACCATGGCGATGGGCTATAGCCCATGGTCTCGAACGGCATACTATAGCATGCCGTTTTCCATAATTTTTGAGGATTTGAAAAAAAGACGAAAATCACTCCGAGACCATGGGCTATAGCCCATCGTCTCGGAGTCATTTTCGTCTTTTTTTCAAATCCTTGTTTTTCATCATTTATGACCATGGCGATGGGCTATAGCCCATGGTCTCGAACGGCATACTATAGCATGCCGTTTTGCATCATTTTTGAGGATTTGAAAAAAAGACGAAAATCACTCCGAGACCATGGGCTATACCCCTCGTCTCGGAGTCATTTTCGTCTTTTTTTCAAATCCTCGTTTTTCATCATTTATGACCATGGCGATGGGCTATAGCCCATGGTCTCGAACGGCATGCTATAGTATTCCGTTTTGCATCATTTTTGAGGATTTGAAAAAAGACGAAAATCACACCGAGACCATGGGCCATCGTCTCGGAGTCATTTTCGTCTTTTTTTCAAATCCTCGTTTTTCATCATTTATGACCATGGCGATGGGCTATAGCCCATGGTCTCGAACGGCATACTATAGCATGCCGTTTTGCATCATTTTTGAGGATTTGAAAAAAAGACGAAAATCACTCCGAGACCATGGGCTATAGCCCATCGTCTCGGAGTCATTTTCGTCTTTTTTTCAAATCCTCGTTTTTCATCATTTATGACAATGGCGATGGACTATAGCCCATGGTCTCGAACGGCATACTATAGCATGCAGTTTTCCATCATTTTTGAGGATTTGAAAAAAAGACGAAAATAACTCCGAGACCATGGGCTATAGCCCATCGTCTCGGAGTCATTTTCGTCTTTTTTTCAAATCCTTGTTTTTCATCATTTATGACCATGGCGATGGGCTATAGCCCATGGTCTCGAACGGCATACTATAGCATGCCGTTTTCCATCATTTTTGAGGATTTGAAAAAAGACGAAAATCACTCCGAGACCATGGGCTATAGCCCATCGTCTCGGAGTCATTTTCGTCTTTTTTTCAAATCCTTGTTTTTCATCCTTTATGACTATGGCGATGGGCTATAGCCCATGGTCTTGAACGGCATACTATAGCATGCCGTTTTGCATCATTTTTGAGGATTTGAAAAAAAGACGAAAATCACTCCGAGACCATGGGCTATAGCCCATCGTCTCGGAGTGATTTTCGTCTTTTTTTCAAATCCTCGTTTTTCATCATTTATGACCATGGCGATGGGCTATAGCCCATGGTCTTGAACGGCATACTATAGCATGCCGTTTTGCATCATTTTTGAGGATTTGAAAAAAAGACGAAAATCACTCCGAGACCATGGGCTATAGCCCATCGTCTCGGAGTCATTTTCGTCTTTTTTTCAAATCCTCGTTTTTCATCATTTATGACCATGGCGATGGGCTATAGCCCATGGTCTCGAACGGCATGCTATAGTATTCCGTTTTGCATCATTTTTGAGGATTTGAAAAAAGACGAAAATCACTCCGAGACCATGGGCCATCGTCTCGGAGTCATTTTCGTCTTTTTTTCAAATCCTCGTTTTTCATCATTTATGACCATGGCGATGGGCTATAGCCCATGGTCTCGAACGGCATACTATAGCATGCCGTTTTGCATCATTTTTCAGGATTTGAAAAAAAGACGAAAATCACTCCGAGACCATGGGCTATAGCCCATCGTCTTGGAGTCATTTTCGTCTTTTTTTCAAATCCTTGATTTTCATCATTTATGACCATGGCGATGGGCTATAGCCCATGGTCTCGAACGGCATACTATAGCATGCCGTTTTTCATCATTTTTGAGGATTTGAAAAAAAGACGAAAATCACTCCGAGACCATGGGCTATAGCCCATCGTCTCAGGGTCATTTTCGTCTTTTTTTCAAATCCTTGTTTTTCATCATTTATGACCATGGCGATGGGCTATAGCCCATGGTCTCGAACGGCATACTATAGCATGCCGTTTTCCATCATTTTTGAGGATTTGAAAAAAAGACGAAAATCACTCCGAGACCATGGGCTATAGCCCATCGTCTCGGAGTCATTTTCGTCTTTTTTTCAAATCCTTGTTTTTCATCATTTATGACCATGGGCTATAGCCCATATCGGACGGCATACTATAGCATGCCGTTTTGCATCATTTTTGAGGATTTGAAAAAAAGACGAAAATCACTCCGAGACCATGGGCTATAGCCCATCGTCTCGGAGTCATTTTCGTATTTTTTTCAAATCCTTGTTTTTCATCATTTATGACCATGGCGATGGGCTATAGCCCATGGTCTCGAACGGCATACTATAGCATGCCGTTTTGCATCATTTTTGAGGATTTGAAAAAAAGACGAAAATCACTCCGAGACCATGGGCTATACCCCTCGTCTCGGAGTCATTTTCGTCTTTTTTTCAAATCCTCGTTTTTCATCATTTATGACCATGGCGATGGGCTATAGCCCATGGTCTCGAACGGCATGCTATAGTATTCCGTTTTGCATCATTTTTGAGGATTTGAAAAAAGACGAAAATCACTCCGAGACCATGGGCCATCGTCTCGGAGTCATTTTCGTCTTTTTTTCAAATCCTTGTTTTTCATCATTTATGACCATGGCGATGGGCTATAGCCCATGGTCTCGAACGGCATACTATAGCATGCCGTTTTCCATCATTTTTGAGGATTTGAAAAAAAGACGAAAATCACTCCGAGACCATGGGCTATAGCCCATCGTCTCGGAGTCATTTTCGTCTTTTTTTCAAATCCTTGTTTTTCATCATTTATGACCATGGCAATGGGCTATAGCCCATGGTCTCGAACGGCATACTATAGCATGCCGTTTTGCATCATTTTTGAGGATTTGAAAAAAGACGAAAATCACTCCGAGACCATGGGCTATAGCCCATCGTCTCGGAGTCATTTTCGTCTTTTTTTCAAATCCTTGTTTTTCATCATTTATGACCATGGCGATGGGCTATAGCCCATGGTCTCGAACGGCATACTATAGCATGCCGTTTTGCATCATTTTTGAGGATTTGAAAAAAGACGAAAATCACTCCGAGACCATAAGCCATCGTCTCGGAGTCATTTTCGTCTTTTTTTCAAATCCTCGTTTTTCATCATTTATGACCATGGCGATGGACTATAGCCCATGGTCTCGAACGGCATACTATAGCATTCCGTTTTCCATCATTTTTGAGGATTTGAAAAAAAGACGAAAATCACTCCGAGACCATGGGCTATAGCCCATCGTCTGAGTCATTTTCGTCTTTTTTTCAAATCCTCGTTTTTCATCATTTATGACCATGGCGATGGGCTATAGCCCATGGTCTCGAACGGCATACTATAGCATGCCGTTTTGCATCATTTTTGAGGATTTGAAAAAAAGACGAAAATCACTCCGAGACCATGGGCTATAGCCCATCGTCTCGGAGTCATTTTCGTCTTTTTTTCAAATCCTTGTTTTTCATCATTTATGACCATGGCGATGGGCTATAGCCCATGGTCTCGAACGGCATACTATAGCATGCCGTTTTGCATCATTTTTGAGGATTTGAAAAAAAGACGAAAATCACTCCGAGACCATGGGCTATACCCCTCGTCTCGGAGTCATTTTCGTCTTTTTTTCAAATCCTCGTTTTTCATCATTTATGACCATGGCGATGGGCTATAGCCCATGGTCTCGAACGGCATGCTATAGTATTCCGTTTTGCATCATTTTTGAGGATTTGAAAAAAGACGAAAATCACACCGAGACCATGGGCCATCGTCTCGGAGTCATTTTCGTCTTTTTTTCAAATCCTCGTTTTTCATCATTTATGACCATGGCGATGGGCTATAGCCCATGGTCTCGAACGGCATACTATAGCATGCCGTTTTGCATCATTTTTGAGGATTTGAAAAAAAGACGAAAATCACTCCGAGACCATGGGCTATAGCCCATCGTCTCGGAGTCATTTTCGTCTTTTTTTCAAATCCTCGTTTTTCATCATTTATGACAATGGCGATGGACTATAGCCCATGGTCTCGAACGGCATACTATAGCATGCCGTTTTCCATCATTTTTGAGGATTTGAAAAAAAGACGAAAATAACTCAGAGACCATGGGCTATAGCCCATCGTCTCGGAGTCATTTTCGTCTTTTTTTCAAATCCTTGTTTTTCATCATTTATGACCATGGCGATGGGCTATAGCCCATGGTCTCGAACGGCATACTATAGCATGCCGTTTTCCATCATTTTTGAGGATTTGAAAAAAAGACGAAAATCACTCCGAGACCATGGGCTATAGCCCATCGTCTCGGAGTCATTTTCGTCTTTTTTTCAAATCCTTGTTTTTCATCATTTATGACCATGGCGATGGGCTATAGCCCATGGTCTCGAACGGCATACTATAGCATGCCGTTTTGCATCATTTTTGAGGATTTGAAAAAAAGACGAAAATCACTCCGAGACCATGGGCTATACCCCTCGTCTCGGAGTCATTTTCGTCTTTTTTTCAAATCCTCGTTTTTCATCATTTATGACCATGGCGATGGGCTATAGCCCATGGTCTCGAACGGCATGCTATAGTATTCTGTTTTGCATCATTTTTGAGGATTTGAAAAAAGACGAAAATCACACCGAGACCATGGGCCATCGTCTCGGAGTCATTTTCGTCTTTTTTTCAAATCCTCGTTTTTCATCATTTATGACCATGGCGATGGGCTATAGCCCATGGTCTCGAACGGCATACTATAGCATGCCGTTTTGCATCATTTTTGAGGATTTGAAAAAAAGACGAAAATCACTCCGAGACCATGGGCTATAGCCCATCGTCTCGGAGTCATTTTCGTCTTTTTTTCAAATCCTCGTTTTTCATCATTTATGACAATGGCGATGGACTATAGCCCATGGTCTCGAACGGCATACTATAGCATGCAGTTTTCCATCATTTTTGAGGATTTGAAAAAAAGACGAAAATAACTCCGAGACCATGGGCTATAGCCCATCGTCTCGGAGTCATTTTCGTCTTTTTTTCAAATCCTTGTTTTTCATCATTTATGACCATGGCGATGGGCTATAGCCCATGGTCTCGAACGGCATACTATAGCATGCCGTTTTCCATCATTTTTGAGGATTTGAAAAAAAGACGAAAATCACTCCGAGACCATGGGCTATAGCCCATCGTCTCGGAGTCATTTTCGTCTTTTTTTCAAATCCTTGTTTTTCATCCTTTATGACTATGGCGATGGGCTATAGCCCATGGTCTTGAACGGCATACTATAGCATGCCGTTTTGCATCATTTTTGAGGATTTGAAAAAAAGACGAAAATCACTCCGAGACCATGGGCTATAGCCCATCGTCTCGGAGTCATTTTCGTCTTTTTTTCAAATCCTCGTTTTTCATCATTTATGACCATGGCGATGGGCTATAGCCCATGGTCTTGAACGGCATACTATAGCATGCCGTTTTGCATCATTTTTGAGGATTTGAAAAAAATACGAAAATCACTCTGAGACCATGGGCTATAGCCCATCGTCTCGGAGTCATTTTCGTCTTTTTTTCAAATCCTTGTTTTTCATAATTTATGACCATGGCGATGGGCTATAGCCCATGGTCTCGAACGGCATACTATAGCTGCCCGTTTTGAATCATTTTTGAGGATTTGAAAAAAAGACGAAAATCACTCCGAGACCATGGGCTATACCCCTCGTCTCGGAGTCATTTTCGTCTTTTTTTCAAATCCTTGTTTTTCATCATTTATGACCATGGCGATGGGCTATAGCCCATGGTCTCGAACGGCATACTATAGCATGCCGTTTTGCATCATTTTTGAGGATTTGAAAAAAAGACGAAAATCACTCCGAGACCATGGGCTATAGCCCATCGTCTGAGTCATTTTCGTCTTTTTTTCAAATCCTCGTTTTTCATCATTTATGACCATGGCGATGGGCTATAGCCCATGGTCTCGAACGGCATACTATAGCATGCCGTTTTGCATCATTTTTGAGGATTTGAAAAAAAGACGAAAATCACTCCGAGACCATGGGCTATAGCCCATCGTCTCGGAGTCATTTTCGTCTTTTTTTCAAATCCTTGTTTTTCATCATTTATGACCATGGCGATGGGCTATAGCCCATGGTCTCGAACGGCATACTATAGCATCCCGTTTTGCATCATTTTTGAGGATTTGAAAAAAAGACGAAAATCACTCCGAGACCATGGGCTATACCCCTCGTCTCGGAGTCATTTTCGTCTTTTTTTCAAATCCTCGTTTTTCATCATTTATGACCATGGCGATGGGCTATAGCCCATGGTCTCGAACGGCATGCTATAGTATTCCGTTTTGCATCATTTTTGAGGATTTGAAAAAAGACGAAAATCACACCGAGACCATGGGCCATCGTCTCGGAGTCATTTTCGTCTTTTTTTCAAATCCTCGTTTTTCATCATTTATGACAATGGCGATGGACTATAGCCCATGGTCTCGAACGGCATACTATAGCATGCCGTTTTCCATCATTTTTGAGGATTTGAAAAAAAGACGAAAATCACTCCGAGACCATGGGCTATAGCCCATCGTCTCGGAGTCATTTTCGTCTTTTTTTCAAATCCTTGTTTTTCATCATTTATGACCATGGCGATGGGCTATAGCCCATGGTCTCGAACGGCATACTATAGCATGCCGTTTTCCATCATTTTTGAGGATTTGAAAAAAAGACGAAAATCACTCCGAGACCATGGGCTATAGCCCATCGTCTCGGAGTCATTTTCGTCTTTTTTTCAAATCCTTGTTTTTCATCATTTATGACCATGGCGATGGGCTATAGCCCATGGTCTCGAACGGCATACTATAGCATGCCGTTTTGCATCATTTTTGAGGATTTGAAAAAAAGACGAAAATCACTCCGAGACCATGGGCTATACCCCTCGTCTCGGAGTCATTTTCGTCTTTTTTTCAAATCCTCGTTTTTCATCATTTATGACCATGGCGATGGGCTATAGCCCATGGTCTCGAACGGCATGCTATAGTATTCCGTTTTGCATCATTTTTGAGGATTTGAAAAAAGACGAAAATCACACCGAGACCATGGGCCATCGTCTCGGAGTCATTTTCGTCTTTTTTTCAAATCCTCGTTTTTCATCATTTATGACCATGGCGATGGGCTATAGCCCATGGTCTCGAACGGCATACTATAGCATGCCGTTTTGCATCATTTTTGAGGATTTGAAAAAAAGACGAAAATCACTCCGAGACCATGGGCTATACCCCTCGTCTCGGAGTCATTTTCGTCTTTTTTTCAAATCCTCGTTTTTCATCATTTATGACCATGGCGATGGGCTATAGCCCATGGTCTCGAACGGCATGCTATAGTATTCCGTTTTGCATCATTTTTGAGGATTTGAAAAAAGACGAAAATCACACCGAGACCATGGGCCATCGTCTCGGAGTCATTTTCGTCTTTTTTTCAAATCCTCGTTTTTCATCATTTTATGACCATGGCGATGGGCTATAGCCCATGGTCTCGAACGGCATACTATAGCATGCCGTTTTGCATCATTTTTGAGGATTTGAAAAAAAGACGAAAATCACTCCGAGACCATGGGCTATAGCCCATCGTCTCGGAGTCATTTTCGTCTTTTTTTCAAATCCTCGTTTTTCATCATTTATGACAATGGCGATGGACTATAGCCCATGGTCTCGAACGGCATACTATAGCATGCCGTTTTGCATCATTTTTGAGGATTTGAAAAAAAGACGAAAATCACTCCGAGACCATGGGCTATACCCCTCGTCTCGGAGTCATTTTCGTCTTTTTTTCAAATCCTCGTTTTTCATCATTTATGACCATGGCGATGGGCTATAGCCCATGGTCTCGAACGGCATGCTATAGTATTCCGTTTTGCATCATTTTTGAGGATTTGAAAAAAGACGAAAATCACACCGAGACCATGGGCCATCGTCTCGGAGTCATTTTCGTCTTTTTTTCAAATCCTCGTTTTTCATCATTTATGACCATGGCGATGGGCTATAGCCCATGGTCTCGAACGGCATACTATAGCATGCCGTTTTGCATCATTTTTGAGGATTTGAAAAAAAGACGAAAATCACTCCGAGACCATGGGCTATACCCCTCGTCTCGGAGTCATTTTCGTCTTTTTTTCAAATCCTTGTTTTTCATCATTTATGACCATGGCGATGGGCTATAGCCCATGGTCTCGAACGGCATGCTATAGTATTCCGTTTTGCATCATTTTTGAGGATTTGAAAAAAGACGAAAATCACACCGAGACCATGGGCCATCGTCTCGGAGTCATTTTCGTCTTTTTTTCAAATCCTCGTTTTTCATCATTTATGACCATGGCGATGGGCTATAGCCCATGGTCTCGAACGGCATACTATAGCATGCCGTTTTGCATCATTTTTGAGGATTTGAAAAAAAGACGAAAATCACTCCGAGACCATGGGCTATAGCCCATCGTCTCGGAGTCATTTTCGTCTTTTTTTCAAATCCTCGTTTTTCATCATTTATGACAATGGCGATGGACTATAGCCCATGGTCTCGAACGGCATACTATAGCATGCCGTTTTCCATCATTTTTGAGGATTTGAAAAAAAGACGAAAATAACTCCGAGACCATGGGCTATAGCCCATCGTCTCGGAGTCATTTTCGTCTTTTTTTCAAATCCTTGTTTTTCATCATTTATGACCATGGCGATGGGCTATAGCCCATGGTCTCGAACGGCATACTATAGCATGCCGTTTTCCATCATTTTTGAGGATTTGAAAAAAAGACGAAAATCACTCCGAGACCATGGGCTATAGCCCATCGTCTCGGAGTCATTTTCGTCTTTTTTTCAAATCCTTGTTTTTCATCATTTATGACCATGGCGATGGGCTATAGCCCATGGTCTCGAACGGCATACTATAGCATGCCGTTTTGCATCATTTTTGAGGATTTGAAAAAAAGACGAAAATCACTCCGAGACCATGGGCTATACCCCTCGTCTCGGAGTCATTTTCGTCTTTTTTTCAAATCCTCGTTTTTCATCATTTATGACCATGGCGATGGGCTATAGCCCATGGTCTCGAACGGCATGCTATAGTATTCCGTTTTGCATCATTTTTGAGGATTTGAAAAAAGACGAAAATCACACCGAGACCATGGGCCATCGTCTCGGAGTCATTTTCGTCTTTTTTTCAAATCCTCGTTTTTCATCATTTATGACCATGGCGATGGGCTATAGCCCATGGTCTCGAACGGCATACTATAGCATGCCGTTTTGCATCATTTTTGAGGATTTGAAAAAAATACGAAAATCACTCCGAGACCATGGGCTATAGCCCATCGTCTCGGAGTCATTTTCGTCTTTTTTTCAAATCCTCGTTTTTCATCATTTATGACAATGGCGATGGACTATAGCCCATGGTCTCGAACGGCATACTATAGCATGCCGTTTTCCATCATTTTTGAGGATTTGAAAAAAAGACGAAAATAACTCAGAGACCATGGGCTATAGCCCATCGTCTCGGAGTCATTTTCGTCTTTTTTTCAAATCCTTGTTTTTCATCATTTATGACCATGGCGATGGGCTATAGCCCATGGTCTCGAACGGCATACTATAGCATGCCGTTTTCCATCATTTTTGAGGATTTGAAAAAAAGACGAAAATCACTCCGAGACCATGGGCTATAGCCCATCGTCTCGGAGTCATTTTCGTCTTTTTTTCAAATCCTTGTTTTTCATCCTTTATGACTATGGCGATGGGCTATAGCCCATGGTCTTGAACGGCATACTATAGCATGCCGTTTTGCATCATTTTTGAGGATTTGAAAAAAAGACGAAAATCACTCCGAGACCATGGGCTATAGCCCATCGTCTCGGAGTCATTTTCGTCTTTTTTTCAAATCCTCGTTTTTCATCATTTATGACCATGGCGATGGGCTATAGCCCATGGTCTTGAACGGCATACTATAGCATGCCGTTTTGCATCATTTTTGAGGATTTGAAAAAAAGACGAAAATCACTCCGAGACCATGGGCTATAGCCCATCGTCTCGGAGTCATTTTCGTCTTTTTTTCAAATCCTTGTTTTTCATAATTTATGACCATGGCGATGGGCTATAGCCCATGGTCTCGAACGGCATACTATAGCTGCCCGTTTTGAATCATTTTTGAGGATTTGAAAAAAAGACGAAAATCACTCCGAGACCATGGGCTATACCCCTCGTCTCGGAGTCATTTTCGTCTTTTTTTCAAATCCTTGTTTTTCATCATTTATGACCATGGCGATGGGCTATAGCCCATGGTCTCGAACGGCATACTATAGCATGCCGTTTTGCATCATTTTTGAGGATTTGAAAAAAAGACGAAAATGACTCCGAGACGATGGGCTATAGCCCATGGTCTCGGAGTGATTTTCGTCTTTTTTTCAAATCCTCGTTTTTCATCATTTATGACCATGGCGATGGGCTATAGCCCATGGTCTCGAACGGCATACTATAGCATGCCGTTTTGCATCTTTTTTTCAAATCCTTGTTTTTCATCATTTATGACCATGGCGATGGGCTATAGCCCATGGTCTCGAACGGCATACTATAGCTGCCCGTTTTGAATCATTTTTGAGGATTTGAAAAAAGACGAAAATCACACCGAGACCATGGGCCATCGTCTCGGAGTCATTTTCGTCTTTTTTTCAAATCCTCGTTTTTCATCATTTATGACCATGGCGATGGGCTATAGCCCATGGTCTCGAACGGCATACTATAGCATGCCGTTTTGCATCATTTTTGAGGATTTGAAAAAAAGACGAAAATCACTCCGAGACCATGGGCTATAGCCCATCGTCTCGGAGTCATTTTCGTCTTTTTTTCAAATCCTCGTTTTTCATCATTTATGACAATGGCGATGGACTATAGCCCATGGTCTCGAACGGCATACTATAGCATGCCGTTTTCCATCATTTTTGAGGATTTGAAAAAAAGACGAAAATAACTCCGAGACCATGGGCTCTAGCCCATCGTCTCGGAGTCATTTTCGTCTTTTTTTCAAATCCTTGTTTTTCATCATTTATGACCATGGCGATGGGCTATAGCCCATGGTCTTGAACGGCATACTATAGCATGCCGTTTTGCATCATTTTTGAGGATTTGAAAAAAAGACGAAAATCACTCCGAGACCATGGGCTATAGCCCATCGTCTCGGAGTCATTTTCGTCTTTTTTTCAAATCCTCGTTTTTCATCATTTATGACCATGGCGATGGGCTATAGCCCATGGTCTTGAACGGCATACTATAGCATGCCGTTTTGCATCATTTTTGAGGATTTGAAAAAAAGACGAAAATCACTCCGAGACCATGGGCTATAGCCCATCGTCTCGGAGTCATTTTCGTCTTTTTTTCAAATCCTCGTTTTTCATCATTTATGACCATGGCGATGGGCTATAGCCCATGGTCTCGAACGGCATGCTATAGTATTCCGTTTTGCATCATTTTTGAGGATTTGAAAAAAGACGAAAATCACTCCGAGACCATGGGCCATCGTCTCGGAGTCATTTTCGTCTTTTTTTCAAATCCTCGTTTTTCATCATTTATGACCATGGCGATGGGCTATAGCCCATGGTCTCGAACGGCATACTATAGCATGCCGTTTTGCATCATTTTTGAGGATTTGAAAAAAAGACGAAAATCACTCCGAGACCATGGGCTATAGCCCATCGTCTCGGAGTCATTTTCGTCTTTTTTTCAAATCCTCGTTTTTCATCATTTATGACAATGGCGATGGACTATAGCCCATGGTCTCGAACGGCATACTATAGCATGCCGTTTTCCATCATTTTTGAGGATTTGAAAAAAAGACGAAAATAACTCCGAGACCATGGGCTATAGCCCATCGTCTCGGAGTCATTTTCGTCTTTTTTTCAAATCCTCGTTTTTCATCATTTATGACCATGGCGATGGGCTATAGCCCATGGTCTCGAACGGCATGCTATAGTATTCCGTTTTGCATCATTTTTGAGGATTTGAAAAAAGACGAAAATCACTCCGAGACCATGGGCCATCGTCTCGGAGTCATTTTCGTCTTTTTTTCAAATCCTCGTTTTTCATCATTTATGACCATGGCGATGGGCTATAGCCCATGGTCTCGAACGGCATACTATAGCATGCCGTTTTCCATCATTTTTGAGGATTTGAAAAAAAGACGAAAATAACTCCGAGACCATGGGCTCTAGCCCATCGTCTCGGAGTCATTTTCGTCTTTTTTTCAAATCCTTGTTTTTCATCATTTATGACCATGGCGATGGGCTATAGCCCATGGTCTCGAACGGCATACTATAGCATGCCGTTTTCCATCATTTTTGAGGATTTGAAAAAAAGACGAAAATCACTCCGAGACCATGGGCTATAGCCCATCGTCTCGGAGTCATTTTCGTCTTTTTTTCAAATCCTTGTTTTTCATAATTTATGACCATGGCGATGGGCTATAGCCCATGGTCTCGAACGGCATACTATAGCTGCCCGTTTTGAATCATTTTTGAGGATTTGAAAAAAAGACGAAAATCACTCCGAGACCATGGGCTATACCCCTCGTCTCGGAGTCATTTTCGTCTTTTTTTCAAATCCTTGTTTTTCATCATTTATGACCATGGCGATGGGCTATAGCCCATGGTCTCGAATGGCATACTATAGCATGCCGTTTTGCATCATTTTTGAGGATTTGAAAAAAATACGAAAATCACTCCGAGACCATGGGCTATACCCCTCGTCTCGGAGTCATTTTCGTCTTTTTTTCAAATCCTTGTTTTTCATCATTTATGACCATGGCGATGGGCTATAGCCCATGGTCTCGAACGGCATACTATAGCATGCCGTTTTGCATCATTTTTGAGGATTTGAAAAAAAGACGAAAATCACTCCGAGACCATGGGCTATAGCCCATCGTCTGAGTCATTTTCGTCTTTTTTTCAAATCCTCGTTTTTCATCATTTATGACCATGGCGATGGGCTATAGCCCATGGTCTCGAACGGCATACTATAGCATGCCGTTTTGCATCATTTTTGAGGATTTGAAAAAAAGACGAAAATCACTCCGAGACCATGGGCTATATATAGCCCATCGTCTCGGAGTCATTTTCGTCTTTTTTTCAAATCCTTGTTTTTCATCATTTATGACCATGGCGATGGGCTATAGCCCATGGTCTCGAACGGCATACTATAGCATCCCGTTTTGCATCATTTTTGAGGATTTGAAAAAAAGACGAAAATCACTCCGAGACCATGGGCTATACCCCTCGTCTCGGAGTCATTTTCGTCTTTTTTTCAAATCCTCGTTTTTCATCATTTATGACCATGGCGATGGGCTATAGCCCATGGTCTCGAACGGCATGCTATAGTATTCCGTTTTGCATCATTTTTGAGGATTTGAAAAAAGACGAAAATCACACCGAGACCATGGGCCATCGTCTCGGAGTCATTTTCGTCTTTTTTTCAAATCCTCGTTTTTCATCATTTATGACCATGGCGATGGGCTATAGCCCATGGTCTCGAACGGCATACTATAGCATGCCGTTTTGCATCATTTTTGAGGATTTGAAAAAAAGACGAAAATCACTCCGAGACCATGGGCTATAGCCCATCGTCTCGGAGTCATTTTCGTCTTTTTTTCAAATCCTCGTTTTTCATCATTTATGACAATGGCGATGGACTATAGCCCATGGTCTCGAACGGCATACTATAGCATGCCGTTTTCCATCATTTTTGAGGATTTGAAAAAAAGACGAAAATAACTCCGAGACCATGGGCTATAGCCCATCGTCTCGGAGTCATTTTCGTCTTTTTTTCAAATCCTTGTTTTTCATCATTTATGACCATGGCGATGGGCTATAGCCCATGGTCTCGAACGGCATACTATAGCATGCCGTTTTCCATCATTTTTGAGGATTTGAAAAAAAGACGAAAATCACTCCGAGACCATGGGCTATAGCCCATCGTCTCGGAGTCATTTTCGTCTTTTTTTCAAATCCTTGTTTTTCATCATTTATGACCATGGCGATGGGCTATAGCCCATGGTCTCGAACGGCATACTATAGCATGCCGTTTTGCATCATTTTTGAGGATTTGAAAAAAAGACGAAAATCACTCCGAGACCATGGGCTATACCCCTCGTCTCGGAGTCATTTTCGTCTTTTTTTCAAATCCTCGTTTTTCATCATTTATGACCATGGCGATGGGCTATAGCCCATGGTCTCGAACGGCATGCTATAGTATTCCGTTTTGCATCATTTTTGAGGATTTGAAAAAAGACGAAAATCACACCGAGACCATGGGCTATAGCCCATCGTCTCGGAGTCATTTTCGTCTTTTTTTCAAATCCTCGTTTTTCATCATTTATGACAATGGCGATGGACTATAGCCCATGGTCTCGAACGGCATACTATAGCATGCCGTTTTCCATCATTTTTGAGGATTTGAAAAAAAGACGAAAATAACTCCGAGACCATGGGCTCTAGCCCATCGTCTCGGAGTCATTTTCGTCTTTTTTTCAAATCCTTGTTTTTCATCATTTATGACCATGGCGATGGGCTATAGCCCATGGTCTCGAACGGCATACTATAGCATGCCGTTTTCCATCATTTTTGAGGATTTGAAAAAAAGTCGAAAATCACTCCGAGACCATGGGCTATAGCCCATCGTCTCGGAGTCATTTTCGTCTTTTTTTCAAATCCTTGTTTTTCATCCTTTATGACTATGGCGATGGGCTATAGCTCATGGTCTTGAACGGCATACTATAGCATGCCGTTTTGCATCATTTTTGAGGATTTGAAAAAAAGACGAAAATCACTCCGAGACCATGGGCTATAGCCCATCGTCTCGGTGTCATTTTCGTCTTTTTTTCAAATCCTCGTTTTTCATCATTTATGACCATGGCGATGGGCTATAGCCCATGGTCTTGAACGGCATACTATAGCATGCCGTTTTGCATCATTTTTGAGGATTTGAAAAAAAGACGAAAATCACTCCGAGACCATGGGCTATAGCCCATCGTCTCGGAGTCATTTTCGTCTTTTTTTTTCAAATCCTCGTTTTTCATCATTTATGACCATGGCGATGGGCTATAGCCCATGGTCTCGAACGGCATGCTATAGTATTCCGTTTTGCATCATTTTTGAGGATTTGAAAAAAGACGAAAATCACTCCGAGACCATGGGCCATCGTCTCGGAGTCATTTTCGTCTTTTTTTCAAATCCTCGTTTTTCATCATTTATGACCATGGCGATGGGCTATAGCCCATGGTCTCGAACGGCATACTATAGCATGCCGTTTTGCATCATTTTTGAGGATTTGAAAAAAAGACGAAAATCACTCCGAGACCATGGGCTATAGCCCATCGTCTCGGAGTCATTTTCGTCTTTTTTTCAAATCCTCGTTTTTCATCATTTATGACAATGGCGATGGACTATAGCCCATGGTCTCGAACGGCATACTATAGCATGCCGTTTTCCATCATTTTTGAGGATTTGAAAAAAAGACGAAAATAACTCCGAGACCATGGGCTATAGCCCATCGTCTCGGAGTCATTTTCGTCTTTTTTTCAAATCCTCGTTTTTCATCATTTATGACCATGGCGATGGGCTATAGCCCATGGTCTCGAACGGCATGCTATAGTATTCCGTTTTGCATCATTTTTGAGGATTTGAAAAAAGACGAAAATCACTCCGAGACCATGGGCCATCGTCTCGGAGTCATTTTCGTCTTTTTTTCAAATCCTCGTTTTTCATCATTTATGACCATGGCGATGGGCTATAGCCCATGGTCTCGAACGGCATACTATAGCATGCCGTTTTCCATCATTTTTGAGGATTTGAAAAAAAGACGAAAATAACTCCGAGACCATGGGCTCTAGCCCATCGTCTCGGAGTCATTTTCGTCTTTTTTTCAAATCCTTGTTTTTCATCATTTATGACCATGGCGATGGGCTATAGCCCATGGTCTCGAACGGCATACTATAGCATGCCGTTTTCCATCATTTTTGAGGATTTGAAAAAAAGACGAAAATCACTCCGAGACCATGGGCTATAGCCCATCGTCTCGGAGTCATTTTCGTCTTTTTTTCAAATCCTTGTTTTTCATAATTTATGACCATGGCGATGGGCTATAGCCCATGGTCTCGAACGGCATACTATAGCTGCCCGTTTTGAATCATTTTTGAGGATTTGAAAAAAAGACGAAAATCACTCCGAGACCATGGGCTATACCCCTCGTCTCGGAGTCATTTTCGTCTTTTTTTCAAATCCTTGTTTTTCATCATTTATGACCATGGCGATGGGCTATAGCCCATGGTCTCGAATGGCATACTATAGCATGCCGTTTTGCATCATTTTTGAGGATTTGAAAAAAATACGAAAATCACTCCGAGACCATGGGCTATACCCCTCGTCTCGGAGTCATTTTCGTCTTTTTTTCAAATCCTCGTTTTTCATCATTTATGACCATGGCGATGGGCTATAGCCCATGGTCTCGAACGGCATGCTATAGTATTCCGTTTTGCATCATTTTTGAGGATTTGAAAAAAGACGAAAATCACACCGAGACCATGGGCCATCGTCTCGGAGTCATTTTCGTCTTTTTTTCAAATCCTCGTTTTTCATCATTTATGACCATGGCGATGGGCTATAGCCCATGGTCTCGAACGGCATACTATAGCATGCCGTTTTGCATCATTTTTGAGGATTTGAAAAAAAGACGAAAATCACTCCGAGACCATGGGCTATAGCCCATCGTCTCGGAGTCATTTTCGTCTTTTTTTCAAATCCTCGTTTTTCATCATTTATGACAATGGCGATGGACTATAGCCCATGGTCTCGAACGGCATACTATAGCATGCCGTTTTCCATCATTTTTGAGGATTTGAAAAAAAGACGAAAATAACTCCGAGACCATGGGCTATAGCCCATCGTCTCGGAGTCATTTTCGTCTTTTTTTCAAATCCTTGTTTTTCATCATTTATGACCATGGCGATGGGCTATAGCCCATGGTCTCGAACGGCATACTATAGCATGCCGTTTTCCATCATTTTTGAGGATTTGAAAAAAAGACGAAAATCACTCCGAGACCATGGGCTATAGCCCATCGTCTCGGAGTCATTTTCGTCTTTTTTTCAAATCCTTGTTTTTCATCATTTATGACCATGGCGATGGGCTATAGCCCATGGTCTCGAACGGCATACTATAGCATGCCGTTTTGCATCATTTTTGAGGATTTGAAAAAAAGACGAAAATCACTCCGAGACCATGGGCTATACCCCTCGTCTCGGAGTCATTTTCGTCTTTTTTTCAAATCCTCGTTTTTCATCATTTATGACCATGGCGATGGGCTATAGCCCATGGTCTCGAACGGCATGCTATAGTATTCCGTTTTGCATCATTTTTGAGGATTTGAAAAAAGACGAAAATCACACCGAGACCATGGGCCATCGTCTCGGAGTCATTTTCGTCTTTTTTTCAAATCCTCGTTTTTCATCATTTATGACCATGGCGATGGGCTATAGCCCATGGTCTCGAACGGCATACTATAGCATGCCGTTTTGCATCATTTTTGAGGATTTGAAAAAAAGACGAAAATCACTCCGAGACCATGGGCTATACCCCTCGTCTCGGAGTCATTTTCGTCTTTTTTTCAAATCCTCGTTTTTCATCATTTATGACCATGGCGATGGGCTATAGCCCATGGTCTCAAACGGCATGCTATAGTATTCCGTTTTGCATCATTTTTGAGGATTTGAAAAAAGACGAAAATCACACCGAGACCATGGGCCATCGTCTCGGAGTCATTTTCGTCTTTTTTTCAAATCCTCGTTTTTCATCATTTTATGACCATGGCGATGGGCTATAGCCCATGGTCTCGAACGGCATACTATAGCATGCCGTTTTGCATCATTTTTGAGGATTTGAAAAAAAGACGAAAATCACTCCGAGACCATGGGCTATACCCCTCGTCTCGGAGTCATTTTCGTCTTTTTTTCAAATCCTTGTTTTTCATCATTTATGACCATGGCGATGGGCTATAGCCCATGGTCTCGAACGGCATGCTATAGTATTCCGTTTTGCATCATTTTTGAGGATTTGAAAAAAGACGAAAATCACACCGAGACCATGGGCCATCGTCTCGGAGTCATTTTCGTCTTTTTTTCAAATCCTCGTTTTTCATCATTTATGACCATGGCGATGGGCTATAGCCCATGGTCTCGAACGGCATACTATAGCATGCCGTTTTGCATCATTTTTGAGGATTTGAAAAAAAGACGAAAATCACTCCGAGACCATGGGCTATAGCCCATCGTCTCGGAGTCATTTTCGTCTTTTTTTCAAATCCTCGTTTTTCATAATTTATGACAATGGCGATGGACTATAGTAGCCTGGCTAATAAGCCAGACTAATATCACACAACACTGTCGCGGTATATCAGTCTGGGCTGGCTCCACTTGGATTTCATTTCCCGGGGAACATTTTCTCTTCGACGCAATTGGTCAGAGCTACTGTCAGTCAAAGGTCTCAAGCATTGAACGTCACTGTACCAAAGCCCGCCTATATTGCATACCGTGTCCCGATTGGTCCGACCTGTTCTCTGCTGTAGGAAAGAGGCGTGCTACTGAGCCTCGCCAGACCGTAATCCGCTGGTAGGCAACTTTTTTTTGCCAACGGCTGATTCGGTCTGGTTTATTAACCAGGCTAGGACTATAGCCCATGGTCTCGAACGGCATACTATAGCATGCCGTTTTCCATCATTTTTGAGGATTTGAAAAAAAGACGAAAATAACTCCGAGACCATGGGCTATAGCCCATCGTCTCGGAGTCATTTTCGTCTTTTTTTCAAATCCTTGTTTTTCATCATTTATGACCATGGCGATGGGCTATAGCCCATGGTCTCGAACGGCATACTATAGCATGCCGTTTTCCATCATTTTTGAGGATTTGAAAAAAAGACGAAAATCACTCCGAGACCATGGGCTATAGCCCATCGTCTCGGAGTCATTTTCGTCTTTTTTTCAAATCCTTGTTTTTCATCATTTATGACCATGGCGATGGGCTATAGCCCATGGTCTCGAACGGCATACTATAGCATGCCGTTTTGCATCATTTTTGAGGATTTGAAAAAAAGACGAAAATCACTCCGAGACCATGGGCTATACCCCTCGTCTCGGAGTCATTTTCGTCTTTTTTTCAAATCCTCGTTTTTCATCATTTATGACCATGGCGATGGGCTATAGCCCATGGTCTCGAACGGCATGCTATAGTATTCCGTTTTGCATCATTTTTGAGGATTTGAAAAAAGACGAAAATCACACCGAGACCATGGGCCATCGTCTCGGAGTCATTTTCGTCTTTTTTTCAAATCCTCGTTTTTCATCATTTATGACCATGGCGATGGGCTATAGCCCATGGTCTCGAACGGCATACTATAGCATGCCGTTTTGCATCATTTTTGAGGATTTGAAAAAAATACGAAAATCACTCCGAGACCATGGGCTATAGCCCATCGTCTCGGAGTCATTTTCGTCTTTTTTTCAAATCCTCGTTTTTCATCATTTATGACAATGGCGATGGACTATAGCCCATGGTCTCGAACGGCATACTATAGCATGCCGTTTTCCATCATTTTTGAGGATTTGAAAAAAAGACGAAAATAACTCCGAGACCATGGGCTATAGCCCATCGTCTCGGAGTCATTTTCGTCTTTTTTTCAAATCCTTGTTTTTCATCATTTATGACCATGGCGATGGGCTATAGCCCATGGTCTCGAACGGCATACTATAGCATGCCGTTTTCCATCATTTTTGAGGATTTGAAAAAAAGACGAAAATCACTCCGAGACCATGGGCTATAGCCCATCGTCTCGGAGTCATTTTCGTCTTTTTTTCAAATCCTCGTTTTTCATCATTTATGACCATGGCGATGGGCTATAGCCCATGGTCTCGAACGGCATACTATAGCATGCCGTTTTCCATCATTTTTGAGGATTTGAAAAAAAGACGAAAATAACTCCGAGACCATGGGCTCTAGCCCATCGTCTCGAACGGCATACTATAGCATGCCGTTTTCCATCATTTTTGAGGATTTGAAAAAAAGACGAAAATCACTCCGAGACCATGGGCTATAGCCCATCGTCTCGGAGTCATTTTCGTCTTTTTTTCAAATCCTTGTTTTTCATCCTTTATGACTATGGCGATGGGCTATAGCCCATGGTCTTGAACGGCATACTATAGCATGCCGTTTTGCATCATTTTTGAGGATTTGAAAAAAAGACGAAAATCACTCCGAGACCATGGGCTATAGCCCATCGTCTCGGAGTCATTTTCGTCTTTTTTTCAAATCCTCGTTTTTCATCATTTATGACCATGGCGATGGGCTATAGCCCATGGTCTCGAACGGCATACTATAGCATGCCGTTTTGCATCATTTTTGAGGATTTGAAAAAAAGACGAAAATCACTCCGAGACCATGGGCTATAGCCCATCGTCTCGGAGTCATTTTCGTCTTTTTTTCAAATCCTCGTTTTTCATCATTTATGACAATGGCGATGGACTATAGCCCATGGTCTCGAACGGCATACTATAGCATGCCGTTTTCCATCATTTTTGAGGATTTGAAAAAAAGACGAAAATAACTCCGAGACCATGGGCTATAGCCCATCGTCTCGGAGTCATTTTCGTCTTTTTTTCAAATCCTCGTTTTTCATCATTTATGACCATGGCGATGGGCTATAGCCCATGGTCTCGAACGGCATGCTATAGTATTCCGTTTTGCATCATTTTTGAGGATTTGAAAAAAGACGAAAATCACTCCGAGACCATGGGCCATCGTCTCGGAGTCATTTTCGTCTTTTTTTCAAATCCTCGTTTTTCATCATTTATGACCATGGCGATGGGCTATAGCCCATGGTCTCGAACGGCATACTATAGCATGCCGTTTTCCATCATTTTTGAGGATTTGAAAAAAAGACGAAAATAACTCCGAGACCATGGGCTCTAGCCCATCGTCTCGGAGTCATTTTCGTCTTTTTTTCAAATCCTTGTTTTTCATCATTTATGACCATGGCGATGGGCTATAGCCCATGGTCTCGAACGGCATACTATAGCATGCCGTTTTCCATCATTTTTGAGGATTTGAAAAAAAGACGAAAATCACTCCGAGACCATGGGCTATAGCCCATCGTCTCGGAGTCATTTTCGTCTTTTTTTCAAATCCTTGTTTTTCATAATTTATGACCATGGCGATGGGCTATAGCCCATGGTCTCGAACGGCATACTATAGCTGCCCGTTTTGAATCATTTTTGAGGATTTGAAAAAAAGACGAAAATCACTCCGAGACCATGGGCTATACCCCTCGTCTCGGAGTCATTTTCGTCTTTTTTTCAAATCCTTGTTTTTCATCATTTATGACCATGGCGATGGGCTATAGCCCATGGTCTCGAATGGCATACTATAGCATGCCGTTTTGCATCATTTTTGAGGATTTGAAAAAAATACGAAAATCACTCCGAGACCATGGGCTATACCCCTCGTCTCGGAGTCATTTTCGTCTTTTTTTCAAATCCTTGTTTTTCATCATTTATGACCATGGCGATGGGCTATAGCCCATGGTCTCGAACGGCATACTATAGCATGCCGTTTTGCATCATTTTTGAGGATTTGAAAAAAAGACGAAAATCACTCCGAGACCATGGGCTATAGCCCATCGTCTGAGTCATTTTCGTCTTTTTTTCAAATCCTCGTTTTTCATCATTTATGACCATGGCGATGGGCTATAGCCCATGGTCTCGAACGGCATACTATAGCATGCCGTTTTGCATCATTTTTGAGGATTTGAAAAAAAGACGAAAATCACTCCGAGACCATGGGCTATAGCCCATCGTCTCGGAGTCATTTTCGTCTTTTTTTCAAATCCTTGTTTTTCATCATTTATGACCATGGCGATGGGCTATAGCCCATGGTCTCGAACGGCATACTATAGCATCCCGTTTTGCATCATTTTTGAGGATTTGAAAAAAAGACGAAAATCACTCCGAGACCATGGGCTATACCCCTCGTCTCGGAGTCATTTTCGTCTTTTTTTCAAATCCTCGTTTTTCATCATTTATGACCATGGCGATGGGCTATAGCCCATGGTCTCGAACGGCATGCTATAGTATTCCGTTTTGCATCATTTTTGAGGATTTGAAAAAAGACGAAAATCACACCGAGACCATGGGCCATCGTCTCGGAGTCATTTTCGTCTTTTTTTCAAATCCTCGTTTTTCATCATTTATGACCATGGCGATGGGCTATAGCCCATGGTCTCGAACGGCATACTATAGCATGCCGTTTTGCATCATTTTTGAGGATTTGAAAAAAAGACGAAAATCACTCCGAGACCATGGGCTATAGCCCATCGTCTCGGAGTCATTTTCGTCTTTTTTTCAAATCCTCGTTTTTCATCATTTATGACAATGGCGATGGACTATAGCCCATGGTCTCGAACGGCATACTATAGCATGCCGTTTTCCATCATTTTTGAGGATTTGAAAAAAAGACGAAAATAACTCCGAGACCATGGGCTATAGCCCATCGTCTCGGAGTCATTTTCGTCTTTTTTTCAAATCCTTGTTTTTCATCATTTATGACCATGGCGATGGGCTATAGCCCATGGTCTCGAACGGCATACTATAGCATGCCGTTTTGCATCATTTTTGAGGATTTGAAAAAAAGACGAAAATCACTCCGAGACCATGGGCTATACCCCTCGTCTCGGAGTCATTTTCGTCTTTTTTTCAAATCCTCGTTTTTCATCATTTATGACCATGGCGATGGGCTATAGCCCATGGTCTCGAACGGCATGCTATAGTATTCCGTTTTGCATCATTTTTGAGGATTTGAAAAAAGACGAAAATCACACCGAGACCATGGGCCATCGTCTCGGAGTCATTTTCGTCTTTTTTTCAAATCCTCGTTTTTCATCATTTATGACCATGGCGATGGGCTATAGCCCATGGTCTCGAACGGCATACTATAGCATGCCGTTTTGCATCATTTTTGAGGATTTGAAAAAAAGACGAAAATCACTCCGAGACCATGGGCTATACCCCTCGTCTCGGAGTCATTTTCGTCTTTTTTTCAAATCCTCGTTTTTCATCATTTATGACCATGGCGATGGGCTATAGCCCATGGTCTCAAACGGCATGCTATAGTATTCCGTTTTGCATCATTTTTGAGGATTTGAAAAAAGACGAAAATCACACCGAGACCATGGGCCATCGTCTCGGAGTCATTTTCGTCTTTTTTTCAAATCCTCGTTTTTCATCATTTTATGACCATGGCGATGGGCTATAGCCCATGGTCTCGAACGGCATACTATAGCATGCCGTTTTGCATCATTTTTGAGGATTTGAAAAAAAGGCGAAAATCACTCCGAGACCATGGGCTATAGCCCATCGTCTCGGAGTCATTTTCGTCTTTTTTTCAAATCCTCGTTTTTCATCATTTATGACAATGGCGATGGACTATAGCCCATGGTCTCGAACGGCATACTATAGCATGCCGTTTTGCATCATTTTTGAGGATTTGAAAAAAAGACGAAAATCACTCCGAGACCATGGGCTATACCCCTCGTCTCGGAGTCATTTTCGTCTTTTTTTCAAATCCTCGTTTTTCATCATTTATGACCATGGCGATGGGCTATAGCCCATGGTCTCGAACGGCATGCTATAGTATTCCGTTTTGCATCATTTTTGAGGATTTGAAAAAAGACGAAAATCACACCGAGACCATGGGCCATCGTCTCGGAGTCATTTTCGTCTTTTTTTCAAATCCTCGTTTTTCATCATTTATGACCATGGCGATGGGCTATAGCCCATGGTCTCGAACGGCATACTATAGCATGCCGTTTTGCATCATTTTTGAGGATTTGAAAAAAGACGAAAATCACTCCGAGACCATGGGCTATACCCCTCGTCTCGGAGTCATTTTCGTCTTTTTTTCAAATCCTTGTTTTTCATCATTTATGACCATGGCGATGGGCTATAGCCCATGGTCTCGAACGGCATGCTATAGTATTCCGTTTTGCATCATTTTTGAGGATTTGAAAAAAGACGAAAATCACACCGAGACCATGGGCCATCGTCTCGGAGTCATTTTCGTCTTTTTTTCAAATCCTCGTTTTTCATCATTTATGACCATGGCGATGGGCTATAGCCCATGGTCTCGAACGGCATACTATAGCATGCCGTTTTGCATCATTTTTGAGGATTTGAAAAAAAGACGAAAATCACTCCGAGACCATGGGCTATAGCCCATCGTCTCGGAGTCATTTTCGTCTTTTTTTCAAATCCTCGTTTTTCATCATTTATGACAATGGCGATGGACTATAGTAGCCTGGCTAATAAGCCAGACTAATATCACACAACACTGTCGCGGTATATCAGTCTGGGCTGGCTCCACTTGGATTTCATTTCCCGGGGAACATTTTCTCTTCGACGCAATTGGTCAGAGCTACTGTCAGTCAAAGGTCTCAAGCATTGAACGTCACTGTACCAAAGCCCGCCTATATTGCATACCGTGTCCCGATTGGTCCGACCTGTTCTCTGCTGTAGGAAAGAGGCGTGCTACTGAGCCTCGCCAGACCGTAATCCGCTGGTAGGCAACTTTTTTTTGCCAACGGCTGATTCGGTCTGGTTTATTAACCAGGCTAGGACTATAGCCCATGGTCTCGAACGGCATACTATAGCATGCCGTTTTCCATCATTTTTGAGGATTTGAAAAAAAGACGAAAATAACTCCGAGACCATGGGCTATAGCCCATCGTCTCGGAGTCATTTTCGTATTTTTTTCAAATCCTTGTTTTTCATCATTTATGACCATGGCGATGGGCTATAGCCCATGGTCTCGAACGGCATACTATAGCATGCCGTTTTCCATCATTTTTGAGGATTTGAAAAAAAGACGAAAATCACTCCGAGACCATGGGCTATAGCCCATCGTCTCGGAGTCATTTTCGTCTTTTTTTCAAATCCTTGTTTTTCATCATTTATGACCATGGCGATGGGCTATAGCCCATGGTCTCGAACGGCATACTATAGCATGCCGTTTTGCATCATTTTTGAGGATTTGAAAAAAAGACGAAAATCACTCCGAGACCATGGGCTATACCCCTCGTCTCGGAGTCATTTTCGTCTTTTTTTCAAATCCTCGTTTTTCATCATTTATGACCATGGCGATGGGCTATAGCCCATGGTCTCGAACGGCATGCTATAGTATTCCGTTTTGCATCATTTTTGAGGATTTGAAAAAAGACGAAAATCACACCGAGACCATGGGCCATCGTCTCGGAGTCATTTTCGTCTTTTTTTCAAATCCTCGTTTTTCATCATTTATGACCATGGCGATGGGCTATAGCCCATGGTCTCGAACGGGATACTATAGCATGCCGTTTTGCATCATTTTTGAGGATTTGAAAAAAATACGAAAATCACTCCGAGACCATGGGCTATAGCCCATCGTCTCGGAGTCATTTTCGTCTTTTTTTCAAATCCTCGTTTTTCATCATTTATGACAATGGCGATGGACTATAGCCCATGGTCTCGAACGGCATACTATAGCATGCCGTTTTCCATCATTTTTGAGGATTTGAAAAAAAGACGAAAATAACTCCGAGACCATGGGCTATAGCCCATCGTCTCGGAGTCATTTTCGTCTTTTTTTCAAATCCTTGTTTTTCATCATTTATGACCATGGCGATGGGCTATAGCCCATGGTCTCGAACGGCATACTATAGCATGCCGTTTTCCATCATTTTTGAGGATTTGAAAAAAAGACGAAAATCACTCCGAGACCATGGGCTATAGCCCATCGTCTCGGAGTCATTTTCGTCTTTTTTTCAAATCCTTGTTTTTCATCCTTTATGACTATGGCGATGGGCTATAGCCCATGGTCTTGAACGGCATACTATAGCATGCCGTTTTGCATCATTTTTGAGGATTTGAAAAAAAGACGAAAATCACTCCGAGACCATGGGCTATAGCCCATCGTCTCGGAGTCATTTTCGTCTTTTTTTCAAATCCTCGTTTTTCATCATTTATGACCATGGCGATGGGCTATAGCCCATGGTCTTGAACGGCATACTATAGCATGCCGTTTTGCATCATTTTTGAGGATTTGAAAAAAAGACGAAAATCACTCCGAGACCATGGGCTATAGCCCATCGTCTCGGAGTCATTTTCGTCTTTTTTTCAAATCCTTGTTTTTCATAATTTATGACCATGGCGATGGGCTATAGCCCATGGTCTCGAACGGCATACTATAGCTGCCCGTTTTGAATCATTTTTGAGGATTTGAAAAAAAGACGAAAATCACTCCGAGACCATGGGCTATACCCCTCGTCTCGGAGTCATTTTCGTCTTTTTTTCAAATCCTCGTTTTTCATCATTTATGACCATGGCGATGGGCTATAGCCCATGGTCTCGAACGGCATGCTATAGTATTCCGTTTTGCATCATTTTTGAGGATTTGAAAAAAGACGAAAATCACACCGAGACCATGGGCCATCGTCTCGGAGTCATTTTCGTCTTTTTTTCAAATCCTCGTTTTTCATCATTTTATGACCATGGCGATGGGCTATAGCCCATGGTCTCGAACGGCATACTATAGCATGCCGTTTTGCATCATTTTTGAGGATTTGAAAAAAAGACGAAAATCACTCCGAGACCATGGGCTATAGCCCATCGTCTCGGAGTCATTTTCGTCTTTTTTTCAAATCCTCGTTTTTCATCATTTATGACAATGGCGATGGACTATAGCCCATGGTCTCGAACGGCATACTATAGCATGCCGTTTTGCATCATTTTTGAGGATTTGAAAAAAAGACGAAAATCACTCCGAGACCATGGGCTATACCCCTCGTCTCGGAGTCATTTTCGTCTTTTTTTCAAATCCTCGTTTTTCATCATTTATGACCATGGCGATGGGCTATAGCCCATGGTCTCGAACGGCATGCTATAGTATTCCGTTTTGCATCATTTTTGAGGATTTGAAAAAAGACGAAAATCACACCGAGACCATGGGCCATCGTCTCGGAGTCATTTTCGTCTTTTTTTCAAATCCTCGTTTTTCATCATTTATGACCATGGCGATGGGCTATAGCCCATGGTCTCGAACGGCATACTATAGCATGCCGTTTTGCATCATTTTTGAGGATTTGAAAAAAAGACGAAAATCACTCCGAGACCATGGGCTATACCCCTCGTCTCGGAGTCATTTTCGTCTTTTTTTCAAATCCTTGTTTTTCATCATTTATGACCATGGCGATGGGCTATAGCCCATGGTCTCGAACGGCATGCTATAGTATTCCGTTTTGCATCATTTTTGAGGATTTGAAAAAAGACGAAAATCACACCGAGACCATGGGCCATCGTCTCGGAGTCATTTTCGTCTTTTTTTCAAATCCTCGTTTTTCATCATTTATGACCATGGCGATGGGCTATAGCCCATGGTCTCGAACGGCATACTATAGCATGCCGTTTTGCATCATTTTTGAGGATTTGAAAAAAAGACGAAAATCACTCCGAGACCATGGGCTATAGCCCATCGTCTCGGAGTCATTTTCGTCTTTTTTTCAAATCCTCGTTTTTCATCATTTATGACAATGGCGATGGACTATAGTAGCCTGGCTAATAAGCCAGACTAATATCACACAACACTGTCGCGGTATATCAGTCTGGGCTGGCTCCACTTGGATTTCATTTCCCGGGGAACATTTTCTCTTCGACGCAATTGGTCAGAATTACTGTCAGTCAAAGGTCTCAAGCATTGAACGTCACTGTACCAAAGCCCGCCTATATTGCATACCGTGTCCCGATTGGTCCGACCTGTTCTCTGCTGTAGGAAAGAGGCGTGCTACTGAGCCTCGCCAGACCGTAATCCGCTGGTAGGCAACTTTTTTTTGCCAACGGCTGATTCGGTCTGGTTTATTAACCAGGCTAGGACTATAGCCCATGGTCTCGAACGGCATACTATAGCATGCCGTTTTCCATCATTTTTGAGGATTTGAAAAAAAGACGAAAATAACTCCGAGACCATGGGCTATAGCCCATCGTCTCGGAGTCATTTTCGTCTTTTTTTCAAATCCTTGTTTTTCATCATTTATGACCATGGCGATGGGCTATAGCCCATGGTCTCGAACGGCATACTATAGCATGCCGTTTTCCATCATTTTTGAGGATTTGAAAAAAAGACGAAAATCACTCCGAGACCATGGGCTATAGCCCATCGTCTCGGAGTCATTTTCGTCTTTTTTTCAAATCCTTGTTTTTCATCATTTATGACCATGGCGATGGGCTATAGCCCATGGTCTCGAACGGCATACTATAGCATGCCGTTTTGCATCATTTTTGAGGATTTGAAAAAAAGACGAAAATCACTCCGAGACCATGGGCTATACCCCTCGTCTCGGAGTCATTTTCGTCTTTTTTTCAAATCCTCGTTTTTCATCATTTATGACCATGGCGATGGGCTATAGCCCATGGTCTCGAACGGCATGCTATAGTATTCCGTTTTGCATCATTTTTGAGGATTTGAAAAAAGACGAAAATCACACCGAGACCATGGGCCATCGTCTCGGAGTCATTTTCGTCTTTTTTTCAAATCCTCGTTTTTCATCATTTATGACCATGGCGATGGGCTATAGCCCATGGTCTCGAACGGCATACTATAGCATGCCGTTTTGCATCATTTTTGAGGATTTGAAAAAAATACGAAAATCACTCCGAGACCATGGGCTATAGCCCATCGTCTCGGAGTCATTTTCGTCTTTTTTTCAAATCCTCGTTTTTCATCATTTATGACAATGGCGATGGACTATAGCCCATGGTCTCGAACGGCATACTATAGCATGCCGTTTTCCATCATTTTTGAGGATTTGAAAAAAAGACGAAAATAACTCCGAGACCATGGGCTATAGCCCATCGTCTCGGAGTCATTTTCGTCTTTTTTTCAAATCCTTGTTTTTCATCATTTATGACCATGGCGATGGGCTATAGCCCATGGTCTCGAACGGCATACTATAGCATGCCGTTTTCCATCATTTTTGAGGATTTGAAAAAAAGACGAAAATCACTCCGAGACCATGGGCTATAGCCCATCGTCTCGGAGTCATTTTCGTCTTTTTTTCAAATCCTTGTTTTTCATCCTTTATGACTATGGCGATGGGCTATAGCCCATGGTCTTGAACGGCATACTATAGCATGCCGTTTTGCATCATTTTTGAGGATTTGAAAAAAAGACGAAAATCACTCCGAGACCATGGGCTATAGCCCATCGTCTCGGAGTCATTTTCGTCTTTTTTTCAAATCCTCGTTTTTCATCATTTATGACCATGGCGATGGGCTATAGCCCATGGTCTTGAACGGCATACTATAGCATGCCGTTTTGCATCATTTTTGAGGATTTGAAAAAAAGACGAAAATCACTCCGAGACCATGGGCTATAGCCCATCGTCTCGGAGTCATTTTCGTCTTTTTTTCAAATCCTTGTTTTTCATAATTTATGACCATGGCGATGGGCTATAGCCCATGGTCTCGAACGGCATACTATAGCTGCCCGTTTTGAATCATTTTTGAGGATTTGAAAAAAAGACGAAAATCACTCCGAGACCATGGGCTATACCCCTCGTCTCGGAGTCATTTTCGTCTTTTTTTCAAATCCTTGTTTTTCATCATTTATGACCATGGCGATGGGCTATAGCCCATGGTCTCGAACGGCATACTATAGCATGCCGTTTTGCATCATTTTTGAGGATTTGAAAAAAAGACGAAAATGACTCCGAGACGATGGGCTATAGCCCATGGTCTCGGAGTGATTTTCGTCTTTTTTTCAAATCCTCGTTTTTCATCATTTATGACCATGGCGATGGGCTATAGCCCATGGTCTCGAACGGCATACTATAGCATGCCGTTTTGCATCTTTTTTTCAAATCCTTGTTTTTCATCATTTATGACCATGGCGATGGGCTATAGCCCATGGTCTCGAACGGCATACTATAGCTGCCCGTTTTGAATCATTTTTGAGGATTTGAAAAAAGACGAAAATCACACCGAGACCATGGGCCATCGTCTCGGAGTCATTTTCGTCTTTTTTTCAAATCCTCGTTTTTCATCATTTATGACCATGGCGATGGGCTATAGCCCATGGTCTCGAACGGCATACTATAGCATGCCGTTTTGCATCATTTTTGAGGATTTGAAAAAAAGACGAAAATCACTCCGAGACCATGGGCTATAGCCCATCGTCTCGGAGTCATTTTCGTCTTTTTTTCAAATCCTCGTTTTTCATCATTTATGACAATGGCGATGGACTATAGCCCATGGTCTCGAACGGCATACTATAGCATGCCGTTTTCCATCATTTTTGAGGATTTGAAAAAAAGACGAAAATAACTCCGAGACCATGGGCTCTAGCCCATCGTCTCGGAGTCATTTTCGTCTTTTTTTCAAATCCTTGTTTTTCATCATTTATGACCATGGCGATGGGCTATAGCCCATGGTCTCGAACGGCATACTATAGCATGCCGTTTTCCATCATTTTTGAGGATTTGAAAAAAAGTCGAAAATCACTCCGAGACCATGGGCTATAGCCCATCGTCTCGGAGTCATTTTCGTCTTTTTTTCAAATCCTTGTTTTTCATCCTTTATGACTATGGCGATGGGCTATAGCTCATGGTCTTGAACGGCATACTATAGCATGCCGTTTTGCATCATTTTTGAGGATTTGAAAAAAAGACGAAAATCACTCCGAGACCATGGGCTATAGCCCATCGTCTCGGAGTCATTTTCGTCTTTTTTTCAAATCCTCGTTTTTCATCATTTATGACCATGGCGATGGGCTATAGCCCATGGTCTCGAACGGCATACTATAGCATGCCGTTTTCCATCATTTTTGAGGATTTGAAAAAAAGTCGAAAATCACTCCGAGACCATGGGCTATAGCCCATCGTCTCGGAGTCATTTTCGTCTTTTTTTCAAATCCTTGTTTTTCATCCTTTATGACTATGGCGATGGGCTATAGCTCATGGTCTTGAACGGCATACTATAGCATGCCGTTTTGCATCATTTTTGAGGATTTGAAAAAAAGACGAAAATCACTCCGAGACCATGGGCTATAGCCCATCGTCTCGGAGTCATTTTCGTCTTTTTTTCAAATCCTCGTTTTTCATCATTTATGACCATGGCGATGGGCTATAGCCCATGGTCTCGAACGGCATACTATAGCATGCCGTTTTGCATCATTTTTGAGGATTTGAAAAAAAGACGAAAATCACTCCGAGACCATGGGCTATAGCCCATCGTCTCGGAGTCATTTTCGTCTTTTTTTCAAATCCTCGTTTTTCATCATTTATGACAATGGCGATGGACTATAGCCCATGGTCTCGAACGGCATACTATAGCATGCCGTTTTCCATAATTTTTGAGGATTTGAAAAAAAGACGAAAATAACTCCGAGACCATGGGCTATAGCCCATCGTCTCGGAGTCATTTTCGTCTTTTTTTCAAATCCTCGTTTTTCATCATTTATGACCATGGCGATGGGCTATAGCCCATGGTCTCGAACGGCATGCTATAGTATTCCGTTTTGCATCATTTTTGAGGATTTGAAAAAAGACGAAAATCACTCCGAGACCATGGGCCATCGTCTCGGAGTCATTTTCGTCTTTTTTTCAAATCCTCGTTTTTCATCATTTATGACCATGGCGATGGGCTATAGCCCATGGTCTCGAACGGCATACTATAGCATGCCGTTTTCCATCATTTTTGAGGATTTGAAAAAAAGACGAAAATAACTCCGAGACCATGGGCTCTAGCCCATCGTCTCGGAGTCATTTTCGTCTTTTTTTCAAATCCTTGTTTTTCATCATTTATGACCATGGCGATGGGCTATAGCCCATGGTCTCGAACGGCATACTATAGCATGCCGTTTTCCATCATTTTTGAGGATTTGAAAAAAAGACGAAAATCACTCCGAGACCATGGGCTATAGCCCATCGTCTCGGAGTAATTTTCGTCTTTTTTTCAAATCCTTGTTTTTCATCCTTTATGACTATGGCGATGGGCTATAGCCCATGGTCTTGAACGGCATACTATAGCATGCCGTTTTGCATCATTTTTGAGGATTTGAAAGAAAGACGAAAATCACTCCGAGACCATGGGCTATAGCCCATCGTCTCGGAGTCATTTTCGTCTTTTTTTCAAATCCTCGTTTTTCATCATTTATGACCATGGCCATGGGCTATAGCCCATGGTCTTGAACGGCATACTATAGCATGCCGTTTTGCATCATTTTTGAGGATTTGAAAAAAAGACGAAAATCACTCCGAGACCATGGGCTATAGCCCATCGTCTCGGAGTCATTTTCGTCTTTTTTTCAAATCCTTGTTTTTCATAATTTATGACCATGGCGATGGGCTATAGCCCATGGTCTCGAACGGCATACTATAGCTGCCCGTTTTGAATCATTTTTGAGGATTTGAAAAAAAGACGAAAATCACTCCGAGACCATGGGCTATAGCCCATCGTCTCGGAGTCATTTTCGTCTTTTTTTCAAATCCTCGTTTTTCATCATTTATGACCATGGCGATGGGCTATAGCCCATGGTCTCGAACGGCATACTATAGCATGCCGTTTTGCATCATTTTTGAGGATTTGAAAAAAAGACGAAAATCACTCCGAGACCATGGGCTATACCCCTCGTCTCGGAGTCATTTTCGTCTTTTTTTCAAATCCTCGTTTTTCATCATTTATGACCATGGCGATGGGCTATAGCCCATGGTCTCGAACGGCATGCTATAGTATTCCGTTTTGCATCATTTTTGAGGATTTGAAAAAAGACGAAAATCACACCGAGACCATGGGCCATCGTCTCGGAGTCATTTTCGTCTTTTTTTCAAATCCTCGTTTTTCATCATTTTATGACCATGGCGATGGGCTATAGCCCATGGTCTCGAACGGCATACTATAGCATGCCGTTTTGCATCATTTTTGAGGATTTGAAAAAAAGACGAAAATCACTCCGAGACCATGGGCTATAGCCCATCGTCTCGGAGTCATTTTCGTCTTTTTTTCAAATCCTCGTTTTTCATCATTTATGACAATGGCGATGGACTATAGCCCATGGTCTCGAACGGCATACTATAGCATGCCGTTTTGCATCATTTTTGAGGATTTGAAAAAAAGACGAAAATCACTCCGAGACCATGGGCTATACCCCTCGTCTCGGAGTCATTTTCGTCTTTTTTTCAAATCCTCGTTTTTCATCATTTATGACCATGGCGATGGGCTATAGCCCATGGTCTCGAACGGCATGCTATAGTATTCCGTTTTGCATCATTTTTGAGGATTTGAAAAAAGACGAAAATCACACCGAGACCATGGGCCATCGTCTCGGAGTCATTTTCGTCTTTTTTTCAAATCCTCGTTTTTCATCATTTATGACCATGGCGATGGGCTATAGCCCATGGTCTCGAACGGCATACTATAGCATGCCGTTTTGCATCATTTTTGAGGATTTGAAAAAAAGACGAAAATCACTCCGAGACCATGGGCTATACCCCTCGTCTCGGAGTCATTTTCGTCTTTTTTTCAAATCCTTGTTTTTCATAATTTATGACCATGGCGATGGGCTATAGCCCATGGTCTCGAACGGCATGCTATAGTATTCCGTTTTGCATCATTTTTGAGGATTTGAAAAAAGACGAAAATCACACCGAGACCATGGGCCATCGTCTCGGAGTCATTTTCGTCTTTTTTTCAAATCCTCGTTTTTCATCATTTATGACCATGGCGATGGGCTATAGCCCATGGTCTCGAACGGCATACTATAGCATGCCGTTTTGCATCATTTTTGAGGATTTGAAAAAAAGACGAAAATCACTCCGAGACCATGGGCTATAGCCCATCGTCTCGGAGTCATTTTCGTCTTTTTTTCAAATCCTCGTTTTTCATCATTTATGACAATGGCGATGGACTATAGTAGCCTGGCTAATAAGCCAGACTAATATCACACAACACTGTCGCGGTATATCAGTCTGGGCTGGCTCCACTTGGATTTCATTTCCCGGGGAACATTTTCTCTTCGACGCAATTGGTCAGAGCTACTGTCAGTCAAAGGTCTCAAGCATTGAACGTCACTGTACCAAAGCCCGCCTATATTGCATACCGTGTCCCGATTGGTCCGACCTGTTCTCTGCTGTAGGAAAGAGGCGTGCTACTGAGCCTCGCCAGACCGTAATCCGCTGGTAGGCAACTTTTTTTTGCCAACGGCTGATTCGGTCTGGTTTATTAACCAGGCTAGGACTATAGCCCATGGTCTCGAACGGCATACTATAGCATGCCGTTTTCCATCATTTTTGAGGATTTGAAAAAAAGACGAAAATAACTCCGAGACCATGGGCTATAGCCCATCGTCTCGGAGTCATTTTCGTCTTTTTTTCAAATCCTTGTTTTTCATCATTTATGACCATGGCGATGGGCTATAGCCCATGGTCTCGAACGGCATACTATAGCATGCCGTTTTCCATCATTTTTGAGGATTTGAAAAAAAGACGAAAATCACTCCGAGACCATGGGCTATAGCCCATCGTCTCGGAGTCATTTTCGTATTTTTTTCAAATCCTTGTTTTTCATCATTTATGACCATGGCGATGGGCTATAGCCCATGGTCTCGAACGGCATACTATAGCATGCCGTTTTGCATCATTTTTGAGGATTTGAAAAAAAGACGAAAATCACTCCGAGACCATGGGCTATACCCCTCGTCTCGGAGTCATTTTCGTCTTTTTTTCAAATCCTCGTTTTTCATCATTTATGACCATGGCGATGGGCTATAGCCCATGGTCTCGAACGGCATGCTATAGTATTCCGTTTTGCATCATTTTTGAGGATTTGAAAAAAGACGAAAATCACACCGAGACCATGGGCCATCGTCTCGGAGTCATTTTCGTCTTTTTTTCAAATCCTCGTTTTTCATCATTTATGACCATGGCGATGGGCTATAGCCCATGGTCTCGAACGGCATACTATAGCATGCCGTTTTGCATCATTTTTGAGGATTTGAAAAAAATACGAAAATCACTCCGAGACCATGGGCTATAGCCCATCGTCTCGGAGTCATTTTCGTCTTTTTTTCAAATCCTCGTTTTTCATCATTTATGACAATGGCGATGGACTATAGCCCATGGTCTCGAACGGCATACTATAGCATGCCGTTTTCCATCATTTTTGAGGATTTGAAAAAAAGACGAAAATAACTCCGAGACCATGGGCTATAGCCCATCGTCTCGGAGTCATTTTCGTCTTTTTTTCAAATCCTTGTTTTTCATCATTTATGACCATGGCGATGGGCTATAGCCCATGGTCTCGAACGGCATACTATAGCTGCCCGTTTTGAATCATTTTTGAGGATTTGAAAAAAAGACGAAAATCACTCCGAGACCATGGGCTATACCCCTCGTCTCGGAGTCATTTTCGTCTTTTTTTCAAATCCTTGTTTTTCATCATTTATGACCATGGCGATGGGCTATAGCCCATGGTCTCGAATGGCATACTATAGCATGCCGTTTTGCATCATTTTTGAGGATTTGAAAAAAAGACGAAAATGACTCCGAGACGATGGGCTATAGCCCATGGTCTCGGAGTGATTTTCGTCTTTTTTTCAAATCCTCGTTTTTCATCATTTATGACCATGGCGATGGGCTATAGCCCATGGTCTCGAACGGCATACTATAGCATGCCGTTTTGCATCTTTTTTTCAAATCCTTGTTTTTCATCATTTATGACCATGGCGATGGGCTATAGCCCATGGTCTCGAACGGCATACTATAGCTGCCCGTTTTGAATCATTTTTGAGGATTTGAAAAAAGACGAAAATCACACCGAGACCATGGGCCATCGTCTCGGAGTCATTTTCGTCTTTTTTTCAAATCCTCGTTTTTCATCATTTATGACCATGGCGATGGGCTATAGCCCATGGTCTCGAACGGCATACTATAGCATGCCGTTTTGCATCATTTTTGAGGATTTGAAAAAAAGACGAAAATCACTCCGAGACCATGGGCTATAGCCCATCGTCTCGGAGTCATTTTCGTCTTTTTTTCAAATCCTCGTTTTTCATCATTTATGACAATGGCGATGGACTATAGCCCATGGTCTCGAACGGCATACTATAGCATGCCGTTTTCCATCATTTTTGAGGATTTGAAAAAAAGACGAAAATAACTCCGAGACCATGGGCTCTAGCCCATCGTCTCGGAGTCATTTTCGTCTTTTTTTCAAATCCTTGTTTTTCATCATTTATGACCATGGCGATGGGCTATAGCCCATGGTCTCGAACGGCATACTATAGCATGCCGTTTTCCATCATTTTTGAGGATTTGAAAAAAAGTCGAAAATCACTCCGAGACCATGGGCTATAGCCCATCGTCTCGGAGTCATTTTCGTCTTTTTTTCAAATCCTTGTTTTTCATCCTTTATGACTATGGCGATGGGCTATAGCTCATGGTCTTGAACGGCATACTATAGCATGCCGTTTTGCATCATTTTTGAGGATTTGAAAAAAAGACGAAAATCACTCCGAGACCATGGGCTATAGCCCATCGTCTCGGAGTCATTTTCGTCTTTTTTTCAAATCCTCGTTTTTCATCATTTATGACCATGGCGATGGGCTATAGCCCATGGTCTTGAACGGCATACTATAGCATGCCGTTTTGCATCATTTTTGAGGATTTGAAAAAAAGACGAAAATCACTCCGAGACCATGGGCTATAGCCCATCGTCTCGGAGTCATTTTCGTCTTTTTTTCAAATCCTCGTTTTTCATCATTTATGACCATGGCGATGGGCTATAGCCCATGGTCTCGAACGGCATGCTATAGTATTCCGTTTTGCATCATTTTTGAGGATTTGAAAAAAGACGAAAATCACTCCGAGACCATGGGCCATCGTCTCGGAGTCATTTTCGTCTTTTTTTCAAATCCTCGTTTTTCATCATTTATGACCATGGCGATGGGCTATAGCCCATGGTCTCGAACGGCATACTATAGCATGCCGTTTTGCATCATTTTTGAGGATTTGAAAAAAAGACGAAAATCACTCCGAGACCATGGGCTATAGCCCATCGTCTCGGAGTCATTTTCGTCTTTTTTTCAAATCCTCGTTTTTCATCATTTATGACAATGGCGATGGACTATAGCCCATGGTCTCGAACGGCATACTATAGCATGCCGTTTTCCATCATTTTTGAGGATTTGAAAAAAAGACGAAAATAACTCCGAGACCATGGGCTATAGCCCATCGTCTCGGAGTCATTTTCGTCTTTTTTTCAAATCCTCGTTTTTCATCATTTATGACCATGGCGATGGGCTATAGCCCATGGTCTCGAACGGCATGCTATAGTATTCCGTTTTGCATAATTTTTGAGGATTTGAAAAAAGACGAAAATCACTCCGAGACCATGGGCCATCGTCTCGGAGTCATTTTCGTCTTTTTTTCAAATCCTCGTTTTTCATCATTTATGACCATGGCGATGGGCTATAGCCCATGGTCTCGAACGGCATACTATAGCATGCCGTTTTCCATCATTTTTGAGGATTTGAAAAAAAGACGAAAATAACTCCGAGACCATGGGCTCTAGCCCATCGTCTCGGAGTCATTTTCGTCTTTTTTTCAAATCCTTGTTTTTCATCATTTATGACCATGGCGATGGGCTATAGCCCATGGTCTCGAACGGCATACTATAGCATGCCGTTTTCCATCATTTTTGAGGATTTGAAAAAAAGACGAAAATCACTCCGAGACCATGGGCTATAGCCCATCGTCTCGGAGTCATTTTCGTCTTTTTTTCAAATCCTCGTTTTTCATCATTTATGACCATGGCCATGGGCTATAGCCCATGGTCTTGAACGGCATACTATAGCATGCCGTTTTGCATCATTTTTGAGGATTTGAAAAAAAGACGAAAATCACTCCGAGACCATGGGCTATAGCCCATCGTCTCGGAGTCATTTTCGTCTTTTTTTCAAATCCTTGTTTTTCATAATTTATGACCATGGCGATGGGCTATAGCCCATGGTCTCGAACGGCATACTATAGCTGCCCGTTTTGAATCATTTTTGAGGATTTGAAAAAAAGACGAAAATCACTCCGAGACCATGGGCTATAGCCCATCGTCTCGGAGTCATTTTCGTCTTTTTTTCAAATCCTCGTTTTTCATCATTTATGACCATGGCGATGGGCTATAGCCCATGGTCTCGAACGGCATGCTATAGTATTCCGTTTTGCATCATTTTTGAGGATTTGAAAAAAGACGAAAATCACTCCGAGACCATGGGCCATCGTCTCGGAGTCATTTTCGTCTTTTTTTCAAATCCTCGTTTTTCATCATTTATGACCATGGCGATGGGCTATAGCCCATGGTCTCGAACGGCATACTATAGCATGCCGTTTTGCATCATTTTTGAGGATTTGAAAAAAAGACGAAAATCACTCCGAGACCATGGGCTATAGCCCATCGTCTCGGAGTCATTTTCGTCTTTTTTTCAAATCCTTGTTTTTCATCATTTATGACCATGGCGATGGGCTATAGCCCATGGTCTCGAACGGCATACTATAGCATGCCGTTTTCCATCATTTTTGAGGATTTGAAAAAAAGACGAAAATCACTCCGAGACCATGGGCTATACCCCTCGTCTCGGAGTCATTTTCGTCTTTTTTTCAAATCCTTGTTTTTCATCATTTATGACCATGGCGATGGGCTATAGCCCATGGTCTCGAACGGCATACTATAGCATGCCGTTTTGCATCATTTTTGAGGATTTGAAAAAAAGACGAAAATCACTCCGAGACCATGGGCTATAGCCCATCGTCTCGGAGTCATTTTCGTCTTTTTTTCAAATCCTTGTTTTTCATCATTTATGACCATGGCGATGGGCTATAGCCCATGGTCTCGAACGGCATACTATAGCATGCCGTTTTCCATCATTTTTGAGGATTTGAAAAAAAGACGAAAATCACTCCGAGACCATGGGCTATAGCCCATCGTCTCGGAGTCATTTTCGTCTTTTTTTCAAATCCTTGTTTTTCATCATTTATGACCATGGCGATGGGCTATAGCCCATGGTCTCGAACGGCATACTATAGCATGCCGTTTTGCATAATTTTTGAGGATTTGAAAAAAAGACGAAAATCACTCCGAGACCATGGGCTATACCCCTCGTCTCGGAGTCATTTTCGTCTTTTTTTCAAATCCTTGTTTTTCATCATTTATGACCATGGCGATGGGCTATAGCCCATGGTCTCGAATGGCATACTATAGCATGCCGTTTTGCATCATTTTTGAGGATTTGAAAAAAAGACGAAAATGACTCCGAGACGATGGGCTATAGCCCATGGTCTCGGAGTGATTTTCTTCTTTTTTTCAAATCCTCGTTTTTCATCATTTATGACCATGGCGATGGGCTATAGCCCATGGTCTCGAACGGCATACTATAGCATGCCGTTTTGCATCATTTTTGAGGATTTGAAAAAAAGACGAAAATCACTCCGAGACCATGGGCTATAGCCCATCGTCTCGGAGTCATTTTCGTCTTTTTTTCAAATCCTCGTTTTTCATCATTTATGACCATGGCGATGGGCTATAGCCCATGGTCTTGAACGGCATACTATAGCATGCCGTTTTGCATCATTTTTGAGGATTTGAAAAAAAGACGAAAATCACTCCGAGACCATGGGCTATAGCCCATCGTCTCGGAGTCATTTTCGTCTTTTTTTCAAATCCTTGTTTTTCATAATTTATGACCATGGCGATGGGCTATAGCCCATGGTCTCGAACGGCATACTATAGCTGCCCGTTTTGAATCATTTTTGAGGATTTGAAAAAAAGACGAAAATCACTCCGAGACCATGGGCTATAGCCCATCGTCTCGGAGTCATTTTCGTCTTTTTTTCAAATCCTCGTTTTTCATCATTTATGACCATGGCGATGGGCTATAGCCCATGGTCTCGAACGGCATGCTATAGTATTCCGTTTTGCATCATTTTTGAGGATTTGAAAAAAGACGAAAATCACTCCGAGACCATGGGCCATCGTCTCGGAGTCATTTTCGTCTTTTTTTCAAATCTTTGTTTTTCATCATTTATGACCATGGCGATGGGCTATAGCCCATGGTCTCGAACGGCATACTATAGCATGCCGTTTTGCATCATTTTTGAGGATTTGAAAAAAAGACGAAAATCACTCCGAGACCATGGGCTATAGCCCATGGTCTCGGATTGATTTTCGTCTTTTTTTCAAATCCTTGTTTTTCATAATTTATGACCATGGCGATGGGCTATAGCCCATGGTCTCGAACGGCATACTATAGCATGCCGTTTTCCATCATTTTTGAGGATTTGAAAAAAAGACGAAAATCACTCCGAGACCATGGGCTATAGCCCATCGTCTCGGAGTCATTTTCGTCTTTTTTTCAAATCTTTGTTTTTCATCATTTATGACCATGGCGATGGGCTATAGCCCATGGTCTCGAACGGCATACTATAGCATGCCGTTTTGCATCATTTTTGAGGATTTGAAAAAAAGACGAAAATCACTCCGAGACCATGGGCTATAATAGCCCATCGTCTCGGAGTCATTTTCGTCTTTTTTTCAAATCCTTGTTTTTCATCATTTATGACCATGGCGATGGGCTATAGTCCATGGTCTCGAACGGCATACTATAGCATGCCGTTTTCCATCATTTTTGAGGATTTGAAAAAAAGACGAAAATCACTCCGAGACCATGGGCTATAGCCCATCGTCTCGGAGTCATTTTCGTCTTTTTTTCAAATCCTCGTTTTTCATCATTTATGACCATGGCGATGGACTATAGCCCATGGTCTCGAACGGCATACTATAGCATGCCGTTTTGCATCATTTTTGAGGATTTGAAAAAAAGACGAAAATCACTCCGAGACCATGGGCTATAGCCCATCGTCTCGGAGTCATTTTCGTCTTTTTTTAAAATCCTTGTTTTTCATCATTTATGACCATGGCGATGGGCTATAGCCCATGGACTCGAACGGCATACTATAGCATGCCGTTTTCCATCATTTTTGAGGATTTGAAAAAAAGACGAAAATCAATCCGAGACCATGGGCTATAGCCCATCGTCTCGGAGTCATTTTCGTCTTTTTTTCAAATCCTCGTTTTTCATCATTTATGACCATGGCGATGGGCTATAGCCCATGGTCTCGAACGGCATACTATAGCATGCCGTTTTCCATCATTTTTGAGGATTTGAAAAAAAGACGAAAATCACTCCGAGACCATGGGCTATAGCCCATCGTCTCGGAGTCATTTTCGTCTTTTTTTCAAATCCTTGTTTTTCATCATTTATGACCCTGGCGATGGGCTATAGCCCATGGTCTTGAACGGCATACTATAGCATGCCGTTTTGCATCATTTTTGAGGATTTGAAAAAAAGACGAAAATCACTCCGAGACCATGGGCTATAGCCCATCGTCTCGGAGTCATTTTCGTCTTTTTTTCAAATCCTCGTTTTTCATCATTTATGACCATGGCAATGGGCTAAAGCCCATGGTCTCGAACGGCATACTATAGCATGCCGTTTTGCATCATTTTTGAGGATTTGAAAAAAAGACGAAAATCACTCCGAGACCATGGGCTATACCCCTCGTCTCGGAGTCATTTTCGTCTTTTTTTCAAATCCTCGTTTTTCATCATTTATGACCATGGCGATGGGCTATAGCCCATGGTCTTGAACGGCATACTATAGCATGCCGTTTTGCATCATTTTTGAGGATTTGAAAAAAAGACGAAAATGACTCCGAGACCATGGGCTATAGCCCATCGTCTCGGAGTCATTTTCGTCTTTTTTTCAAATCCTCGTTTTTCATCATTTATGACCATGGCGATGGGCTATAGCCCATGGTCTCGAACGGCATACTATAGCATGCCGTTTTGCATCATTTTTGAGGATTTGAAAAAAAGACGAAAATCACTCCGAGACCATGGGCTATAGCCCATCGTCTCGGAGTCATTTTCGTCTTTTTTTCAAATCCTTGTTTTTCATCATTTATGACCATGGCGATGGGCTATAGCCCATGGTCTCGAACGGCATACTATAGCATGCCGTTTTGCATCATTTTTGAGGATTTGAAAAAAAGACGAAAATCACTCCGAGACCATGGGCTATAGCCCATGGTCTCGGATTGATTTTCGTCTTTTTTTCAAATCCTTGTTTTTCATAATTTATGACCATGGCGATGGGCTATAGCCCATGGTCTCGAACGGCATACTATAGCATGCCGTTTTCCATCATTTTTGAGGATTTGAAAAAAAGACGAAAATGACTCCGAGACCATGGGCTATAGCCCATCGTCTCGGAGTCATTTTCGTCTTTTTTTCAAATCCTCGTTTTTCATCATTTATGACCATGGCGATGGGCTATAGCCCATGGTCTCGAACGGCATACTATAGCATGCCGTTTTGCATCATTTTTGAGGATTTGAAAAAAAGACGAAAATCACTCCGAGACCATGGGCTATAGCCCATCGTCTCGGAGTCATTTTCGTCTTTTTTTCAAATCCTTGTTTTTCATCATTTATGACCATGGCGATGGGCTATAGCCCATGGTCTCGAACGGCATACTATAGCATGCCGTTTTGCATCATTTTTGAGGATTTGAAAAAAAGACGAAAATCACTCCGAGACCATGGGCTATAGCCCATGGTCTCGGATTGATTTTCGTCTTTTTTTCAAATCCTTGTTTTTCATAATTTATGACCATGGCGATGGGCTATAGCCCATGGTCTCGAACGGCATACTATAGCATGCCGTTTTCCATCATTTTTGAGGATTTGAAAAAAAGACGAAAATGACTCCGAGACCATGGGCTATAGCCCATCGTCTCGGAGTCATTTTCGTCTTTTTTTCAAATCCTCGTTTTTCATCATTTATGACCATGGCGATGGGCTATAGCCCATGGTCTCGAACGGCATACTATAGCATGCCGTTTTGCATCATTTTTGAGGATTTGAAAAAAAGACGAAAATCACTCCGAGACCATGGGCTATAGCCCATCGTCTCGGAGTCATTTTCGTCTTTTTTTCAAATCCTTGTTTTTCATCATTTATGACCATGGCGATGGGCTATAGCCCATGGTCTCGAACGGCATACTATAGCATGCCGTTTTGCATCATTTTTGAGGATTTGAAAAAAAGACGAAAATCACTCCGAGACCATGGGCTATAGCCCATGGTCTCGGATTGATTTTCGTCTTTTTTTCAAATCCTTGTTTTTCATAATTTATGACCATGGCGATGGGCTATAGCCCATGGTCTCGAACGGCATACTATAGCATTACGTTTTCCATCATTTTTGAGGATTTGAAAAAAAGACGAAAATCACTCCGAGACCATGGGCTATAGCCCATCGTCTCGGAGTCATTTTCGTCTTTTTTTCAAATCTTTGTTTTTCATCATTTATGACCATGGCGATGGGCTATAGCCCATGGTCTCGAACGGCATACTATAGCATGCCGTTTTGCATCATTTTTGAGGATTTGAAAAAAAGACGAAAATCACTCCGAGACCATGGGCTATAGCCCATCGTCTCGGAGTCATTTTCGTCTTTTTTTCAAATCCTTGTTTTTCATCATTTATGACCATGGCGATGGGCTATAGCCCATGGTCTCGAACGGCATACTATAGCATGCCGTTTTCCATCATTTTTGAGGATTTGAAAAAAAGACGAAAATCACTCCGAGACCATGGGCTATAGCCCATGGTCTCGGATTGATTTTCGTCTTTTTTTCAAATCCTTGTTTTTCATAATTTATGACCATGGCGATGGGCTATAGCCCATGGTCTCGAACGGCATACTATAGCATTACGTTTTCCATCATTTTTGAGGATTTGAAAAAAAGACGAAAATCACTCCGAGACCATGGGCTATAGCCCATCGTCTCGGAGTCATTTTCGTCTTTTTTTCAAATCCTCGTTTTTCATCATTTATGACCATGGCGATGGACTATAGCCCATGGTCTCGAACGGCATACTATAGCATTCCGTTTTGCATCATTTTTGAGGATATGAAAAAAAGACGAAAATCACTCCGAGACCATGGGCTATAGCCCATCGTCTCGGAGTCATTTTCGTCTTTTTTTCAAATCCTTGTTTTTCATCATTTATGACCATGGCGATGGGCTATAGCCCATGGTCTCGAACGGCATACTATAGCATGCCGTTTTGCATCATTTTTGAGGATTTGAAAAAAAGACGAAAATGACTCCGAGACGAGGGGCTATAGCCCATGGTCTCGGAGTGATTTTCGTCTTTTTTTCAAATCCTCGTTTTTCATCATTTATGACCATGGCGATGGGCTATAGCCCATGGTCTCGAACGGCATACTATAGCATGCCGTTTTGCATCATTTTTGAGGATTTGAAAAAAAGACGAAAATCACTCCGAGACCATGGGCTATAGCCCATCGTCTCGGAGTCATTTTCGTCTTTTTTTCAAATCCTCGTTTTTCATCATTTATGACCATGGCGATGGACTATAGCCCATGGTCTCGAACGGCATACTATAGCATGCCGTTTTGCATCATTTTTGAGGATTTGAAAAAAAGACGAAAATCACTCCGAGACCATGGGCTATAGCCCATCGTCTCGGAGTCATTTTCGTCTTTTTTTCAAATCCTCGTTTTTCATCATTTATGACCATGGCGATGGACTATAGCCCATGGTCTCGAACGGCATACTATAGCATGCCGTTTTCCATCATTTTTGAGGATTTGAAAAAAAGACGAAAATCACTCCGAGACCATGGGCTATAGCCCATCGTCTCGGAGTCATTTTCGTCTTTTTTTCAAATCCTCGTTTTTCATCATTTATGACCATGGCGATGGGCTATAGCCCATGGTCTCGAACGGCATACTATAGCATGCCGTTTTGCATCATTTTTGAGGATTTGAAAAAAAGACGAAAATCACTCCGAGACCATGGGCTATAGACCATCGTCTCGGAGTCATTTTCGTCTTTTTTTCAAATCCTTGTTTTTCATCATTTATGACCATGGCGATGGGCTATAGCCCATGGTCTTGAACGGCATACTATAGCATGCCGTTTTGCATCATTTTTGAGGATTTGAAAAAAAGACGAAAATGACTCCGAGACCATGGGCTATAGCCCATCGTCTCGGAGTCATTTTCGTCTTTTTTTCAAATCCTCGTTTTTCATCATTTATGACCATGGCGATGGGCTATAGCCCATGGTCTCGAACGGCATACTATAGCATGCCGTTTTGCATCATTTTTGAGGATTTGAAAAAAAGACGAAAATCACTCCGAGACCATGGGCTATAGCCCATCGTCTCGGAGTCATTTTCGTCTTTTTTTCAAATCCTTGTTTTTCATCATTTATGACCATGGCGATGGGCTATAGCCCATGGTCTCGAACGGCATACTATAGCATGCCGTTTTGCATCATTTTTGAGGATTTGAAAAAAAGACGAAAATCACTCCGAGACCATGGGCTATAGCCCATCGTCTCGGAGTCATTTTCGTCTTTTTTTCAAATCCTTGTTTTTCATCATTTATGACCATGGCGATGGGCTATAGCCCATGGTCTCGAACGGCATACTATAGCATGCCGTTTTGCATCATTTTTGAGGATTTGAAAAAAAGACGAAAATCACTCCGAGACCATGGGCTATAGCCCATGGTCTCGGATTGATTTTCGTCTTTTTTTCAAATCCTTGTTTTTCATAATTTATGACCATGGCGATGGGCTATAGCCCATGGTCTCGAACGGCATACTATAGCATGCCGTTTTCCATCATTTTTGAGGATTTGAAAAAAAGACGAAAATGACTCCGAGACCATGGGCTATAGCCCATCGTCTCGGAGTCATTTTCGTCTTTTTTTCAAATCCTCGTTTTTCATCATTTATGACCATGGCGATGGGCTATAGCCCATGGTCTCGAACGGCATACTATAGCATGCCGTTTTGCATCATTTTTGAGGATTTGAAAAAAAGACGAAAATCACTCCGAGACCATGGGCTATAGCCCATGGTCTCGGAGTGATTTTCGTCTTTTTTTCAAATCCTTGTTTTTCATCCTTTATGACTATGGCGATGGGCTATAGCCCATGGTCTTGAACGGCATACTATAGCATGCCGTTTTGCATCATTTTTGAGGATTTGAAAAAAAGACGAAAATCACTCCGAGACCATGGGCTATAGCCCATCGTCTCGGAGTCATTTTCGTCTTTTTTTCAAATCCTTGTTTTTCATCATTTATGACCATGGCGATGGGCTATAGCCCATGGTCTCGAACGGCATACTATAGCATGCCGTTTTCCATCATTTTTGAGGATTTGAAAAAAAGACGAAAATCACTCCGAGACCATGGGCTATACCCCTCGTCTCGGAGTCATTTTCGTCTTTTTTTCAAATCCTTGTTTTTCATCATTTATGACCATGGCGATGGGCTATAGCCCATGGTCTCGAACGGCATACTATAGCATGCCGTTTTGCATCATTTTTGAGGATTTGAAAAAAAGACGAAAATGACTCCGAGACGATGGGCTATAGCCCATGGTCTCGGAGTGATTTTCGTCTTTTTTTCAAATCCTCGTTTTTCATCATTTATGACCATGGCGATGGGCTATAGCCCATGGTCTCGAACGGCATACTATAGCATGCCGTTTTGCATCATTTTTGAGGATTTGAAAAAAAGACGAAAATCACTCCGAGACCATGGGCTATAGCCCATCGTCTCGGAGTCATTTTCGTCTTTTTTTCAAATCCTTGTTTTTCATCATTTATGACCATGGCGATGGGCTATAGCCCATGGTCTCGAACGGCATACTATAGCATGCCGTTTTCCATCATTTTTGAGGATTTGAAAAAAAGACGAAAATCACTCCGAGACCATGGGCTATAGCCCATCGTCTCGGAGTCATTTTCGTCTTTTTTTCAAATCCTTGTTTTTCATCATTTATGACCATGGCGATGGGCTATAGCCCATGGTCTTGAACGGCATACTATAGCATGCCGTTTTGCATCATTTTTGAGGATTTGAAAAAAAGACGAAAATCACTCCGAGACCATGGGCTATAGCCCATCGTCTCGGAGTCATTTTCGTCTTTTTTTCAAATCCTTGTTTTTCATCATTTATGACCATGGCGATGGGCTATAGCCCATGGTCTCGAACGGCATGCTATAGTATTCCGTTTTGCATCATTTTTGAGGATTTGAAAAAAAACGAAAATCACTCCGAGACCATGGGCCATCGTCTCGGAGTGATTTTCGTCTTTTTTTCAAATCCTTGTTTTTCATAATTTATGACCATGGCGATGGGCTATAGCCCATGGTCTCGAACGGCATACTATAGCATGCCGTTTTCCATCATTTTTGAGGATTTGAAAAAAAGACGAAAATCACTCCGAGACCATGGGCTATAGCCCATCGTCTCGGAGTCATTTTCGTCTTTTTTTCAAATCTTTGTTTTTCATCATTTATGACCATGGCGATGGGCTATAGCCCATGGTCTCGAACGGCATACTATAGCATGCCGTTTTGCATCATTTTTGAGGATTTGAAAAAAAGACGAAAATCACTCCGAGACCATGGGCTATAGCCCATCGTCTCGGAGTCATTTTCGTCTTTTTTTCAAATCCTTGTTTTTCATCATTTATGACCATGGCGATGGGCTATAGCCCATGGTCTCGAACGGCATACTATAGCATGCCGTTTTCCATCATTTTTGAGGATTTGAAAAAAAGACGAAAATCACTCCGAGACCATGGGCTATAGCCCATCGTCTCGGAGTCATTTTCGTCTTTTTTTCAAATCCTCGTTTTTCATCATTTATGACCATGGCGATGGACTATAGCCCATGGTCTCGAACGGCATACTATAGCATGCCGTTTTGCATCATTTTTGAGGATTTGAAAAAAAGACGAAAATCACTCCGAGACCATGGGCTATAGCCCATCGTCTCGGAGTCATTTTCGTCTTTTTTTCAAATCCTTGTTTTTCATCATTTATGACCATGGCGATGGGCTATAGCCCATGGTCTCGAACGGCATACTATAGCATGCCGTTTTCCATCATTTTTGAGGATTTGAAAAAAAGACGAAAATCAATCCGAGACCATGGGCTATAGCCCATCGTCTCGGAGTCATTTTCGTCTTTTTTTCAAATCCTTGTTTTTCATCATTTATGACCATGGCGATGGGCTATAGCCCATGGTCTCGAACGGCATACTATAGCATGCCGTTTTCCATCATTTTTGAGGATTTGAAAAAAAGACGAAAATCACTCCGAGACCATGGGCTATAGCCCATCGTCTCGGAGTCATTTTCGTCTTTTTTTCAAATCCTTGTTTTTCATCATTTATGACCATGGCGATGGGCTATAGCCCATGGTCTCGAACGGCATACTATAGCATGCCGTTTTGCATCATTTTTGAGGATTTGAAAAAAAGACGAAAATCACTCCGAGACCATGGGCTATACCCCTCGTCTCGGAGTCATTTTCGTCTTTTTTTCAAATCCTTGTTTTTCATCATTTATGACCATAGCGATGGGCTATAGCCCATGGTCTTGAACGGCATACTATAGCATGCCGTTTTGCATAATTTTTGAGGATTTGAAAAAAAGACGAAAATCACTCCGAGACCATGGGCTATAGCCCATCGTCTCGGAGTCATTTTCGTCTTTTTTTCAAATCCTCGTTTTTCATCATTTATGACCATGGCAATGGGCTAAAGCCCATGGTCTCGAACGGCATACTATAGCATGCCGTTTTGCATCATTTTTGAGGATTTGAAAAAAAGACGAAAATCACTCCGAGACCATGGGCTATACCACTCGTCTCGGAGTCATTTTCGTCTTTTTTTCAAATCCTTGTTTTTCATCATTTATGACCATGGCACTGGGCTATAGCCCATGGTCTTGAACGGCATTCTATAGTATTCGGTTTTGCATCATTTTTGAGGATTTGAAAAAAAGACGAAAATCACTCCGAGACCATGGGCTATAGCCCATTGTCTCGGAGTCATTTTCGTCTTTTTTTCAAATCCTCGTTTTTCATCATTTATGACCATGGCGATGGGCTATAGCCCATGGTCTCGAACGGCATACTATAGCATGCCGTTTTGCATCATTTTTGAGGATTTGAAAAAAAGACGAAAATCACTCCGAGACCATGGGCTATAGCCCATCGTCTCGGAGTCATTTTCGTCTTTTTTTCAAATCCTTGTTTTTCATCATTTATGACCATGGCGATGGGCTATAGCCCATGGTCTCGAACGGCATACTATAGCATGCCGTTTTGCATCATTTTTGAGGATTTGAAAAAAAGACGAAAATGACTCCGAGACGATGGGCTATAGCCCATGGTCTCGGAGTGATTTTCGTCTTTTTTTCAAATCCTCGTTTTTCATCATTTATGACCATGGCGATGGGCTATAGCCCATGGTCTCGAACGGCATACTATAGCATGCCGTTTTGCATCATTTTTGAGGATTTGAAAAAAAGACGAAAATCACTCCGAGACCATGGGCTATAGCCCATCGCCTCGGAGTCATTTTCGTCTTTTTTTCAAATCCTCGTTTTTCATCATTTATGACCATGGCGATGGACTATAGCCCATGGTCTCGAACGGCATACTATAGCATGCCGTTTTGCATCATTTTTGAGGATTTGAAAAAAAGACGAAAATCACTCCGAGACCATGGGCTATAGCCCATCGTCTCGGAGTCATTTTCGTCTTTTTTTCAAATCCTCGTTTTTCATCATTTATGACCATGGCGATGGACTATAGCCCATGGTCTCGAACGGCATACTATAGCATGCCGTTTTGCATCATTTTTGAGGATTTGAAAAAAAGACGAAAATCACTCCGAGACCATGGGCTATAGCCCATCGTCTCGGAGTCATTTTCGTCTTTTTTTCAAATCCTCGTTTTTCATCATTTATGACCATGGCGATGGACTATAGCCCATGGTCTCGAACGGCATACTATAGCATGCCGTTTTGCATCATTTTTGAGGATTTGAAAAAAAGACGAAAATCACTCCGAGACCATGGGCTATAGCCCATCGTCTCGGAGTCATTTTCGTCTTTTTTTCAAATCCTCGTTTTTCATCATTTATGACCATGGCGATGGGCTATAGCCCATGGTCTCGAACGGCATACTATAGCATGCCGTTTTGCATCATTTTTGAGGATTTGAAAAAAAGACGAAAATCACTCCGAGACCATGGGCTATAGCCCATCGTCTCGGAGTCATTTTCGTCTTTTTTTCAAATCCTTGTTTTTCATCATTTATGACCATGGCGATGGGCTATAGCCCATGGTCTCGAACGGCATACTATAGCTGCCCGTTTTCCATCATTTTTGAGGATTTGAAAAAAAGACGAAAATCACTCCGAGACCATGGGCTATAGCCCATCGTCTCGGAGTCATTTTCGTCTTTTTTTCAAATCCTCGTTTTTCATCATTTATGACCATGGCGATGGACTATAGCCCATGGTCTCGAACGGCATACTATAGCATGCCGTTTTGCATCATTTTTGAGGATTTGAAAAAAAGACGAAAATCACTCCGAGACCATGGGCTATAGCCCATCGTCTCGGAGTCATTTTCGTCTTTTTTTCAAATCGTTGTTTTTCATCATTTATGACCATGGCGATGGGCTATAGCCCATGGTCTCGAACGGCATACTATAGCATGCCGTTTTCCATCATTTTTGAGGATTTGAAAAAAAGACGAAAATCACTCCGAGACCATGGGCTATAGCCCATCGTCTCGGAGTCATTTTCGTCTTTTTTTCAAATCCTTGTTTTTCATCATTTATGACCATGGCGATGGGCTGTAGCCCATGGTCTCGAACGGCATACTATAGCATGCCGTTTTGCATCATTTTTGAGGATTTGAAAAAAAGACGAAAATCACTCCGAGACCATGGGCTATAGCCCATCGTCTCGGAGTAATTTTCGTCTTTTTTTCAAATCCTCGTTTTTCATCATTTATGACCATGGCGATGGACTATAGCCCATGGTCTCGAACGGCATACTATAGCATGCCGTTTTGCATCATTTTTGAGGATTTGAAAAAAATACGAAAATCACTCCGAGACCATGGGCTATAGCCCATCGTCTCGGAGTCATTTTCGTCTTTTTTTCATATCCTTGTTTTTCATCATTTATGACCATGGCGACTGGCTATAGCCCATGGTCTCGAACGGCATACTATAGCATGCCGTTTTCCATCATTTTTGAGGATTTGAAAAAAAGACGAAAATCACTCCGAGACCATGGGCTATAGCCCATGGTCTCGGAGTGATTTTCGTCTTTTTTTCAAATCCTTGTTTTTCATCCTTTATGACTATGGCGATGGGCTATAGCCCATGGTCTTGAACGGCATACTATAGCATGCCGTTTTGCATCATTTTTGAGGATTTGAAAAAAAGACGAAAATCACTCCGAGACCATGGGCTATAGCCCATCGTCTCGGAGTCATTTTCGTCTTTTTTTCAAATCCTCGTTTTTCATCATTTATGACCATGGCGATGGGCTATAGCCCATGGTCTTGAACGGCATACTATAGCATGCCGTTTTGCATCATTTTTGAGGATTTGAAAAAAAGACGAAAATCACTCCGAGACCATGGGCTATAGCCCATCGTCTCGGAGTCATTTTCGTCTTTTTTTCAAATCCTCGTTTTTCATCATTTATGACCATGGCGATGGGCTATAGCCCATGGTCTCGAACGGCATGCTATAGTATTCCGTTTTGCATCATTTTTGAGGATTTGAAAAAAGACGAAAATCACTCCGAGACCATGGGCCATCGTCTCGGAGTCATTTTCGTCTTTTTTTCAAATCTTTGTTTTTCATCATTTATGACCATGGCGATGGGCTATAGCCCATGGTCTCGAACGGCATACTATAGCATGCCGTTTTGCATCATTTTTGAGGATTTGAAAAAAAGACGAAAATCACTCCGAGACCATGGGCTATAGCCCATGGTCTCGGATTGATTTTCGTCTTTTTTTCAAATCCTTGTTTTTCATAATTTATGACCATGGCGATGGGCTATAGCCCATGGTCTCGAACGGCATACTATAGCATGCCGTTTTCCATCATTTTTGAGGATTTGAAAAAAAGACGAAAATCACTCCGAGACCATGGGCTATAGCCCATCGTATCGGAGTCATTTTCGTCTTTTTTTCAAATCCTCGTTTTTCATCATTTATGACCATGGCGATGGACTATAGCCCATGGTCTCGAACGGCATACTATAGCATGCCGTTTTGCATCATTTTTGAGGATTTGAAAAAAAGACGAAAATCACTCCGAGACCATGGGCTATAGCCCATCGTCTCGGAGTCATTTTCGTCTTTTTTTCAAATCGTTGTTTTTCATCATTTATGACCATGGCGATGGGCTATAGCCCATGGTCTCGAACGGCATACTATAGTATGCCGTTTTCCATCATTTTTGAGGATTTGAAAAAAAGACGAAAATCACTCCGAGACCATGGGCTATAGCCCATCGTCTCGGAGTCATTTTCGTCTTTTTTTCAAATCCTTGTTTTTCATCATTTATGACCATGGCGATGGGCTGTAGCCCATGGTCTCGAACGGCATACTATAGCATGCCGTTTTGCATCATTTTTGAGGATTTGAAAAAAAGACGAAAATCACTCCGAGACCATGGGCTATAGCCCATCGTCTCGGAGTAATTTTCGTCTTTTTTTCAAATCCTCGTTTTTCATCATTTATGACCATGGCGATGGACTATAGCCCATGGTCTCGAACGGCATACTATAGCATGCCGTTTTGCATCATTTTTGAGGATTTGAAAAAAAGACGAAAATCACTCCGAGACCATGGGCTATAGCCCATCGTCTCGGAGTCATTTTCGTCTTTTTTTCATATCCTTGTTTTTCATCATTTATGACCATGGCGACTGGCTATAGCCCATGGTCTCGAACGGCATACTATAGCATGCCGTTTTCCATCATTTTTGAGGATTTGAAAAAAAGACGAAAATCACTCCGAGACCATGGGCTATAGCCCATGGTCTCGGAGTGATTTTCGTCTTTTTTTCAAATCCTTGTTTTTCATCCTTTATGACTATGGCGATGGGCTATAGCCCATGGTCTTGAACGGCATACTATAGCATGCCGTTTTGCATCATTTTTGAGGATTTGAAAAAAAGACGAAAATCACTCCGAGACCATGGGCTATAGCCCATCGTCTCGGAGTCATTTTCGTCTTTTTTTCAAATCCTCGTTTTTCATCATTTATGACCATGGCGATGGGCTATAGCCCATGGTCTTGAACGGCATACTATAGCATGCCGTTTTGCATCATTTTTGAGGATTTGAAAAAAAGACGAAAATCACTCCGAGACCATGGGCTATAGCCCATCGTCTCGGAGTCATTTTCGTCTTTTTTTCAAATCCTCGTTTTTCATCATTTATGACCATGGCGATGGGCTATAGCCCATGGTCTCGAACGGCATGCTATAGTATTCCGTTTTGCATCATTTTTGAGGATTTGAAAAAAGACGAAAATCACTCCGAGACCATGGGCCATCGTCTCGGAGTCATTTTCGTCTTTTTTTCAAATCTTTGTTTTTCATCATTTATGACCATGGCGATGGGCTATAGCCCATGGTCTCGAACGGCATACTATAGCATGCCGTTTTGCATCATTTTTGAGGATTTGAAAAAAAGACGAAAATCACTCCGAGACCATGGGCTATAGCCCATGGTCTCGGATTGATTTTCGTCTTTTTTTCAAATCCTTGTTTTTCATAATTTATGACCATGGCGATGGGCTATAGCCCATGGTCTCGAACGGCATACTATAGCATGCCGTTTTCCATCATTTTTGAGGATTTGAAAAAAAGACGAAAATCACTCCGAGACCATGGGCTATAGCCCATCGTATCGGAGTCATTTTCGTCTTTTTTTCAAATCTTTGTTTTTCATCATTTATGACCATGGCGATGGGCTATAGCCCATGGTCTCGAACGGCATACTATAGCATGCCGTTTTGCATCATTTTTGAGGATTTGAAAAAAAGACGAAAATCACTCCGAGACCATGGGCTATAGCCCATCGTCTCGGAGTCATTTTCGTCTTTTTTTCAAATCCTTGTTTTTCATCATTTATGACCATGGCGATGGGCTATAGCCCATGGTCTCGAACGGCATACTATAGCATGCCGTTTTCCATCATTTTTGAGGATTTGAAAAAAAGACGAAAATCACTCCGAGACCATGGGCTATAGCCCATCGTCTCGGAGTCATTTTCGTCTTTTTTTCAAATCCTTGTTTTTCATCATTTATGACCATGGCGATGGGCTATAGCCCATGGTCTCGAACGGCATACTATAGCATGCCGTTTTCCATCATTTTTGAGGATTTGAAAAAAAGACGAAAATCAATCCGAGACCATGGGCTATAGCCCATCGTCTCGGAGTCATTTTCGTCTTTTTTTCAAATCTTTGTTTTTCATCATTTATGACCATGGCGATGGGCTATAGCCCATGGTCTCGAACGGCATACTATAGCATGCCGTTTTGCATCATTTTTGAGGATTTGAAAAAAAGACGAAAATCACTCCGAGACCATGGGCTATAGCCCATCGTCTCGGAGTCATTTTCGTCTTTTTTTCAAATCCTTGTTTTTCATCATTTATGACCATGGCGATGGGCTATAGCCCATGGTCTCGAACGGCATACTATAGCATGCCGTTTTCCATCATTTTTGAGGATTTGAAAAAAAGACGAAAATCACTCCGAGACCATGGGCTATAGCCCATCGTCTCGGAGTCATTTTCGTCTTTTTTTCAAATCCTCGTTTTTCATCATTTATGACCATGGCGATGGACTATAGCCCATGGTCTCGAACGGCATACTATAGCATGCCGTTTTGCATCATTTTTGAGGATTTGAAAAAAAGACGAAAATCACTCCGAGACCATGGGCTATAGCCCATCGTCTCGGAGTCATTTTCGTCTTTTTTTCAAATCCTTGTTTTTCATCATTTATGACCATGGCGATGGGCTATAGCCCATGGTCTCGAACGGCATACTATAGCATGCCGTTTTCCATCATTTTTGAGGATTTGAAAAAAAGACGAAAATCAATCCGAGACCATGGGCTATAGCCCATCGTCTCGGAGTCATTTTCGTCTTTTTTTCAAATCCTTGTTTTTCATCATTTATGACCATGGCGATGGGCTATAGCCCATGGTCTCGAACGGCATACTATAGCATGCCGTTTTCCATCATTTTTGAGGATTTGAAAAAAAGACGAAAATCACTCCGAGACCATGGGCTATAGCCCATCGTCTCGGAGTCATTTTCGTCTTTTTTTCAAATCCTTGTTTTTCATCATTTATGACCATGGCGATGGGCTATAGCCCATGGTCTCGAACGGCATACTATAGCATGCCGTTTTGCATCATTTTTGAGGATTTGAAAAAAAGACGAAAATCACTCCGAGACCATGGGCTATACCCCTCGTCTCGGAGTCATTTTCGTCTTTTTTTCAAATCCTTGTTTTTCATCATTTATGACCATAGCGATGGGCTATAGCCCATGGTCTTGAACGGCATACTATAGCATGCCGTTTTGCATAATTTTTGAGGATTTGAAAAAAAGACGAAAATCACTCCGAGACCATGGGCTATAGCCCATCGTCTCGGAGTCATTTTCGTCTTTTTTTCAAATCCTCGTTTTTCATCATTTATGACCATGGCAATGGGCTAAAGCCCATGGTCTCGAACGGCATACTATAGCATGCCGTTTTGCATCATTTTTGAGGATTTGAAAAAAAGACGAAAATCACTCCGAGACCATGGGCTATACCACTCGTCTCGGAGTCATTTTCGTCTTTTTTTCAAATCCTTGTTTTTCATCATTTATGACCATGGCACTGGGCTATAGCCCATGGTCTTGAACGGCATTCTATAGTATTCGGTTTTGCATCATTTTTGAGGATTTGAAAAAAAGACGAAAATCACTCCGAGACCATGGGCTATAGCCCATTGTCTCGGAGTCATTTTCGTCTTTTTTTCAAATCCTCGTTTTTCATCATTTATGACCATGGCGATGGGCTATAGCCCATGGTCTCGAACGGCATACTATAGCATGCCGTTTTGCATCATTTTTGAGGATTTGAAAAAAAGACGAAAATCACTCCGAGACCATGGGCTATAGCCCATCGTCTCGGAGTCATTTTCGTCTTTTTTTCAAATCCTTGTTTTTCATCATTTATGACCATGGCGATGGGCTATAGCCCATGGTCTCGAACGGCATACTATAGCATGCCGTTTTGCATCATTTTTGAGGATTTGAAAAAAAGACGAAAATGACTCCGAGACGATGGGCTATAGCCCATGGTCTCGGAGTGATTTTCGTCTTTTTTTCAAATCCTCGTTTTTCATCATTTATGACCATGGCGATGGGCTATAGCCCATGGTCTCGAACGGCATACTATAGCATGCCGTTTTGCATCATTTTTGAGGATTTGAAAAAAAGACGAAAATCACTCCGAGACCATGGGCTATAGCCCATCGCCTCGGAGTCATTTTCGTCTTTTTTTCAAATCCTCGTTTTTCATCATTTATGACCATGGCGATGGACTATAGCCCATGGTCTCGAACGGCATACTATAGCATGCCGTTTTGCATCATTTTTGAGGATTTGAAAAAAAGACGAAAATCACTCCGAGACCATGGGCTATAGCCCATCGTCTCGGAGTCATTTTCGTCTTTTTTTCAAATCCTCGTTTTTCATCATTTATGACCATGGCGATGGACTATAGCCCATGGTCTCGAACGGCATACTATAGCATGCCGTTTTCCATCATTTTTGAGGATTTGAAAAAAAGATGAAAATCACTCCGAGACCATGGGCTATAGCCCATCGTCTCGGAGTCATTTTCGTCTTTTTTTCAAATCCTCGTTTTTCATCATTTATGACCATGGCGATGGACTATAGCCCATGGTCTCGAACGGCATACTATAGCATGCCGTTTTGCATCATTTTTGAGGATTTGAAAAAAAGACGAAAATCACTCCGAGACCATGGGCTATAGCCCATCGTCTCGGAGTCATTTTCGTCTTTTTTTCAAATCCTCGTTTTTCATCATTTATGACCATGGCGATGGGCTATAGCCCATGGTCTCGAACGGCATACTATAGCATGCCGTTTTGCATCATTTTTGAGGATTTGAAAAAAAGACGAAAATCACTCCGAGACCATGGGCTATAGACCATCGTCTCGGAGTCATTTTCGTCTTTTTTTCAAATCCTTGTTTTTCATCATTTATGACCATGGCGATGGGCTATAGCCCATGGTCTTGAACGGCATACTATAGCATGCCGTTTTGCATCATTTTTGAGGATTTGAAAAAAAGACGAAAATGACTCCGAGACGATGGGCTATAGCCCATGGTCTCGGAGTGATTTTCGTCTTTTTTTCAAATCCTCGTTTTTCATCATTTATGACCATGGCGATGGGCTATAGCCCATGGTCTCGAACGGCATACTATAGCATGCCGTTTTGCATCATTTTTGAGGATTTGAAAAAAAGACGAAAATCACTCCGAGACCATGGGCTATAGCCCATCGTCTCGGAGTCATTTTCGTCTTTTTTTCAAATCCTCGTTTTTCATCATTTATGACCATGGCGATGGACTATAGCCCATGGTCTCGAACGGCATACTATAGCATGCCGTTTTGCATCATTTTTGAGGATTTGAAAAAAAGACGAAAATCACTCCGAGACCATGGGCTATAGCCCATCGTCTCGGAGTCATTTTCGTCTTTTTTTCAAATCCTCGTTTTTCATCATTTATGACCATGGCGATGGGCTATAGCCCATGGTCTCGAACGGCATACTATAGCATGCCGTTTTGCATCATTTTTGAGGATTTGAAAAAAAGACGAAAATCACTCCGAGACCATGGGCTATAGCCCATCGTCTCGGAGTCATTTTCGTCTTTTTTTCAAATCCTTGTTTTTCATCATTTATGACCATGGCGATGGGCTATAGCCCATGGTCTCGAACGGCATACTATAGCTGCCCGTTTTCCATCATTTTTGAGGATTTGAAAAAAAGACGAAAATCACTCCGAGACCATGGGCTATAGCCCATCGTCTCGGAGTCATTTTCGTCTTTTTTTCAAATCCTCGTTTTTCATCATTTATGACCATGGCGATGGACTATAGCCCATGGTCTCGAACGGCATACTATAGCATGCCGTTTTGCATCATTTTTGAGGATTTGAAAAAAAGACGAAAATCACTCCGAGACCATGGGCTATAGCCCATCGTCTCGGAGTCATTTTCGTCTTTTTTTCAAATCGTTGTTTTTCATCATTTATGACCATGGCGATGGGCTATAGCCCATGGTCTCGAACGGCATACTATAGCATGCCGTTTTCCATCATTTTTGAGGATTTGAAAAAAAGACGAAAATCACTCCGAGACCATGGGCTATAGCCCATCGTCTCGGAGTCATTTTCGTCTTTTTTTCAAATCCTTGTTTTTCATCATTTATGACCATGGCGATGGGCTGTAGCCCATGGTCTCGAACGGCATACTATAGCATGCCGTTTTGCATCATTTTTGAGGATTTGAAAAAAAGACGAAAATCACTCCGAGACCATGGGCTATAGCCCATCGTCTCGGAGTAATTTTCGTCTTTTTTTCAAATCCTCGTTTTTCATCATTTATGACCATGGCGATGGACTATAGCCCATGGTCTCGAACGGCATACTATAGCATGCCGTTTTGCATCATTTTTGAGGATTTGAAAAAAATACGAAAATCACTCCGAGACCATGGGCTATAGCCCATCGTCTCGGAGTCATTTTCGTCTTTTTTTCATATCCTTGTTTTTCATCATTTATGACCATGGCGACTGGCTATAGCCCATGGTCTCGAACGGCATACTATAGCATGCCGTTTTCCATCATTTTTGAGGATTTGAAAAAAAGACGAAAATCACTCCGAGACCATGGGCTATAGCCCATGGTCTCGGAGTGATTTTCGTCTTTTTTTCAAATCCTTGTTTTTCATCCTTTATGACTATGGCGATGGGCTATAGCCCATGGTCTTGAACGGCATACTATAGCATGCCGTTTTGCATCATTTTTGAGGATTTGAAAAAAAGACGAAAATCACTCCGAGACCATGGGCTATAGCCCATCGTCTCGGAGTCATTTTCGTCTTTTTTTCAAATCCTCGTTTTTCATCATTTATGACCATGGCGATGGGCTATAGCCCATGGTCTTGAACGGCATACTATAGCATGCCGTTTTGCATCATTTTTGAGGATTTGAAAAAAAGACGAAAATCACTCCGAGACCATGGGCTATAGCCCATCGTCTCGGAGTCATTTTCGTCTTTTTTTCAAATCCTCGTTTTTCATCATTTATGACCATGGCGATGGGCTATAGCCCATGGTCTCGAACGGCATGCTATAGTATTCCGTTTTGCATCATTTTTGAGGATTTGAAAAAAGACGAAAATCACTCCGAGACCATGGGCCATCGTCTCGGAGTCATTTTCGTCTTTTTTTCAAATCTTTGTTTTTCATCATTTATGACCATGGCGATGGGCTATAGCCCATGGTCTCGAACGGCATACTATAGCATGCCGTTTTGCATCATTTTTGAGGATTTGAAAAAAAGACGAAAATCACTCCGAGACCATGGGCTATAGCCCATGGTCTCGGATTGATTTTCGTCTTTTTTTCAAATCCTTGTTTTTCATAATTTATGACCATGGCGATGGGCTATAGCCCATGGTCTCGAACGGCATACTATAGCATGCCGTTTTCCATCATTTTTGAGGATTTGAAAAAAAGACGAAAATCACTCCGAGACCATGGGCTATAGCCCATCGTATCGGAGTCATTTTCGTCTTTTTTTCAAATCCTCGTTTTTCATCATTTATGACCATGGCGATGGACTATAGCCCATGGTCTCGAACGGCATACTATAGCATGCCGTTTTGCATCATTTTTGAGGATTTGAAAAAAAGACGAAAATCACTCCGAGACCATGGGCTATAGCCCATCGTCTCGGAGTCATTTTCGTCTTTTTTTCAAATCGTTGTTTTTCATCATTTATGACCATGGCGATGGGCTATAGCCCATGGTCTCGAACGGCATACTATAGTATGCCGTTTTCCATCATTTTTGAGGATTTGAAAAAAAGACGAAAATCACTCCGAGACCATGGGCTATAGCCCATCGTCTCGGAGTCATTTTCGTCTTTTTTTCAAATCCTTGTTTTTCATCATTTATGACCATGGCGATGGGCTGTAGCCCATGGTCTCGAACGGCATACTATAGCATGCCGTTTTGCATCATTTTTGAGGATTTGAAAAAAAGACGAAAATCACTCCGAGACCATGGGCTATAGCCCATCGTCTCGGAGTAATTTTCGTCTTTTTTTCAAATCCTCGTTTTTCATCATTTATGACCATGGCGATGGACTATAGCCCATGGTCTCGAACGGCATACTATAGCATGCCGTTTTGCATCATTTTTGAGGATTTGAAAAAAAGACGAAAATCACTCCGAGACCATGGGCTATAGCCCATCGTCTCGGAGTCATTTTCGTCTTTTTTTCATATCCTTGTTTTTCATCATTTATGACCATGGCGACTGGCTATAGCCCATGGTCTCGAACGGCATACTATAGCATGCCGTTTTCCATCATTTTTGAGGATTTGAAAAAAAGACGAAAATCACTCCGAGACCATGGGCTATAGCCCATGGTCTCGGAGTGATTTTCGTCTTTTTTTCAAATCCTTGTTTTTCATCCTTTATGACTATGGCGATGGGCTATAGCCCATGGTCTTGAACGGCATACTATAGCATGCCGTTTTGCATCATTTTTGAGGATTTGAAAAAAAGACGAAAATCACTCCGAGACCATGGGCTATAGCCCATCGTCTCGGAGTCATTTTCGTCTTTTTTTCAAATCCTCGTTTTTCATCATTTATGACCATGGCGATGGGCTATAGCCCATGGTCTTGAACGGCATACTATAGCATGCCGTTTTGCATCATTTTTGAGGATTTGAAAAAAAGACGAAAATCACTCCGAGACCATGGGCTATAGCCCATCGTCTCGGAGTCATTTTCGTCTTTTTTTCAAATCCTCGTTTTTCATCATTTATGACCATGGCGATGGGCTATAGCCCATGGTCTCGAACGGCATGCTATAGTATTCCGTTTTGCATCATTTTTGAGGATTTGAAAAAAGACGAAAATCACTCCGAGACCATGGGCCATCGTCTCGGAGTCATTTTCGTCTTTTTTTCAAATCTTTGTTTTTCATCATTTATGACCATGGCGATGGGCTATAGCCCATGGTCTCGAACGGCATACTATAGCATGCCGTTTTGCATCATTTTTGAGGATTTGAAAAAAAGACGAAAATCACTCCGAGACCATGGGCTATAGCCCATGGTCTCGGATTGATTTTCGTCTTTTTTTCAAATCCTTGTTTTTCATAATTTATGACCATGGCGATGGGCTATAGCCCATGGTCTCGAACGGCATACTATAGCATGCCGTTTTCCATCATTTTTGAGGATTTGAAAAAAAGACGAAAATCACTCCGAGACCATGGGCTATAGCCCATCGTATCGGAGTCATTTTCGTCTTTTTTTCAAATCTTTGTTTTTCATCATTTATGACCATGGCGATGGGCTATAGCCCATGGTCTCGAACGGCATACTATAGCATGCCGTTTTGCATCATTTTTGAGGATTTGAAAAAAAGACGAAAATCACTCCGAGACCATGGGCTATAGCCCATCGTCTCGGAGTCATTTTCGTCTTTTTTTCAAATCCTTGTTTTTCATCATTTATGACCATGGCGATGGGCTATAGCCCATGGTCTCGAACGGCATACTATAGCATGCCGTTTTCCATCATTTTTGAGGATTTGAAAAAAAGACGAAAATCACTCCGAGACCATGGGCTATAGCCCATCGTCTCGGAGTCATTTTCGTCTTTTTTTCAAATCCTTGTTTTTCATCATTTATGACCATGGCGATGGGCTATAGCCCATGGTCTCGAACGGCATACTATAGCATGCCGTTTTCCATCATTTTTGAGGATTTGAAAAAAAGACGAAAATCAATCCGAGACCATGGGCTATAGCCCATCGTCTCGGAGTCATTTTCGTCTTTTTTTCAAATCCTTGTTTTTCATCATTTATGACCATGGCGATTGGCTATAGCCCATGGTCTCGAACGGCATACTATAGCATGCCGTTTTCCATCATTTTTGAGGATTTGAAAAAAAGACGAAAATCACTCCGAGACCATGGGCTATAGCCCATCGTCTCGGAGTCATTTTCGTCTTTTTTTCAAATCCTTGTTTTTCATCATTTATGACCATGGCGATGGGCTATAGCCCATGGTCTCGAACGGCATACTATAGCATGCCGTTTTGCATCATTTTTGAGGATTTGAAAAAAAGACGAAAATCACTCCGAGACCATGGGCTATACCCCTCGTCTCGGAGTCATTTTCGTCTTTTTTTCAAATCCTTGTTTTTCATCATTTATGACCATAGCGATGGGCTATAGCCCATGGTCTTGAACGGCATACTATAGCATGCCGTTTTGCATAATTTTTGAGGATTTGAAAAAAAGACGAAAATCACTCCGAGACCATGGGCTATAGCCCATCGTCTCGGAGTCATTTTCGTCTTTTTTTCAAATCCTCGTTTTTCATCATTTATGACCATGGCAATGGGCTAAAGCCCATGGTCTCGAACGGCATACTATAGCATGCCGTTTTGCATCATTTTTGAGGATTTGAAAAAAAGACGAAAATCACTCCGAGACCATGGGCTATACCACTCGTCTCGGAGTCATTTTCGTCTTTTTTTCAAATCCTTGTTTTTCATCATTTATGACCATGGCGATGGGCTATAGCCCATGGTCTTGAACGGCATTCTATAGTATTCGGTTTTGCATCATTTTTGAGGATTTGAAAAAAGACGAAAATCACTCCGAGACCATGGGCCATCGTCTCGGAGTCATTTTCGTCTTTTTTTCAAATCTTTGTTTTTCATCATTTATGACCATGGCGATGGGCTATAGCCCATGGTCTCGAACGGCATACTATAGCATGCCGTTTTGCATCATTTTTGAGGATTTGAAAAAAAGACGAAAATCACTCCGAGACCATGGGCTATAGCCCATGGTCTCGGATTGATTTTCGTCTTTTTTTCAAATCCTTGTTTTTCATAATTTATGACCATGGCGATGGGCTATAGCCCATGGTCTCGAACGGCATACTATAGCATGCCGTTTTCCATCATTTTTGAGGATTTGAAAAAAAGACGAAAATCACTCCGAGACCATGGGCTATAGCCCATCGTATCGGAGTCATTTTCGTCTTTTTTTCAAATCCTCGTTTTTCATCATTTATGACCATGGCGATGGACTATAGCCCATGGTCTCGAACGGCATACTATAGCATGCCGTTTTGCATCATTTTTGAGGATTTGAAAAAAAGACGAAAATCACTCCGAGACCATGGGCTATAGCCCATCGTCTCGGAGTCATTTTCGTCTTTTTTTCAAATCGTTGTTTTTCATCATTTATGACCATGGCGATGGGCTATAGCCCATGGTCTCGAACGGCATACTATAGTATGCCGTTTTCCATCATTTTTGAGGATTTGAAAAAAAGACGAAAATCACTCCGAGACCATGGGCTATAGCCCATCGTCTCGGAGTCATTTTCGTCTTTTTTTCAAATCCTTGTTTTTCATCATTTATGACCATGGCGATGGGCTGTAGCCCATGGTCTCGAACGGCATACTATAGCATGCCGTTTTGCATCATTTTTGAGGATTTGAAAAAAAGACGAAAATCACTCCGAGACCATGGGCTATAGCCCATCGTCTCGGAGTAATTTTCGTCTTTTTTTCAAATCCTCGTTTTTCATCATTTATGACCATGGCGATGGACTATAGCCCATGGTCTCGAACGGCATACTATAGCATGCCGTTTTGCATCATTTTTGAGGATTTGAAAAAAAGACGAAAATCACTCCGAGACCATGGGCTATAGCCCATCGTCTCGGAGTCATTTTCGTCTTTTTTTCATATCCTTGTTTTTCATCATTTATGACCATGGCGACTGGCTATAGCCCATGGTCTCGAACGGCATACTATAGCATGCCGTTTTCCATCATTTTTGAGGATTTGAAAAAAAGACGAAAATCACTCCGAGACCATGGGCTATAGCCCATGGTCTCGGAGTGATTTTCGTCTTTTTTTCAAATCCTTGTTTTTCATCCTTTATGACTATGGCGATGGGCTATAGCCCATGGTCTTGAACGGCATACTATAGCATGCCGTTTTGCATCATTTTTGAGGATTTGAAAAAAAGACGAAAATCACTCCGAGACCATGGGCTATAGCCCATCGTCTCGGAGTCATTTTCGTCTTTTTTTCAAATCCTCGTTTTTCATCATTTATGACCATGGCGATGGGCTATAGCCCATGGTCTTGAACGGCATACTATAGCATGCCGTTTTGCATCATTTTTGAGGATTTGAAAAAAAGACGAAAATCACTCCGAGACCATGGGCTATAGCCCATCGTCTCGGAGTCATTTTCGTCTTTTTTTCAAATCCTCGTTTTTCATCATTTATGACCATGGCGATGGGCTATAGCCCATGGTCTCGAACGGCATGCTATAGTATTCCGTTTTGCATCATTTTTGAGGATTTGAAAAAAGACGAAAATCACTCCGAGACCATGGGCCATCGTCTCGGAGTCATTTTCGTCTTTTTTTCAAATCTTTGTTTTTCATCATTTATGACCATGGCGATGGGCTATAGCCCATGGTCTCGAACGGCATACTATAGCATGCCGTTTTGCATCATTTTTGAGGATTTGAAAAAAAGACGAAAATCACTCCGAGACCATGGGCTATAGCCCATGGTCTCGGATTGGTTTTCGTCTTTTTTTCAAATCCTTGTTTTTCATAATTTATGACCATGGCGATGGGCTATAGCCCATGGTCTCGAACGGCATACTATAGCATGCCGTTTTCCATCATTTTTGAGGATTTGAAAAAAAGACGAAAATCACTCCGAGACCATGGGCTATAGCCCATCGTATCGGAGTCATTTTCGTCTTTTTTTCAAATCTTTGTTTTTCATCATTTATGACCATGGCGATGGGCTATAGCCCATGGTCTCGAACGGCATACTATAGCATGCCGTTTTGCATCATTTTTGAGGATTTGAAAAAAAGACGAAAATCACTCCGAGACCATGGGCTATAGCCCATCGTCTCGGAGTCATTTTCGTCTTTTTTTCAAATCCTTGTTTTTCATCATTTATGACCATGGCGATGGGCTATAGCCCATGGTCTCGAACGGCATACTATAGCATGCCGTTTTCCATCATTTTTGAGGATTTGAAAAAAAGACGAAAATCACTCCGAGACCATGGGCTATAGCCCATCGTCTCGGAGTCATTTTCGTCTTTTTTTCAAATCCTTGTTTTTCATCATTTATGACCATGGCGATGGGCTATAGCCCATGGTCTCGAACGGCATACTATAGCATGCCGTTTTCCATCATTTTTGAGGATTTGAAAAAAAGACGAAAATCAATCCGAGACCATGGGCTATAGCCCATCGTCTCGGAGTCATTTTCGTCTTTTTTTCAAATCCTTGTTTTTCATCATTTATGACCATGGCGATTGGCTATAGCCCATGGTCTCGAACGGCATACTATAGCATGCCGTTTTCCATCATTTTTGAGGATTTGAAAAAAAGACGAAAATCACTCCGAGACCATGGGCTATAGCCCATCGTCTCGGAGTCATTTTCGTCTTTTTTTCAAATCCTTGTTTTTCATCATTTATGACCATGGCGATGGGCTATAGCCCATGGTCTCGAACGGCATACTATAGCATGCCGTTTTGCATCATTTTTGAGGATTTGAAAAAAAGACGAAAATCACTCCGAGACCATGGGCTATACCCCTCGTCTCGGAGTCATTTTCGTCTTTTTTTCAAATCCTTGTTTTTCATCATTTATGACCATAGCGATGGGCTATAGCCCATGGTCTTGAACGGCATACTATAGCATGCCGTTTTGCATAATTTTTGAGGATTTGAAAAAAAGACGAAAATCACTCCGAGACCATGGGCTATAGCCCATCGTCTCGGAGTCATTTTCGTCTTTTTTTCAAATCCTCGTTTTTCATCATTTATGACCATGGCAATGGGCTAAAGCCCATGGTCTCGAACGGCATACTATAGCATGCCGTTTTGCATCATTTTTGAGGATTTGAAAAAAAGACGAAAATCACTCCGAGACCATGGGCTATACCACTCGTCTCGGAGTCATTTTCGTCTTTTTTTCAAATCCTTGTTTTTCATCATTTATGACCATGGCGATGGGCTATAGCCCATGGTCTTGAACGGCATTCTATAGTATTCGGTTTTGCATCATTTTTGAGGATTTGAAAAAAAGACGAAAATCACTCCGAGACCATGGGCTATAGCCCATTGTCTCGGAGTCATTTTCGTCTTTTTTTCAAATCCTCGTTTTTCATCATTTATGACCATGGCGATGGGCTATAGCCCATGGTCTCGAACGGCATACTATAGCATGCCGTTTTGCATCATTTTTGAGGATTTGAAAAAAAGACGAAAATGACTCCGAGACGATGGGCTATAGCCCATGGTCTCGGAGTGATTTTCGTCTTTTTTTCAAATCCTCGTTTTTCATCATTTATGACCATGGCGATGGGCTATAGCCCATGGTCTCGAACGGCATACTATAGCATGCCGTTTTGCATCATTTTTGAGGATTTGAAAAAAAGACGAAAATCACTCCGAGACCATGGGCTATAGCCCATCGCCTCGGAGTCATTTTCGTCTTTTTTTCAAATCCTCGTTTTTCATCATTTATGACCATGGCGATGGACTATAGCCCATGGTCTCGAACGGCATACTATAGCATGCCGTTTTGCATCATTTTTGAGGATTTGAAAAAAAGACGAAAATCACTCCGAGACCATGGGCTATAGCCCATCGTCTCGGAGTCATTTTCGTCTTTTTTTCAAATCCTCGTTTTTCATCATTTATGACCATGGCGATGGACTATAGCCCATGGTCTCGAACGGCATACTATAGCATGCCGTTTTCCATCATTTTTGAGGATTTGAAAAAAAGACGAAAATCACTCCGAGACCATGGGCTATAGCCCATCGTCTCGGAGTCATTTTCGTCTTTTTTTCAAATCCTCGTTTTTCATCATTTATGACCATGGCGATGGACTATAGCCCATGGTCTCGAACGGCATACTATAGCATGCCGTTTTGCATCATTTTTGAGGATTTGAAAAAAAGACGAAAATCACTCCGAGACCATGGGCTATAGCCCATCGTCTCGGAGTCATTTTCGTCTTTTTTTCAAATCCTCGTTTTTCATCATTTATGACCATGGCGATGGGCTATAGCCCATGGTCTCGAACGGCATACTATAGCATGCCGTTTTGCATCATTTTTGAGGATTTGAAAAAAAGACGAAAATCACTCCGAGACCATGGGCTATAGACCATCGTCTCGGAGTCATTTTCGTCTTTTTTTCAAATCCTTGTTTTTCATCATTTATGACCATGGCGATGGGCTATAGCCCATGGTCTTGAACGGCATACTATAGCATGCCGTTTTGCATCATTTTTGAGGATTTGAAAAAAAGACGAAAATGACTCCGAGACGATGGGCTATAGCCCATGGTCTCGGAGTGATTTTCGTCTTTTTTTCAAATCCTCGTTTTTCATCATTTATGACCATGGCGATGGGCTATAGCCCATGGTCTCGAACGGCATACTATAGCATGCCGTTTTGCATCATTTTTGAGGATTTGAAAAAAAGACGAAAATCACTCCGAGACCATGGGCTATAGCCCATCGTCTCGGAGTCATTTTCGTCTTTTTTTCAAATCCTCGTTTTTCATCATTTATGACCATGGCGATGGGCTATAGCCCATGGTCTCGGAGTCATTTTCGTCTTTTTTTCAAATCCTCGTTTTTCATCATTTATGACCATGGCGATGGGCTATAGCCCATGGTCTCGAACGGCATACTATAGCATGCCGTTTTGCATCATTTTTGAGGATTTGAAAAAAAGACGAAAATCACTCCGAGACCATGGGCTATAGCCCATCGTCTCGGAGTCATTTTCGTCTTTTTTTCAAATCCTCGTTTTTCATCATTTATGACCATGGCGATGGGCTATAGCCCATGGTCTCGGAGTCATTTTCGTCTTTTTTTCAAATCCTCGTTTTTCATCATTTATGACCATGGCGATGGGCTATAGCCCATGGTCTCGAACGGCATACTATAGCATGCCGTTTTGCATAATTTTTGAGGATTTGAAAAAAAGACGAAAATCACTCCGAGACCATGGGCTATAGCCCATCGTCTCGGAGTCATTTTCGTCTTTTTTTCAAATCCTTGTTTTTCATCATTTATGACCATGGCGATGGGCTATAGCCCATGGTCTCGAACGGCATACTATAGCTGCCCGTTTTCCATCATTTTTGAGGATTTGAAAAAAAGACGAAAATCACTCCGAGACCATGGGCTATAGCCCATCGTCTCGGAGTCATTTTCGTCTTTTTTTCAAATCCTCGTTTTTCATAATTTATGACCATGGCGATGGACTATAGCCCATGGTCTCGAACGGCATACTATAGCATGCCGTTTTGCATCATTTTTGAGGATTTGAAAAAAAGACGAAAATCACTACGAGACCATGGGCTATAGCCCATCGTCTCGGAGTCATTTTCGTCTTTTTTTCAAATCGTTGTTTTTCATCATTTATGACCATGGCGATGGGCTATAGCCCATGGTCTCGAACGGCATACTATAGCATGCCGTTTTGCATCATTTTTGAGGATTTGAAAAAAAGACGAAAATCACTCCGAGACCATGGGCTATAGCCCATCGTCTCGGAGTCATTTTCGTCTTTTTTTCAAATCCTCGTTTTTCATCATTTATGACCATGGCGATGGACTATAGCCCATGGTCTTGAACGGCATACTATAGCATGCCGTTTTGCATCATTTTTGAGGATTTGAAAAAAAGACGAAAATCACTCCGAGACCATGGGCTATACCCCTCGTCTCGGAGTCATTTTCGTCTTTTTTTCAAATCCTTGTTTTTCATCATTTATGACCATGGCGATGGGCTATAGCCCATGGTCTTGAACAGCATTCTATAGTATTCGGTTTTGCATCATTTTTGAGGATTTGAAAAAAAGACGAAAATGACTCCGAGACGATGGGCTATAGCCCATGGTCTCGGAGTGATTTTCGTCTTTTTTTCAAATCCTCGTTTTTCATCATTTATGACCATGGCGATGGGCTATAGCCCATGGTCTCGAACGGCATACTATAGCATGCCGTTTTGCATCATTTTTGAGGATTTGAAAAAAAGACGAAAATCACTCCGAGACCATGGGCTATAGCCCATCGTCTCGGAGTCATTTTCGTCTTTTTTTCAAATCCTCGTTTTTCATCATTTATGACCATGGCGATGGACTATAGCCCATGGTCTCGAACGGCATACTATAGCATGCCGTTTTGCATCATTTTTGAGGATTTGAAAAAAAGACGAAAATCACTCCGAGACCATGGGCTATAGCCCATCGTCTCGGAGTCATTTTCGTCTTTTTTTCAAATCCTCGTTTTTCATCATTTATGACCATGGCGATGGACTATAGCCCATGGTCTCGAACGGCATACTATAGCATGCCATTTTGCATCATTTTTGAGGATTTGAAAAAAAGACGAAAATCACTCCGAGACCATGGGCTATAGCCCATCGTCTCGGAGTCATTTTCGTCTTTTTTTCAAATCCTCGTTTTTCATCATTTATGACCATGGCGATGGGCTATAGCCCATGGTCTCGAACGGCATACTATAGCATGCCGTTTTGCATCATTTTTGAGGATTTGAAAAAAAGACGTAAATCACTCCGAGACCATGGGCTATAGCCCATCGTCTCGGAGTCATTTTTGTCTTTTTTTCAAATCCTTGTTTTTCATCATTTATGACCATGGCGATGGGCTATAGCCCATGGTCTCGAACGGCATACTATAGCATGCCGTTTTCCATCATTTTTGAGGATTTGAAAAAAAGACGAAAATCACTCCGAGACCATGGGCTATAGCCCATCGTCTCGGAGTCATTTTCGTCTTTTTTTCAAATCCTCGTTTTTCATCATTTATGACCATGGCGATGGACTATAGCCCATGGTCTCGAACGGCATACTATAGCATGCCGTTTTGCATCATTTTTGAGGATTTGAAAAAAAGACGAAAATCACTCCGAGACCATGGGCTATAGCCCATCGTCTCGGAGTCATTTTCGTCTTTTTTTCAAATCCTCGTTTTTCATCATTTATGACCATGGCGATGGACTATAGCCCATGGTCTCGAACGGCATACTATAGCATGCCATTTTGCATCATTTTTGAGGATTTGAAAAAAAGACGAAAATCACTCCGAGACCATGGGCTATAGCCCATCGTCTCGGAGTCATTTTCGTCTTTTTTTCAAATCCTCGTTTTTCATCATTTATGACCATGGCGATGGGCTATAGCCCATGGTCTCGAACGGCATACTATAGCATGCCGTTTTGCATCATTTTTGAGGATTTGAAAAAAAGACGTAAATCACTCCGAGACCATGGGCTATAGCCCATCGTCTCGGAGTCATTTTCGTCTTTTTTTCAAATCCTTGTTTTTCATCATTTATGACCATGGCGATGGGCTATAGCCCATGGTCTCGAACGGCATACTATAGCATGCTATAGTATGGCGATGGGCTATAGCCCATGGTCTCGAACGGCATACTATAGCATGCCATTTTGCATCATTTTTGAGGATTTGAAAAAAAGACGAAAATCACTCCGAGACCATGGGCTATAGCCCATCGTCTCGGAGTCATTTTCGTCTTTTTTTCAAATCCTTGTTTTTCATCATTTATGACCATGGCGATGGGCTATAGCCCATGGTCTCGAACGGCATACTATAGGATGCCGTTTTGCATCATTTTTGAGGATTTGAAAAAAAGACGTAAATCACTCCGAGACCATGGGCTATAGCCCATCGTCTCGGAGTCATTTTCGTCTTTTTTTCAAATCCTTGTTTTTCATCATTTATGACCATGGCGATGGGCTATAGCCCATGGTCTCGAACGGCATACTATAGCATGCCGTTTTCCATCATTTTTGAGGATTTGAAAAAAAGACGAAAATCACTCCGAGACCATGGGCTATAGCCCATCGTCTCGGAGTCATTTTCGTCTTTTTTTCAAATCCTCGTTTTTCATCATTTATGACCATGGCGATGGACTATAGCCCATGGTCTCGAACGGCATACTATAGCATGCCGTTTTGCATCATTTTTGAGGATTTGAAAAAAAGACGAAAATCACTCCGAGACCATGGGCTATAGCCCATCGTCTCGGAGTCATTTTCGTCTTTTTTTCAAATCCTCGTTTTTCATCATTTATGACCATGGCGATGGGCTATAGCCCATGGTCTTGAACGGCATACTATAGCATGCCGTTTTCCATCATTTTTGAGGATTTGAAAAAAAGACGAAAATGACTCCGAGACGATGGGCTATAGCCCATGGTCTCAGAGTGATTTTCGTCTTTTTTTCAAATCCTTGTTTTTCATCATTTATGACCATGGCGATGGGCTATAGCCCATGGTCTCGAACGGCATACTATAGCATGCCGTTTTGCATCATTTTTGAGGATTTGAAAAAAAGACGAAAATCACTCCGAGACCATGGGCTATAGCCCATCGTCTCGGAGTCATTTTCGTCTTTTTTTCAAATCCTCGTTTTTCATCATTTATGACCATGGCGATGGACTATAGCCCATGGTCTCGAACGGCATACTATAGCATGCCGTTTTGCATCATTTTTGAGGATTTGAAAAAAAGACGAAAATCACTCCGAGACCATGGGCTATAGCCCATCGTCTCGGAGTCATTTTCGTCTTTTTTTCAAATCCTCGTTTTTCATCATTTATGACCATGGCGATGGGCTATAGCCCATGGTCTCGGAGTCATTTTCGTCTTTTTTTCAAATCCTCGTTTTTCATCATTTATGACCATGGCGATGGGCTATAGCCCATGGTCTCGAACGGCATACTATAGCATGCCGTTTTGCATCATTTTTGAGGATTTGAAAAAAAGACGAAAATCACTCCGAGACCATGGGCTATAGCCCATCGTCTCGGAGTCATTTTCGTCTTTTTTTCAAATCCTCGTTTTTCATCATTTATGACCATGGCGATGGGCTATAGCCCATGGTCTCGGAGTCATTTTCGTCTTTTTTTCAAATCCTCGTTTTTCATCATTTATGACCATGGCGATGGGCTATAGCCCATGGTCTCGAACGGCATACTATAGCATGCCGTTTTGCATAATTTTTGAGGATTTGAAAAAAAGACGAAAATCACTCCGAGACCATGGGCTATAGCCCATCGTCTCGGAGTCATTTTCGTCTTTTTTTCAAATCCTTGTTTTTCATCATTTATGACCATGGCGATGGGCTATAGCCCATGGTCTCGAACGGCATACTATAGCTGCCCGTTTTCCATCATTTTTGAGGATTTGAAAAAAAGACGAAAATCACTCCGAGACCATGGGCTATAGCCCATCGTCTCGGAGTCATTTTCGTCTTTTTTTCAAATCCTCGTTTTTCATAATTTATGACCATGGCGATGGACTATAGCCCATGGTCTCGAACGGCATACTATAGCATGCCGTTTTGCATCATTTTTGAGGATTTGAAAAAAAGACGAAAATCACTACGAGACCATGGGCTATAGCCCATCGTCTCGGAGTCATTTTCGTCTTTTTTTCAAATCGTTGTTTTTCATCATTTATGACCATGGCGATGGGCTATAGCCCATGGTCTCGAACGGCATACTATAGCATGCCGTTTTGCATCATTTTTGAGGATTTGAAAAAAAGACGAAAATCACTCCGAGACCATGGGCTATAGCCCATCGTCTCGGAGTCATTTTCGTCTTTTTTTCAAATCCTCGTTTTTCATCATTTATGACCATGGCGATGGACTATAGCCCATGGTCTTGAACGGCATACTATAGCATGCCGTTTTGCATCATTTTTGAGGATTTGAAAAAAAGACGAAAATCACTCCGAGACCATGGGCTATACCCCTCGTCTCGGAGTCATTTTCGTCTTTTTTTCAAATCCTTGTTTTTCATCATTTATGACCATGGCGATGGGCTATAGCCCATGGTCTTGAACGGCATTCTATAGTATTCGGTTTTGCATCATTTTTGAGGATTTTAAAAAAAGACGAAAATGACTCCGAGACGATGGGCTATAGCCCATGGTCTCGGAGTGATTTTCGTCTTTTTTTCAAATCCTCGTTTTTCATCATTTATGACCATGGCGATGGGCTATAGCCCATGGTCTCGAACGGCATACTATAGCATGCCGTTTTGCATCATTTTTGAGGATTTGAAAAAAAGACGAAAATCACTCCGAGACCATGGGCTATAGCCCATCGTCTCGGAGTCATTTTCGTCTTTTTTTCAAATCCTCGTTTTTCATCATTTATGACCATGGCGATGGACTATAGCCCATGGTCTCGAACGGCATACTATAGCATGCCGTTTTGCATCATTTTTGAGGATTTGAAAAAAAGACGAAAATCACTCCGAGACCATGGGCTATAGCCCATCGTCTCGGAGTCATTTTCGTCTTTTTTTCAAATCCTCGTTTTTCATCATTTATGACCATGGCGATGGACTATAGCCCATGGTCTCGAACGGCATACTATAGCATGCCATTTTGCATCATTTTTGAGGATTTGAAAAAAAGACGAAAATCACTCCGAGACCATGGGCTATAGCCCATCGTCTCGGAGTCATTTTCGTCTTTTTTTCAAATCCTCGTTTTTCATCATTTATGACCATGGCGATGGGCTATAGCCCATGGTCTCGAACGGCATACTATAGCATGCCGTTTTGCATCATTTTTGAGGATTTGAAAAAAAGACGTAAATCACTCCGAGACCATGGGCTATAGCCCATCGTCTCGGAGTCATTTTTGTCTTTTTTTCAAATCCTTGTTTTTCATCATTTATGACCATGGCGATGGGCTATAGCCCATGGTCTCGAACGGCATACTATAGCATGCCGTTTTCCATCATTTTTGAGGATTTGAAAAAAAGACGAAAATCACTCCGAGACCATGGGCTATAGCCCATCGTCTCGGAGTCATTTTCGTCTTTTTTTCAAATCCTCGTTTTTCATCATTTATGACCATGGCGATGGACTATAGCCCATGGTCTCGAACGGCATACTATAGCATGCCGTTTTGCATCATTTTTGAGGATTTGAAAAAAAGACGAAAATCACTCCGAGACCATGGGCTATAGCCCATCGTCTCGGAGTCATTTTCGTCTTTTTTTCAAATCCTCGTTTTTCATCATTTATGACCATGGCGATGGACTATAGCCCATGGTCTCGAACGGCATACTATAGCATGCCATTTTGCATAATTTTTGAGGATTTGAAAAAAAGACGAAAATCACTCCGAGACCATGGGCTATAGCCCATCGTCTCGGAGTCATTTTCGTCTTTTTTTCAAATCCTCGTTTTTCATCATTTATGACCATGGCGATGGGCTATAGCCCATGGTCTCGAACGGCATACTATAGCATGCCGTTTTGCATCATTTTTGAGGATTTGAAAAAAAGACGTAAATCACTCCGAGACCATGGGCTATAGCCCATCGTCTCGGAGTCATTTTCGTCTTTTTTTCAAATCCTTGTTTTTCATCATTTATGACCATGGCGATGGGCTATAGCCCATGGTCTCGAACGGCATACTATAGCATGCTATAGTATGGCGATGGGCTATAGCCCATGGTCTCGAACGGCATACTATAGCATGCCATTTTGCATCATTTTTGAGGATTTGAAAAAAAGACGAAAATCACTCCGAGACCATGGGCTATAGCCCATCGTCTCGGAGTCATTTTCGTCTTTTTTTCAAATCCTTGTTTTTCATCATTTATGACCATGGCGATGGGCTATAGCCCATGGTCTCGAACGGCATACTATAGCATGCCGTTTTGCATCATTTTTGAGGATTTGAAAAAAAGACGTAAATCACTCCGAGACCATGGGCTATAGCCCATCGTCTCGGAGTCATTTTCGTCTTTTTTTCAAATCCTTGTTTTTCATCATTTATGACCATGGCGATGGGCTATAGCCCATGGTCTCGAACGGCATACTATAGCATGCCGTTTTCCATCATTTTTGAGGATTTGAAAAAAAGACGAAAATCACTCCGAGACCATGGGCTATAGCCCATCGTCTCGGAGTCATTTTCGTCTTTTTTTCAAATCCTCGTTTTTCATCATTTATGACCATGGCGATGGACTATAGCCCATGGTCTCGAACGGCATACTATAGCATGCCGTTTTGCATCATTTTTGAGGATTTGAAAAAAAGACGAAAATCACTCCGAGACCATGGGCTATAGCCCATCGTCTCGGAGTCATTTTCGTCTTTTTTTCAAATCCTCGTTTTTCATCATTTATGACCATGGCGATGGGCTATAGCCCATGGTCTTGAACGGCATACTATAGCATGCCGTTTTCCATCATTTTTGAGGATTTGAAAAAAAGACGAAAATGACTCCGAGACGATGGGCTATAGCCCATGGTCTCAGAGTGATTTTCGTCTTTTTTTCAAATCCTCGTTTTTCATCATTTATGACCATGGCGATGGGCTATAGCCCATGGTCTCGAACGGCATACTATAGCATGCCGTTTTGCATCATTTTTGAGGATTTGAAAAAAAGACGAAAATCACTCCGAGACCATGGGCTATAGCCCATCGTCTCGGAGTCATTTTCGTCTTTTTTTCAAATCCTCGTTTTTCATCATTTATGACCATGGCGATGGACTATAGCCCATGGTCTCGAACGGCATACTATAGCATGCCGTTTTGCATCATTTTTGAGGATTTGAAAAAAAGACGAAAATCACTCCGAGACCATGGGCTATAGCCCATCGTCTCGGAGTCATTTTCGTCTTTTTTTCAAATCCTCGTTTTTCATCATTTATGACCATGGCGATGGACTATAGCCCATGGTCTCGAACGGCATACTATAGCATGCCATTTTGCATCATTTTTGAGGATTTGAAAAAAAGACGAAAATCACTCCGAGACCATGGGCTATAGCCCATCGTCTCGGAGTCATTTTCGTCTTTTTTTCAAATCCTCGTTTTTCATCATTTATGACCATGGCGATGGGCTAAAGCCCATGGTCTCGAACGGCATACTATAGCATGCCATTTTGCATCATTTTTGAGGATTTGAAAAAAAGACGAAAATCACGCCGAGACCATGGGCTATAGCCCATCGTCTCGGAGTCATTTTCGTCTTTTTTTTCAAATCCTTGTTTTTCATCATTTATGACCATGGCGATGGGCTATAGCCCATGGTCTCGAACGGCATACTATAGCATGCCGTTTTCCATCATTTTTGAGGATTTGAAAAAAAGACGAAAATCACTCCGAGACCATGGGCTATAGCCCATCGTCTCGGAGTCATTTTCGTCTTTTTTTCAAATCCTCGTTTTTCATCATTTATGACCATGGCGATGGACTATAGCCCATGGTCTTGAACGGCATACTATAGCATGCCGTTTTGCATCATTTTTGAGGATTTGAAAAAAAGACGAAAATCACTCCGAGACCATGGGCTATACCCCTCGTCTCGGAGTCATTTTCGTCTTTTTTTCAAATCCTTGTTTTTCATCATTTATGACCATGGCGATGGGCTATAGCCCATGGTCTTGAACGGCATTCTATAGTATTCGGTTTTGCATCATTTTTGAGGATTTGAAAAAAAGACGAAAATCACTCCGAGACCATGGGCTATAGCCCATCGTCTCGGAGTCATTTTCGTCTTTTTTTCAAATCCTCGTTTTTCATCATTTATGACCATGGCGATGGGCTATAGCCCATGGTCTCGAACGGCATACTATAGCATGCCGTTTTGCATCATTTTTGAGGATTTGAAAAAAAGACGAAAATCACTCCGAGACCATGGGCTATAGCCCATCGTCTCGGAGTCATTTTCGTCTTTTTTTCAAATCCTCGTTTTTCATCATTTATGACCATGGCGATGGACTATAGCCCATGGTCTTGAACGGCATACTATAGCATGCCGTTTTGCATCATTTTTGAGGATTTGAAAAAAAGACGAAAATCACTCCGAGACCATGGGCTATACCCCTCGTCTCGGAGTCATTTTCGTCTTTTTTTCAAATCCTTGTTTTTCATCATTTATGACCATGGCGATGGGCTATAGCCCATGGTCTTGAACGGCATTCTATAGTATTCGGTTTTGCATCATTTTTGAGGATTTGAAAAAAAGACGAAAATCACTCCGAGACCATGGGCTATAGCCCATCGTCTCGGAGTCATTTTCGTCTTTTTTTCAAATCCTCGTTTTTCATCATTTATGACCATGGCGATGGGCTATAGCCCATGGTCTCGAACGGCATACTATAGCATGCCGTTTTGCATCATTTTTGAGGATTTGAAAAAAAGACGAAAATCACTCCGAGACCATGGGCTATAGCCCATCGTCTCGGAGTCATTTTCGTCTTTTTTTCAAATCCTTGTTTTTCATCATTTATGACCATGGCGATGGGCTATAGCCCATGGTCTTGAACGGCATACTATAGCATGCCGTTTTGCATCATTTTTGAGGATTTGAAAAAAAGACGAAAATGACTCCGAGACGATGGGCTATAGCCCATGGTCTCGGAGTGATTTTCGTCTTTTTTTCAAATCCTCGTTTTTCATCATTTATGACCATGGCGATGGGCTATAGCCCATGGTCTCGAACGGCATACTATAGCATGCCGTTTTGCATCATTTTTGAGGATTTGAAAAAAAGACGAAAATCACTCCGAGACCATGGGCTATAGCCCATCGTCTCGGAGTCATTTTCGTCTTTTTTTCAAATCCTCGTTTTTCATCATTTATGACCATGGCGATGGGCTATAGCCCATGGTCTCGAACGGCATACTATAGCATGCCGTTTTGCATCATTTTTGAGGATTTGAAAAAAAGACGAAAATCACTCCGAGACCATGGGCTATAGCCCATCGTCTCGGAGTCATTTTCGTCTTTTTTTCAAATCCTTGTTTTTCATCATTTATGACCATGGCGATGGGCTATAGCCCATGGTCTCGAACGGCATACTATAGCATGCCGTTTTCCATCATTTTTGAGGATTTGAAAAAAAGACGAAAATCACTCCGAGACCATGGGCTATAGCCCATCGTCTCGGAGTCATTTTCGTCTTTTTTTCAAATCCTCGTTTTTCATCATTTATGACCATGGCGATGGGCTATAGCCCATGGTCTTGAACGGCATACTATAGCATGCCGTTTTCCATCATTTTTGAGGATTTGAAAAAAAGACGAAAAGGACTCCGAGACGATGGGCTATAGCCCATGGTCTCAGAGTGATTTTCGTCTTTTTTTCAAATCCTCGTTTTTCATCATTTATGACCATGGCGATGGGCTATAGCCCATGGTCTCGAACGGCATACTATAGCATGCCGTTTTGCATCATTTTTGAGGATTTGAAAAAAAGACGAAAATCACTCCGAGACCATGGGCTATAGCCCATCGTCTCGGAGTCATTTTCGTCTTTTTTTCAAATCCTCGTTTTTCATCATTTATGACCATGGCGATGGACTATAGCCCATGGTCTCGAACGGCATACTATAGCATGCCGTTTTGCATCATTTTTGAGGATTTGAAAAAAAGACGAAAATCACTCCGAGACCATGGGCTATAGCCCATCGTCTCGGAGTCATTTTCGTCTTTTTTTCAAATCCTCGTTTTTCATCATTTATGACCATGGCGATGGGCTATAGCCCATGGTCTCGGAGTCATTTTCGTCTTTTTTTCAAATCCTCGTTTTTCATCATTTATGACCATGGCGATGGGCTATAGCCCATGGTCTCGAACGGCATACTATAGCATGCCGTTTTGCATCATTTTTGAGGATTTGAAAAAAAGACGAAAATCACTCCGAGACCATGGGCTATAGCCCATCGTCTCGGAGTCATTTTCGTCTTTTTTTCAAATCCTCGTTTTTCATCATTTATGACCATGGCGATGGGCTATAGCCCATGGTCTCGGAGTCATTTTCGTCTTTTTTTCAAATCCTCGTTTTTCATCATTTATGACCATGGCGATGGGCTATAGCCCATGGTCTCGAACGGCATACTATAGCATGCCGTTTTGCATAATTTTTGAGGATTTGAAAAAAAGACGAAAATCACTCCGAGACCATGGGCTATAGCCCATCGTCTCGGAGTCATTTTCGTCTTTTTTTCAAATCCTTGTTTTTCATCATTTATGACCATGGCGATGGGCTATAGCCCATGGTCTCGAACGGCATACTATAGCTGCCCGTTTTCCATCATTTTTGAGGATTTGAAAAAAAGACGAAAATCACTCCGAGACCATGGGCTATAGCCCATCGTCTCGGAGTCATTTTCGTCTTTTTTTCAAATCCTCGTTTTTCATAATTTATGACCATGGCGATGGACTATAGCCCATGGTCTCGAACGGCATACTATAGCATGCCGTTTTGCATCATTTTTGAGGATTTGAAAAAAAGACGAAAATCACTACGAGACCATGGGCTATAGCCCATCGTCTCGGAGTCATTTTCGTCTTTTTTTCAAATCGTTGTTTTTCATCATTTATGACCATGGCGATGGGCTATAGCCCATGGTCTCGAACGGCATACTATAGCATGCCGTTTTGCATCATTTTTGAGGATTTGAAAAAAAGACGAAAATCACTCCGAGACCATGGGCTATAGCCCATCGTCTCGGAGTCATTTTCGTCTTTTTTTCAAATCCTCGTTTTTCATCATTTATGACCATGGCGATGGACTATAGCCCATGGTCTTGAACGGCATACTATAGCATGCCGTTTTGCATCATTTTTGAGGATTTGAAAAAAAGACGAAAATCACTCCGAGACCATGGGCTATACCCCTCGTCTCGGAGTCATTTTCGTCTTTTTTTCAAATCCTTGTTTTTCATCATTTATGACCATGGCGATGGGCTATAGCCCATGGTCTTGAACGACATTCTATAGTATTCGGTTTTGCATCATTTTTGAGGATTTGAAAAAAAGACGAAAATGACTCCGAGACGATGGGCTATAGCCCATGGTCTCGGAGTGATTTTCGTCTTTTTTTCAAATCCTCGTTTTTCATCATTTATGACCATGGCGATGGGCTATAGCCCATGGTCTCGAACGGCATACTATAGCATGCCGTTTTGCATCATTTTTGAGGATTTGAAAAAAAGACGAAAATCACTCCGAGACCATGGGCTATAGCCCATCGTCTCGGAGTCATTTTCGTCTTTTTTTCAAATCCTCGTTTTTCATCATTTATGACCATGGCGATGGACTATAGCCCATGGTCTCGAACGGCATACTATAGCATGCCGTTTTGCATCATTTTTGAGGATTTGAAAAAAAGACGAAAATCACTCCGAGACCATGGGCTATAGCCCATCGTCTCGGAGTCATTTTCGTCTTTTTTTCAAATCCTCGTTTTTCATCATTTATGACCATGGCGATGGACTATAGCCCATGGTCTCGAACGGCATACTATAGCATGCCATTTTGCATCATTTTTGAGGATTTGAAAAAAAGACGAAAATCACTCCGAGACCATGGGCTATAGCCCATCGTCTCGGAGTCATTTTCGTCTTTTTTTCAAATCCTCGTTTTTCATCATTTATGACCATGGCGATGGGCTATAGCCCATGGTCTCGAACGGCATACTATAGCATGCCGTTTTGCATCATTTTTGAGGATTTGAAAAAAAGACGTAAATCACTCCGAGACCATGGGCTATAGCCCATCGTCTCGGAGTCATTTTTGTCTTTTTTTCAAATCCTTGTTTTTCATCATTTATGACCATGGCGATGGGCTATAGCCCATGGTCTCGAACGGCATACTATAGCATGCCGTTTTCCATCATTTTTGAGGATTTGAAAAAAAGACGAAAATCACTCCGAGACCATGGGCTATAGCCCATCGTCTCGGAGTCATTTTCGTCTTTTTTTCAAATCCTCGTTTTTCATCATTTATGACCATGGCGATGGACTATAGCCCATGGTCTCGAACGGCATACTATAGCATGCCGTTTTGCATCATTTTTGAGGATTTGAAAAAAAGACGAAAATCACTCCGAGACCATGGGCTATAGCCCATCGTCTCGGAGTCATTTTCGTCTTTTTTTCAAATCCTCGTTTTTCATCATTTATGACCATGGCGATGGACTATAGCCCATGGTCTCGAACGGCATACTATAGCATGCCATTTTGCATCATTTTTGAGGATTTGAAAAAAAGACGAAAATCACTCCGAGACCATGGGCTATAGCCCATCGTCTCGGAGTCATTTTCGTCTTTTTTTCAAATCCTCGTTTTTCATCATTTATGACCATGGCGATGGGCTATAGCCCATGGTCTCGAACGGCATACTATAGCATGCCGTTTTGCATCATTTTTGAGGATTTGAAAAAAAGACGTAAATCACTCCGAGACCATGGGCTATAGCCCATCGTCTCGGAGTCATTTTCGTCTTTTTTTCAAATCCTTGTTTTTCATCATTTATGACCATGGCGATGGGCTATAGCCCATGGTCTCGAACGGCATACTATAGCATGCTATAGTATGGCGATGGGCTATAGCCCATGGTCTCGAACGGCATACTATAGCATGCCATTTTGCATCATTTTTGAGGATTTGAAAAAAAGACGAAAATCACTCCGAGACCATGGGCTATAGCCCATCGTCTCGGAGTCATTTTCGTCTTTTTTTCAAATCCTCGTTTTTCATCATTTATGACCATGGCGATGGGCTATAGCCCATGGTCTCGAACGGCATACTATAGCATGCCGTTTTCCATCATTTTTGAGGATTTGAAAAAAAGACGTAAATCACTCCGAGACCATGGGCTATAGCCCATCGTCTCGGAGTCATTTTCGTCTTTTTTTCAAATCCTTGTTTTTCATCATTTATGACCATGGCGATGGGCTATAGCCCATGGTCTCGAACGGCATACTATAGCATGCCGTTTTCCATCATTTTTGAGGATTTGAAAAAAAGACGAAAATCACTCCGAGACCATGGGCTATAGCCCATCGTCTCGGAGTCATTTTCGTCTTTTTTTCAAATCCTCGTTTTTCATCATTTATGACCATGGCGATGGACTATAGCCCATGGTCTCGAACGGCATACTATAGCATGCCGTTTTGCATCATTTTTGAGGATTTGAAAAAAAGACGAAAATCACTCCGAGACCATGGGCTATAGCCCATCGTCTCGGAGTCATTTTCGTCTTTTTTTCAAATCCTTGTTTTTCATCATTTATGACCATGGCGATGGGCTATAGCCCATGGTCTCGAACGGCATACTATAGCATGCCGTTTTCCATCATTTTTGAGGATTTGAAAAAAAGACGAAAATCACTCCGAGACCATGGGCTATAGCCCATCGTCTCGGAGTCATTTTCGTCTTTTTTTCAAATCCTCGTTTTTCATCATTTATGACCATGGCGATGGACTATAGCCCATGGTCTCGAACGGCATACTATAGCATGCCGTTTTGCATCATTTTTGAGGATTTGAAAAAAAGACGAAAATCACTCCGAGACCATGGGCTATAGCCCATCGTCTCGGAGTCATTTTCGTCTTTTTTTCAAATCCTCGTTTTTCATCATTTATGACCATGGCGATGGACTATAGCCCATGGTCTCGAACGGCATACTATAGCATGCCATTTTGCATCATTTTTGAGGATTTGAAAAAAAGACGAAAATCACTCCGAGACCATGGGCTATAGCCCATCGTCTCGGAGTCATTTTCGTCTTTTTTTCAAATCCTCGTTTTTCATCATTTATGACCATGGCGATGGGCTATAGCCCATGGTCTCGAACGGCATACTATAGCATGCCGTTTTGCATCATTTTTGAGGATTTGAAAAAAAGACGTAAATCACTCCGAGACCATGGGCTATAGCCCATCGTCTCGGAGTCATTTTCGTCTTTTTTTCAAATCCTTGTTTTTCATCATTTATGACCATGGCGATGGGCTATAGCCCATGGTCTCGAACGGCATACTATAGCATGCTATAGTATGGCGATGGGCTATAGCCCATGGTCTCGAACGGCATACTATAGCATGCCATTTTGCATCATTTTTGAGGATTTGAAAAAAAGACGAAAATCACTCCGAGACCATGGGCTATAGCCCATCGTCTCGGAGTCATTTTCGTCTTTTTTTCAAATCCTTGTTTTTCATCATTTATGACCATGGCGATGGGCTATAGCCCATGGTCTCGAACGGCATACTATAGCATGCCGTTTTGCATCATTTTTGAGGATTTGAAAAAAAGACGTAAATCACTCCGAGACCATGGGCTATAGCCCATCGTCTCGGAGTCATTTTCGTCTTTTTTTCAAATCCTTGTTTTTCATCATTTATGACCATGGCGATGGGCTATAGCCCATGGTCTCGAACGGCATACTATAGCATGCCGTTTTCCATCATTTTTGAGGATTTGAAAAAAAGACGAAAATCACTCCGAGACCATGGGCTATAGCCCATCGTCTCGGAGTCATTTTCGTCTTTTTTTCAAATCCTCGTTTTTCATCATTTATGACCATGGCGATGGACTATAGCCCATGGTCTCGAACGGCATACTATAGCATGCCGTTTTGCATCATTTTTGAGGATTTGAAAAAAAGACGAAAATCACTCCGAGACCATGCGCTATAGCCCATCGTCTCGGAGTCATTTTCGTCTTTTTTTCAAATCCTCGTTTTTCATCATTTATGACCATGGCGATGGGCTATAGCCCATGGTCTTGAACGGCATACTATAGCATGCCGTTTTCCATCATTTTTGAGGATTTGAAAAAAAGACGAAAATGACTCCGAGACGATGGGCTATAGCCCATGGTCTCAGAGTGATTTTCGTCTTTTTTTCAAATCCTCGTTTTTCATCATTTATGACCATGGCGATGGGCTATAGCCCATGGTCTCGAACGGCATACTATAGCATGCCGTTTTGCATCATTTTTGAGGATTTGAAAAAAAGACGAAAATCACTCCGAGACCATGGGCTATAGCCCATCGTCTCGGAGTCATTTTCGTCTTTTTTTCAAATCCTCGTTTTTCATCATTTATGACCATGGCGATGGACTATAGCCCATGGTCTCGAACGGCATACTATAGCATGCCGTTTTGCATCATTTTTGAGGATTTGAAAAAAAGACGAAAATCACTCCGAGACCATGGGCTATAGCCCATCGTCTCGGAGTCATTTTCGTCTTTTTTTCAAATCCTCGTTTTTCATCATTTATGACCATGGCGATGGGCTATAGCCCATGGTCTCGGAGTCATTTTCGTCTTTTTTTCAAATCCTCGTTTTTCATCATTTATGACCATGGCGATGGGCTATAGCCCATGGTCTCGAACGGCATACTATAGCATGCCGTTTTGCATCATTTTTGAGGATTTGAAAAAAAGACGAAAATCACTCCGAGACCATGGGCTATAGCCCATCGTCTCGGAGTCATTTTCGTCTTTTTTTCAAATCCTCGTTTTTCATCATTTATGACCATGGCGATGGGCTATAGCCCATGGTCTCGGAGTCATTTTCGTCTTTTTTTCAAATCCTCGTTTTTCATCATTTATGACCATGGCGATGGGCTATAGCCCATGGTCTCGAACGGCATACTATAGCATGCCGTTTTGCATAATTTTTGAGGATTTGAAAAAAAGACGAAAATCACTCCGAGACCATGGGCTATAGCCCATCGTCTCGGAGTCATTTTCGTCTTTTTTTCAAATCCTTGTTTTTCATCATTTATGACCATGGCGATGGGCTATAGCCCATGGTCTCGAACGGCATACTATAGCTGCCCGTTTTCCATCATTTTTGAGGATTTGAAAAAAAGACGAAAATCACTCCGAGACCATGGGCTATAGCCCATCGTCTCGGAGTCATTTTCGTCTTTTTTTCAAATCCTCGTTTTTCATAATTTATGACCATGGCGATGGACTATAGCCCATGGTCTCGAACGGCATACTATAGCATGCCGTTTTGCATCATTTTTGAGGATTTGAAAAAAAGACGAAAATCACTACGAGACCATGGGCTATAGCCCATCGTCTCGGAGTCATTTTCGTCTTTTTTTCAAATCGTTGTTTTTCATCATTTATGACCATGGCGATGGGCTATAGCCCATGGTCTCGAACGGCATACTATAGCATGCCGTTTTGCATCATTTTTGAGGATTTGAAAAAAAGACGAAAATCACTCCGAGACCATGGGCTATAGCCCATCGTCTCGGAGTCATTTTCGTCTTTTTTTCAAATCCTCGTTTTTCATCATTTATGACCATGGCGATGGACTATAGCCCATGGTCTTGAACGGCATACTATAGCATGCCGTTTTGCATCATTTTTGAGGATTTGAAAAAAAGACGAAAATCACTCCGAGACCATGGGCTATACCCCTCGTCTCGGAGTCATTTTCGTCTTTTTTTCAAATCCTTGTTTTTCATCATTTATGACCATGGCGATGGGCTATAGCCCATGGTCTTGAACGGCATTCTATAGTATTCGGTTTTGCATCATTTTTGAGGATTTGAAAAAAAGACGAAAATGACTCCGAGACGATGGGCTATAGCCCATGGTCTCGGAGTGATTTTCGTCTTTTTTTCAAATCCTCGTTTTTCATCATTTATGACCATGGCGATGGGCTATAGCCCATGGTCTCGAACGGCATACTATAGCATGCCGTTTTGCATCATTTTTGAGGATTTGAAAAAAAGACGAAAATCACTCCGAGACCATGGGCTATAGCCCATCGTCTCGGAGTCATTTTCGTCTTTTTTTCAAATCCTCGTTTTTCATCATTTATGACCATGGCGATGGACTATAGCCCATGGTCTCGAACGGCATACTATAGCATGCCGTTTTGCATCATTTTTGAGGATTTGAAAAAAAGACGAAAATCACTCCGAGACCATGGGCTATAGCCCATCGTCTCGGAGTCATTTTCGTCTTTTTTTCAAATCCTCGTTTTTCATCATTTATGACCATGGCGATGGACTATAGCCCATGGTCTCGAACGGCATACTATAGCATGCCATTTTGCATCATTTTTGAGGATTTGAAAAAAAGACGAAAATCACTCCGAGACCATGGGCTATAGCCCATCGTCTCGGAGTCATTTTCGTCTTTTTTTCAAATCCTCGTTTTTCATCATTTATGACCATGGCGATGGGCTATAGCCCATGGTCTCGAACGGCATACTATAGCATGCCGTTTTGCATCATTTTTGAGGATTTGAAAAAAAGACGTAAATCACTCCGAGACCATGGGCTATAGCCCATCGTCTCGGAGTCATTTTTGTCTTTTTTTCAAATCCTTGTTTTTCATCATTTATGACCATGGCGATGGGCTATAGCCCATGGTCTCGAACGGCATACTATAGCATGCCGTTTTCCATCATTTTTGAGGATTTGAAAAAAAGACGAAAATCACTCCGAGACCATGGGCTATAGCCCATCGTCTCGGAGTCATTTTCGTCTTTTTTTCAAATCCTCGTTTTTCATCATTTATGACCATGGCGATGGACTATAGCCCATGGTCTCGAACGGCATACTATAGCATGCCGTTTTGCATCATTTTTGAGGATTTGAAAAAAAGACGAAAATCACTCCGAGACCATGGGCTATAGCCCATCGTCTCGGAGTCATTTTCGTCTTTTTTTCAAATCCTCGTTTTTCATCATTTATGACCATGGCGATGGACTATAGCCCATGGTCTCGAACGGCATACTATAGCATGCCATTTTGCATCATTTTTGAGGATTTGAAAAAAAGACGAAAATCACTCCGAGACCATGGGCTATAGCCCATCGTCTCGGAGTCATTTTCGTCTTTTTTTCAAATCCTCGTTTTTCATCATTTATGACCATGGCGATGGGCTATAGCCCATGGTCTCGAACGGCATACTATAGCATGCCGTTTTGCATCATTTTTGAGGATTTGAAAAAAAGACGTAAATCACTCCGAGACCATGGGCTATAGCCCATCGTCTCGGAGTCATTTTCGTCTTTTTTTCAAATCCTTGTTTTTCATCATTTATGACCATGGCGATGGGCTATAGCCCATGGTCTCGAACGGCATACTATAGCATGCTATAGTATGGCGATGGGCTATAGCCCATGGTCTCGAACGGCATACTATAGCATGCCATTTTGCATCATTTTTGAGGATTTGAAAAAAAGACGAAAATCACTCCGAGACCATGGGCTATAGCCCATCGTCTCGGAGTCATTTTCGTCTTTTTTTCAAATCCTTGTTTTTCATCATTTATGACCATGGCGATGGGCTATAGCCCATGGTCTCGAACGGCATACTATAGCATGCCGTTTTGCATCATTTTTGAGGATTTGAAAAAAAGACGTAAATCACTCCGAGACCATGGGCTATAGCCCATCGTCTCGGAGTCATTTTCGTCTTTTTTTCAAATCCTTGTTTTTCATCATTTATGACCATGGCGATGGGCTATAGCCCATGGTCTCGAACGGCATACTATAGCATGCCGTTTTCCATCATTTTTGAGGATTTGAAAAAAAGACGAAAATCACTCCGAGACCATGGGCTATAGCCCATCGTCTCGGAGTCATTTTCGTCTTTTTTTCAAATCCTCGTTTTTCATCATTTATGACCATGGCGATGGACTATAGCCCATGGTCTCGAACGGCATACTATAGCATGCCGTTTTGCATCATTTTTGAGGATTTGAAAAAAAGACGAAAATCACTCCGAGACCATGGGCTATAGCCCATCGTCTCGGAGTCATTTTCGTCTTTTTTTCAAATCCTCGTTTTTCATCATTTATGACCATGGCGATGGGCTATAGCCCATGGTCTTGAACGGCATACTATAGCATGCCGTTTTCCATCATTTTTGAGGATTTGAAAAAAAGACGAAAATGACTCCGAGACGATGGGCTATAGCCCATGGTCTCAGAGTGATTTTCGTCTTTTTTTCAAATCCTCGTTTTTCATCATTTATGACCATGGCGATGGGCTATAGCCCATGGTCTCGAACGGCATACTATAGCATGCCGTTTTGCATCATTTTTGAGGATTTGAAAAAAAGACGAAAATCACTCCGAGACCATGGGCTATAGCCCATCGTCTCGGAGTCATTTTCGTCTTTTTTTCAAATCCTCGTTTTTCATCATTTATGACCATGGCGATGGACTATAGCCCATGGTCTCGAACGGCATACTATAGCATGCCGTTTTGCATCATTTTTGAGGATTTGAAAAAAAGACGAAAATCACTCCGAGACCATGGGCTATAGCCCATCGTCTCGGAGTCATTTTCGTCTTTTTTTCAAATCCTCGTTTTTCATCATTTATGACCATGGCGATGGACTATAGCCCATGGTCTCGAACGGCATACTATAGCATGCCATTTTGCATCATTTTTGAGGATTTGAAAAAAAGACGAAAATCACTCCGAGACCATGGGCTATAGCCCATCGTCTCGGAGTCATTTTCGTCTTTTTTTCAAATCCTCGTTTTTCATCATTTATGACCATGGCGATGGGCTAAAGCCCATGGTCTCGAACGGCATACTATAGCATGCCATTTTGCATCATTTTTGAGGATTTGAAAAAAAGACGAAAATCACGCCGAGACCATGGGCTATAGCCCATCGTCTCGGAGTCATTTTCGTCTTTTTTTTCAAATCCTTGTTTTTCATCATTTATGACCATGGCGATGGGCTATAGCCCATGGTCTCGAACGGCATACTATAGCATGCCGTTTTCCATCATTTTTGAGGATTTGAAAAAAAGACGAAAATCACTCCGAGACCATGGGCTATAGCCCATCGTCTCGGAGTCATTTTCGTCTTTTTTTCAAATCCTCGTTTTTCATCATTTATGACCATGGCGATGGACTATAGCCCATGGTCTTGAACGGCATACTATAGCATGCCGTTTTGCATCATTTTTGAGGATTTGAAAAAAAGACGAAAATCACTCCGAGACCATGGGCTATACCCCTCGTCTCGGAGTCATTTTCGTCTTTTTTTCAAATCCTTGTTTTTCATCATTTATGACCATGGCGATGGGCTATAGCCCATGGTCTTGAACGGCATTCTATAGTATTCGGTTTTGCATCATTTTTGAGGATTTGAAAAAAAGACGAAAATCACTCCGAGACCATGGGCTATAGCCCATCGTCTCGGAGTCATTTTCGTCTTTTTTTCAAATCCTCGTTTTTCATCATTTATGACCATGGCGATGGGCTATAGCCCATGGTCTCGAACGGCATACTATAGCATGCCGTTTTGCATCATTTTTGAGGATTTGAAAAAAAGACGAAAATCACTCCGAGACCATGGGCTATAGCCCATCGTCTCGGAGTCATTTTCGTCTTTTTTTCAAATCCTTGTTTTTCATCATTTATGACCATGGCGATGGGCTATAGCCCATGGTCTTGAACGGCATACTATAGCATGCCGTTTTGCATCATTTTTGAGGATTTGAAAAAAAGACGAAAATGACTCCGAGACGATGGGCTATAGCCCATGGTCTCGGAGTGATTTTCGTCTTTTTTTCAAATCCTCGTTTTTCATCATTTATGACCATGGCGATGGGCTATAGCCCATGGTCTCGAACGGCATACTATAGCATGCCGTTTTGCATCATTTTTGAGGATTTGAAAAAAAGACGAAAATCACTCCGAGACCATGGGCTATAGCCCATCGTCTCGGAGTCATTTTCGTCTTTTTTTCAAATCCTCGTTTTTCATCATTTATGACCATGGCGATGGGCTATAGCCCATGGTCTCGAACGGCATACTATAGCATGCCGTTTTGCATCATTTTTGAGGATTTGAAAAAAAGACGAAAATCACTCCGAGACCATGGGCTATAGCCCATCGTCTCGGAGTCATTTTCGTCTTTTTTTCAAATCCTTGTTTTTCATCATTTATGACCATGGCGATGGGCTATAGCCCATGGTCTCGAACGGCATACTATAGCATGCCGTTTTCCATCATTTTTGAGGATTTGAAAAAAAGACGAAAATCACTCCGAGACCATGGGCTATAGCCCATCGTCTCGGAGTCATTTTCGTCTTTTTTTCAAATCCTCGTTTTTCATCATTTATGACCATGGCGATGGGCTATAGCCCATGGTCTTGAACGGCATACTATAGCATGCCGTTTTCCATCATTTTTGAGGATTTGAAAAAAAGACGAAAATGACTCCGAGACGATGGGCTATAGCCCATGGTCTCAGAGTGATTTTCGTCTTTTTTTCAAATCCTCGTTTTTCATCATTTATGACCATGGCGATGGGCTATAGCCCATGGTCTCGAACGGCATACTATAGCATGCCGTTTTGCATCATTTTTGAGGATTTGAAAAAAAGACGAAAATCACTCCGAGACCATGGGCTATAGCCCATCGTCTCGGAGTCATTTTCGTCTTTTTTTCAAATCCTCGTTTTTCATCATTTATGACCATGGCGATGGACTATAGCCCATGGTCTCGAACGGCATACTATAGCATGCCGTTTTGCATCATTTTTGAGGATTTGAAAAAAAGACGAAAATCACTCCGAGACCATGGGCTATAGCCCATCGTCTCGGAGTCATTTTCGTCTTTTTTTCAAATCCTCGTTTTTCATCATTTATGACCATGGCGATGGGCTATAGCCCATGGTCTCGGAGTCATTTTCGTCTTTTTTTCAAATCCTCGTTTTTCATCATTTATGACCATGGCGATGGGCTATAGCCCATGGTCTCGAACGGCATACTATAGCATGCCGTTTTGCATCATTTTTGAGGATTTGAAAAAAAGACGAAAATCACTCCGAGACCATGGGCTATAGCCCATCGTCTCGGAGTCATTTTCGTCTTTTTTTCAAATCCTCGTTTTTCATCATTTATGACCATGGCGATGGGCTATAGCCCATGGTCTCGGAGTCATTTTCGTCTTTTTTTCAAATCCTCGTTTTTCATCATTTATGACCATGGCGATGGGCTATAGCCCATGGTCTCGAACGGCATACTATAGCATGCCGTTTTGCATAATTTTTGAGGATTTGAAAAAAAGACGAAAATCACTCCGAGACCATGGGCTATAGCCCATCGTCTCGGAGTCATTTTCGTCTTTTTTTCAAATCCTTGTTTTTCATCATTTATGACCATGGCGATGGGCTATAGCCCATGGTCTCGAACGGCATACTATAGCTGCCCGTTTTCCATCATTTTTGAGGATTTGAAAAAAAGACGAAAATCACTCCGAGACCATGGGCTATAGCCCATCGTCTCGGAGTCATTTTCGTCTTTTTTTCAAATCCTCGTTTTTCATAATTTATGACCATGGCGATGGACTATAGCCCATGGTCTCGAACGGCATACTATAGCATGCCGTTTTGCATCATTTTTGAGGATTTGAAAAAAAGACGAAAATCACTACGAGACCATGGGCTATAGCCCATCGTCTCGGAGTCATTTTCGTCTTTTTTTCAAATCGTTGTTTTTCATCATTTATGACCATGGCGATGGGCTATAGCCCATGGTCTCGAACGGCATACTATAGCATGCCGTTTTGCATCATTTTTGAGGATTTGAAAAAAAGACGAAAATCACTCCGAGACCATGGGCTATAGCCCATCGTCTCGGAGTCATTTTCGTCTTTTTTTCAAATCCTCGTTTTTCATCATTTATGACCATGGCGATGGACTATAGCCCATGGTCTTGAACGGCATACTATAGCATGCCGTTTTGCATCATTTTTGAGGATTTGAAAAAAAGACGAAAATCACTCCGAGACCATGGGCTATACCCCTCGTCTCGGAGTCATTTTCGTCTTTTTTTCAAATCCTTGTTTTTCATCATTTATGACCATGGCGATGGGCTATAGCCCATGGTCTTGAACGGCATTCTATAGTATTCGGTTTTGCATCATTTTTGAGGATTTGAAAAAAAGACGAAAATGACTCCGAGACGATGGGCTATAGCCCATGGTCTCGGAGTGATTTTCGTCTTTTTTTCAAATCCTCGTTTTTCATCATTTATGACCATGGCGATGGGCTATAGCCCATGGTCTCGAACGGCATACTATAGCATGCCGTTTTGCATCATTTTTGAGGATTTGAAAAAAAGACGAAAATCACTCCGAGACCATGGGCTATAGCCCATCGTCTCGGAGTCATTTTCGTCTTTTTTTCAAATCCTCGTTTTTCATCATTTATGACCATGGCGATGGGCTATAGCCCATGGTCTCGAACGGCATACTATAGCATGCCGTTTTGCATCATTTTTGAGGATTTGAAAAAAAGACGAAAATCACTCCGAGACCATGGGCTATAGCCCATCGTCTCGGAGTCATTTTCGTCTTTTTTTCAAATCCTTGTTTTTCATCATTTATGACCATGGCGATGGGCTATAGCCCATGGTCTCGAACGGCATACTATAGCATGCCGTTTTCCATCATTTTTGAGGATTTGAAAAAAAGACGAAAATCACTCCGAGACCATGGGCTATAGCCCATCGTCTCGGAGTCATTTTCGTCTTTTTTTCAAATCCTCGTTTTTCATCATTTATGACCATGGCGATGGGCTATAGCCCATGGTCTTGAACGGCATACTATAGCATGCCGTTTTCCATCATTTTTGAGGATTTGAAAAAAAGACGAAAATGACTCCGAGACGATGGGCTATAGCCCATGGTCTCAGAGTGATTTTCGTCTTTTTTTCAAATCCTCGTTTTTCATCATTTATGACCATGGCGATGGGCTATAGCCCATGGTCTCGAACGGCATACTATAGCATGCCGTTTTGCATCATTTTTGAGGATTTGAAAAAAAGACGAAAATCACTCCGAGACCATGGGCTATAGCCCATCGTCTCGGAGTCATTTTCGTCTTTTTTTCAAATCCTCGTTTTTCATCATTTATGACCATGGCGATGGACTATAGCCCATGGTCTCGAACGGCATACTATAGCATGCCGTTTTGCATCATTTTTGAGGATTTGAAAAAAAGACGAAAATCACTCCGAGACCATGGGCTATAGCCCATCGTCTCGGAGTCATTTTCGTCTTTTTTTCAAATCCTCGTTTTTCATCATTTATGACCATGGCGATGGGCTATAGCCCATGGTCTCGGAGTCATTTTCGTCTTTTTTTCAAATCCTCGTTTTTCATCATTTATGACCATGGCGATGGGCTATAGCCCATGGTCTCGAACGGCATACTATAGCATGCCGTTTTGCATCATTTTTGAGGATTTGAAAAAAAGACGAAAATCACTCCGAGACCATGGGCTATAGCCCATCGTCTCGGAGTCATTTTCGTCTTTTTTTCAAATCCTCGTTTTTCATCATTTATGACCATGGCGATGGGCTATAGCCCATGGTCTCGGAGTCATTTTCGTCTTTTTTTCAAATCCTCGTTTTTCATCATTTATGACCATGGCGATGGGCTATAGCCCATGGTCTCGAACGGCATACTATAGCATGCCGTTTTGCATAATTTTTGAGGATTTGAAAAAAAGACGAAAATCACTCCGAGACCATGGGCTATAGCCCATCGTCTCGGAGTCATTTTCGTCTTTTTTTCAAATCCTTGTTTTTCATCATTTATGACCATGGCGATGGGCTATAGCCCATGGTCTCGAACGGCATACTATAGCTGCCCGTTTTCCATCATTTTTGAGGATTTGAAAAAAAGACGAAAATCACTCCGAGACCATGGGCTATAGCCCATCGTCTCGGAGTCATTTTCGTCTTTTTTTCAAATCCTCGTTTTTCATAATTTATGACCATGGCGATGGACTATAGCCCATGGTCTCGAACGGCATACTATAGCATGCCGTTTTGCATCATTTTTGAGGATTTGAAAAAAAGACGAAAATCACTACGAGACCATGGGCTATAGCCCATCGTCTCGGAGTCATTTTCGTCTTTTTTTCAAATCGTTGTTTTTCATCATTTATGACCATGGCGATGGGCTATAGCCCATGGTCTCGAACGGCATACTATAGCATGCCGTTTTGCATCATTTTTGAGGATTTGAAAAAAAGACGAAAATCACTCCGAGACCATGGGCTATAGCCCATCGTCTCGGAGTCATTTTCGTCTTTTTTTCAAATCCTCGTTTTTCATCATTTATGACCATGGCGATGGACTATAGCCCATGGTCTTGAACGGCATACTATAGCATGCCGTTTTGCATCATTTTTGAGGATTTGAAAAAAAGACGAAAATCACTCCGAGACCATGGGCTATACCCCTCGTCTCGGAGTCATTTTCGTCTTTTTTTCAAATCCTTGTTTTTCATCATTTATGACCATGGCGATGGGCTATAGCCCATGGTCTTGAACGGCATTCTATAGTATTCGGTTTTGCATCATTTTTGAGGATTTGAAAAAAAGACGAAAATGACTCCGAGACGATGGGCTATAGCCCATGGTCTCGGAGTGATTTTCGTCTTTTTTTCAAATCCTCGTTTTTCATCATTTATGACCATGGCGATGGGCTATAGCCCATGGTCTCGAACGGCATACTATAGCATGCCGTTTTGCATCATTTTTGAGGATTTGAAAAAAAGACGAAAATCACTCCGAGACCATGGGCTATAGCCCATCGTCTCGGAGTCATTTTCGTCTTTTTTTCAAATCCTCGTTTTTCATCATTTATGACCATGGCGATGGACTATAGCCCATGGTCTCGAACGGCATACTATAGCATGCCGTTTTGCATCATTTTTGAGGATTTGAAAAAAAGACGAAAATCACTCCGAGACCATGGGCTATAGCCCATCGTCTCGGAGTCATTTTCGTCTTTTTTTCAAATCCTCGTTTTTCATCATTTATGACCATGGCGATGGACTATAGCCCATGGTCTCGAACGGCATACTATAGCATGCCATTTTGCATCATTTTTGAGGATTTGAAAAAAAGACGAAAATCACTCCGAGACCATGGGCTATAGCCCATCGTCTCGGAGTCATTTTCGTCTTTTTTTCAAATCCTCGTTTTTCATCATTTATGACCATGGCGATGGGCTATAGCCCATGGTCTCGAACGGCATACTATAGCATGCCGTTTTGCATCATTTTTGAGGATTTGAAAAAAAGACGTAAATCACTCCGAGACCATGGGCTATAGCCCATCGTCTCGGAGTCATTTTTGTCTTTTTTTCAAATCCTTGTTTTTCATCATTTATGACCATGGCGATGGGCTATAGCCCATGGTCTCGAACGGCATACTATAGCATGCCGTTTTCCATCATTTTTGAGGATTTGAAAAAAAGACGAAAATCACTCCGAGACCATGGGCTATAGCCCATCGTCTCGGAGTCATTTTCGTCTTTTTTTCAAATCCTCGTTTTTCATCATTTATGACCATGGCGATGGACTATAGCCCATGGTCTCGAACGGCATACTATAGCATGCCGTTTTGCATCATTTTTGAGGATTTGAAAAAAAGACGAAAATCACTCCGAGACCATGGGCTATAGCCCATCGTCTCGGAGTCATTTTCGTCTTTTTTTCAAATCCTCGTTTTTCATCATTTATGACCATGGCGATGGACTATAGCCCATGGTCTCGAACGGCATACTATAGCATGCCATTTTGCATCATTTTTGAGGATTTGAAAAAAAGACGAAAATCACTCCGAGACCATGGGCTATAGCCCATCGTCTCGGAGTCATTTTCGTCTTTTTTTCAAATCCTCGTTTTTCATCATTTATGACCATGGCGATGGGCTATAGCCCATGGTCTCGAACGGCATACTATAGCATGCCGTTTTGCATCATTTTTGAGGATTTGAAAAAAAGACGTAAATCACTCCGAGACCATGGGCTATAGCCCATCGTCTCGGAGTCATTTTCGTCTTTTTTTCAAATCCTTGTTTTTCATCATTTATGACCATGGCGATGGGCTATAGCCCATGGTCTCGAACGGCATACTATAGCATGCTATAGTATGGCGATGGGCTATAGCCCATGGTCTCGAACGGCATACTATAGCATGCCATTTTGCATCATTTTTGAGGATTTGAAAAAAAGACGAAAATCACTCCGAGACCATGGGCTATAGCCCATCGTCTCGGAGTCATTTTCGTCTTTTTTTCAAATCCTTGTTTTTCATCATTTATGACCATGGCGATGGGCTATAGCCCATGGTCTCGAACGGCATACTATAGCATGCCGTTTTGCATCATTTTTGAGGATTTGAAAAAAAGACGTAAATCACTCCGAGACCATGGGCTATAGCCCATCGTCTCGGAGTCATTTTCGTCTTTTTTTCAAATCCTTGTTTTTCATCATTTATGACCATGGCTATGGGCTATAGCCCATGGTCTCGAACGGCATACTATAGCATGCCGTTTTCCATCATTTTTGAGGATTTGAAAAAAAGACGAAAATCACTCCGAGACCATGGGCTATAGCCCATCGTCTCGGAGTCATTTTCGTCTTTTTTTCAAATCCTTGTTTTTCATCATTTATGACCATGGCGATGGGCTATAGCCCATGGTCTCGAACGGCATACTATAGCATGCCGTTTTGCATCATTTTTGAGGATTTGAAAAAAAGACGTAAATCACTCCGAGACCATGGGCTATAGCCCATCGTCTCGGAGTCATTTTCGTCTTTTTTTCAAATCCTTGTTTTTCATCATTTATGACCATGGCTATGGGCTATAGCCCATGGTCTCGAACGGCATACTATAGCATGCCGTTTTCCATCATTTTTGAGGATTTGAAAAAAAGACGAAAATCACTCCGAGACCATGGGCTATAGCCCATCGTCTCGGAGTCATTTTCGTCTTTTTTTCAAATCCTCGTTTTTCATCATTTATGACCATGGCGATGGACTATAGCCCATGGTCTCGAACGGCATACTATAGCATGCCGTTTTGCATCATTTTTGAGGATTTGAAAAAAAGACGAAAATCACTCCGAGACCATGGGCTATAGCCCATCGTCTCGGAGTCATTTTCGTCTTTTTTTCAAATCCTCGTTTTTCATCATTTATGACCATGGCGATGGGCTATAGCCCATGGTCTTGAACGGCATACTATAGCATGCCGTTTTCCATCATTTTTGAGGATTTGAAAAAAAGACGAAAATGACTCCGAGACGATGGGCTATAGCCCATGGTCTCAGAGTGATTTTCGTCTTTTTTTCAAATCCTCGTTTTTCATCATTTATGACCATGGCGATGGGCTATAGCCCATGGTCTCGAACGGCATACTATAGCATGCCGTTTTGCATCATTTTTGAGGATTTGAAAAAAAGACGAAAATCACTCCGAGACCATGGGCTATAGCCCATCGTCTCGGAGTCATTTTCGTCTTTTTTTCAAATCCTCGTTTTTCATCATTTATGACCATGGCGATGGACTATAGCCCATGGTCTCGAACGGCATACTATAGCATGCCGTTTTGCATCATTTTTGAGGATTTGAAAAAAAGACGAAAATCACTCCGAGACCATGGGCTATAGCCCATCGTCTCGGAGTCATTTTCGTCTTTTTTTCAAATCCTCGTTTTTCATCATTTATGACCATGGCGATGGACTATAGCCCATGGTCTCGAACGGCATACTATAGCATGCCATTTTGCATCATTTTTGAGGATTTGAAAAAAAGACGAAAATCACTCCGAGACCATGGGCTATAGCCCATCGTCTCGGAGTCATTTTCGTCTTTTTTTCAAATCCTCGTTTTTCATCATTTATGACCATGGCGATGGGCTAAAGCCCATGGTCTCGAACGGCATACTATAGCATGCCATTTTGCATCATTTTTGAGGATTTGAAAAAAAGACGAAAATCACGCCGAGACCATGGGCTATAGCCCATCGTCTCGGAGTCATTTTCGTCTTTTTTTTCAAATCCTTGTTTTTCATCATTTATGACCATGGCGATGGGCTATAGCCCATGGTCTCGAACGGCATACTATAGCATGCCGTTTTCCATCATTTTTGAGGATTTGAAAAAAAGACGAAAATCACTCCGAGACCATGGGCTATAGCCCATCGTCTCGGAGTCATTTTCGTCTTTTTTTCAAATCCTCGTTTTTCATCATTTATGACCATGGCGATGGACTATAGCCCATGGTCTTGAACGGCATACTATAGCATGCCGTTTTGCATCATTTTTGAGGATTTGAAAAAAAGACGAAAATCACTCCGAGACCATGGGCTATACCCCTCGTCTCGGAGTCATTTTCGTCTTTTTTTCAAATCCTTGTTTTTCATCATTTATGACCATGGCGATGGGCTATAGCCCATGGTCTTGAACGGCATTCTATAGTATTCGGTTTTGCATCATTTTTGAGGATTTGAAAAAAAGACGAAAATCACTCCGAGACCATGGGCTATAGCCCATCGTCTCGGAGTCATTTTCGTCTTTTTTTCAAATCCTCGTTTTTCATCATTTATGACCATGGCGATGGGCTATAGCCCATGGTCTCGAACGGCATACTATAGCATGCCGTTTTGCATCATTTTTGAGGATTTGAAAAAAAGACGAAAATCACTCCGAGACCATGGGCTATAGCCCATCGTCTCGGAGTCATTTTCGTCTTTTTTTCAAATCCTTGTTTTTCATCATTTATGACCATGGCGATGGGCTATAGCCCATGGTCTTGAACGGCATACTATAGCATGCCGTTTTGCATCATTTTTGAGGATTTGAAAAAAAGACGAAAATGACTCCGAGACGATGGGCTATAGCCCATGGTCTCGGAGTGATTTTCGTCTTTTTTTCAAATCCTCGTTTTTCATCATTTATGACCATGGCGATGGGCTATAGCCCATGGTCTCGAACGGCATACTATAGCATGCCGTTTTGCATCATTTTTGAGGATTTGAAAAAAAGACGAAAATCACTCCGAGACCATGGGCTATAGCCCATCGTCTCGGAGTCATTTTCGTCTTTTTTTCAAATCCTCGTTTTTCATCATTTATGACCATGGCGATGGGCTATAGCCCATGGTCTCGAACGGCATACTATAGCATGCCGTTTTGCATCATTTTTGAGGATTTGAAAAAAAGACGAAAATCACTCCGAGACCATGGGCTATAGCCCATCGTCTCGGAGTCATTTTCGTCTTTTTTTCAAATCCTTGTTTTTCATCATTTATGACCATGGCGATGGGCTATAGCCCATGGTCTCGAACGGCATACTATAGCATGCCGTTTTCCATCATTTTTGAGGATTTGAAAAAAAGACGAAAATCACTCCGAGACCATGGGCTATAGCCCATCGTCTCGGAGTCATTTTCGTCTTTTTTTCAAATCCTCGTTTTTCATCATTTATGACCATGGCGATGGACTATAGCCCATGGTCTCGAACGGCATACTATAGCATGCCGTTTTGCATCATTTTTGAGGATTTGAAAAAAAGACGAAAATCACTCCGAGACCATGGGCTATAGCCCATCGTCTCGGAGTCATTTTCGTCTTTTTTTCAAATCCTTGTTTTTCATCATTTATGACCATGGCGATGGGCTATAGCCCATGGTCTCGAACGGCATACTATAGCATGCCGTTTTCCATCATTTTTGAGGATTTGAAAAAAAGACGAAAATCACTCCGAGACCATGGGCTATAGCCCATCGTCTCGGAGTAATTTTCGTCTTTTTTTCAAATCCTTGTTTTTCATCATTTATGACCATGGCGATGGGCTATAGCCCATGGTCTTGAACGGCATACTATAGCATGCCGTTTTGCATCATTTTTGAGGATTTGAATAAAAGACGAAAATCACTCCGAGACCATGGGCTATAGCCCATCGTCTCGGAGTCATTTTCGTCTTTTTTTCAAATCCTCGTTTTTCATCATTTATGACCATGGCGATGGACTATAGCCCATGGTCTCGAACGGCATACTATAGCATGCCATTTTGCATCATTTTTGAGGATTTGAAAAAAAGACGAAAATCACTCCGAGACCATGGGCTATAGCCCATCGTCTCGGAGTCATTTTCGTCTTTTTTTCAAATCCTCGTTTTTCATCATTTATGACCATGGCGATGGGCTATAGCCCATGGTCTCGAACGGCATACTATAGCATGCCGTTTTGCATCATTTTTGAGGATTTGAAAAAAAGACGAAAATCACTCCGAGACCATGGGCTATAGCCCATCGTCTCGGAGTCATTTTCGTCTTTTTTTCAAATCCTCGTTTTTCATCATTTATGACCATGGCGATGGACTATAGCCCATGGTCTCGAACGGCATACTATAGCATGCCGTTTTGCATCATTTTTGAGGATTTGAAAAAAAGACGAAAATCACTCCGAGACCATGGGCTATAGCCCATCGTCTCGGAGTCATTTTCGTCTTTTTTTCAAATCCTTGTTTTTCATCATTTATGACCATGGCAATGGGCTATAGCCCATGGTCTTGAACGGCATACTATAGCATGCCGTTTTGCATCATTTTTGAGGATTTGAAAAAAAGACGAAAATCACTCCGAGACCATGGGCTATAGCCCATCGTCTCGGAGTCATTTTCGTCTTTTTTTCAAATCCTCGTTTTTCATCATTTATGACCATGGCGATGGACTATAGCCCATGGTCTCGAACGGCATACTATAGCATGCCGTTTTGCATCATTTTTGAGGATTTGAAAAAAAGACGAAAATCACTCCGAGACCATGGGCTATAGCCCATCGTCTCGGAGTCATTTTCGTCTTTTTTTCAAATCCTCGTTTTTCATCATTTATGACCATGGCGATGGGCTATAGCCCATGGTCTCGAACGGCATACTATAGCATGCCGTTTTCCATCATTTTTGAGGATTTGAAAAAAAGACGAAAATCACTCCGAGACCATGGGCTATAGCCCATCGTCTCGGAGTCATTTTCGTCTTTTTTTCAAATCCTCGTTTTTCATCATTTATGACCATGGCGATGGGCTATAGCCCATGGTCTCGAACGGCATACTATAGCATGCCGTTTTGCATCATTTTTGAAGATTTGAAAAAAAGACGAAAATCACTCCGAGACCATGGGCTATACCCCTCGTCTCGGAGTCATTTTCGTCTTTTTTTCAAATCCTTGTTTTTCATCATTTATGACCATGGCGATGGGCTATAGCCCATGGTCTCGAACGGCATACTATAGCATGCCGTTTTGCATCATTTTTGAGGATTTGAAAAAAATACGAAAATCACTCCGAGACCATGGGCTATAGCCCATCGTCTCGGAGTCATTTTCGTCTTTTTTTCAAATCCTTGTTTTTCATCATTTATGACCATGGCGATGGGCTATAGCCCATGGTCTCGAACGGCATACTATAAGCATGCCGTTTTCCATCATTTTTGAGGATTTGAAAAAAAGACGAAAATCACTCCGAGACCATGGGCTATAGCCCATCGTCTCGGAGTCATTTTCGTCTTTTTTTCAAATCCTTGTTTTTCATCATTTATGACCATGGCAATGGGCTAAAGCCCATGGTCTCGAACGGCATACTATAGCATGCCATTTTGCATCATTTTTGAGGATTTGAAAAAAAGACGAAAATCACGCCGAGACCATGGGCTATAGCCCATCGTCTCGGAGTCATTTTCGTCTTTTTTTTCAAATCCTTGTTTTTCATCATTTATGACCATGGCGATGGGCTATAGCCCATGGTCTCGAACGGCATACTATAGCATGCCGTTTTCCATCATTTTTGAGGATTTGAAAAAAAGACGAAAATCACTCCGAGACCATGGGCTATAGCCCATCGTCTCGGAGTCATTTTCTTCTTTTTTTCAAATCCTCGTTTTTCATCATTTATGACCATGGCGATGGACTATAGCCCATGGTCTTGAACGGCATACTATAGCATGCCGTTTTGCATCATTTTTGAGGATTTGAAAAAAAGACGAAAATCACTCCGAGACCATGGGCTATACCCCTCGTCTCGGAGTCATTTTCGTCTTTTTTTCAAATCCTTGTTTTTCATCATTTATGACCATGGCGATGGGCTATAGCCCATGGTCTTGAACGGCATTCTATAGTATTCGGTTTTGCATCATTTTTGAGGATTTGAAAAAAAGACGAAAATGACTCCGAGACGATGGGCTATAGCCCATGGTCTCGGAGTGATTTTCGTCTTTTTTTCAAATCCTCGTTTTTCATCATTTATGACCATGGCGATGGGCTATAGCCCATGGTCTCGAACGGCATACTATAGCATGCCGTTTTGCATCATTTTTGAGGATTTGAAAAAAAGACGAAAATCACTCCGAGACCATGGGCTATAGCCCATCGTCTCGGAGTCATTTTCGTCTTTTTTTCAAATCCTCGTTTTTCATCATTTATGACCATGGCGATGGACTATAGCCCATGGTCTCGAACGGCATACTATAGCATGCCGTTTTGCATCATTTTTGAGGATTTGAAAAAAAGACGAAAATCACTCCGAGACCATGGGCTATAGCCCATCGTCTCGGAGTAATTTTCGTCTTTTTTTCAAATCCTTGTTTTTCATCATTTATGACCATGGCGATGGGCTATAGCCCATGGTCTTGAACGGCATACTATAGCATGCCGTTTTGCATCATTTTTGAGGATTTGAATAAAAGACGAAAATCACTCCGAGACCATGGGCTATAGCCCATCGTCTCGGAGTCATTTTCGTCTTTTTTTCAAATCCTTGTTTTTCATCATTTATGACCATGGCAATGGGCTAAAGCCCATGGTCTCGAACGGCATACTATAGCATGCCGTTTTGCATCATTTTTGAGGATTTGAAAAAAAGACGAAAATCACTCCGAGACCATGGGCTATAGCCCATCGTCTCGGAGTCATTTTCGTCTTTTTTTCAAATCCTTGTTTTTCATCATTTATGACCATGGCGATGGGCTATAGCCCATGGTCTTGAACGGCATACTATAGCATGCCGTTTTGCATCATTTTTGAGGATTTGAAAAAAAGACGAAAATCACTCCGAGACCATGGGCTATAGCCCATCGTCTCGGAGTCATTTTCGTCTTTTTTTCAAATCCTTGTTTTTCATCATTTATGACCATGGCAATGGGCTATAGCCCATGGTCTTGAACGGCATACTATAGCATGCCGTTTTGCATCATTTTTGAGGATTTGAAAAAAAGACGAAAATCACTCCGAGACCATGGGCTATAGCCCATCGTCTCGGAGTCATTTTCGTCTTTTTTTCAAATCCTCGTTTTTCATCATTTATGACCATGGCGATGGACTATAGCCCATGGTCTCGAACGGCATACTATAGCATGCCGTTTTGCATCATTTTTGAGGATTTGAAAAAAAGACGAAAATCACTCCGAGACCATGGGCTATAGCCCATCGTCTCGGAGTCATTTTCGTCTTTTTTTCAAATCCTCGTTTTTCATCATTTATGACCATGGCGATGGGCTATAGCCCATGGTCTCGAACGGCATACTATAGCATGCCGTTTTCCATCATTTTTGAGGATTTGAAAAAAAGACGAAAATCACTCCGAGACCATGGGCTATAGCCCATCGTCTCGGAGTCATTTTCGTCTTTTTTTCAAATCCTCGTTTTTCATCATTTATGACCATGGCGATGGGCTATAGCCCATGGTCTCGAACGGCATACTATAGCATGCCGTTTTGCATCATTTTTGAGGATTTGAAAAAAAGACGAAAATCACTCCGAGACCATGGGCTATACCCCTCGTCTCGGAGTCATTTTCGTCTTTTTTTCAAATCCTTGTTTTTCATCATTTATGACCATGGCGATGGGCTATAGCCCATGGTCTCGAACGGCATACTATAGCATGCCGTTTTGCATCATTTTTGAGGATTTGAAAAAAATACGAAAATCACTCCGAGACCATGGGCTATAGCCCATCGTCTCGGAGTCATTTTCGTATTTTTTTCAAATCCTTGTTTTTCATCATTTATGACCATGGCGATGGGCTATAGCCCATGGTCTCGAACGGCATACTATAAGCATGCCGTTTTCCATCATTTTTGAGGATTTGAAAAAAAGACGAAAATCACTCCGAGACCATGGGCTATAGCCCATCGTCTCGGAGTCATTTTCGTCTTTTTTTCAAATCCTTGTTTTTCATCATTTATGACCATGGCAATGGGCTAAAGCCCATGGTCTCGAACGGCATACTATAGCATGCCATTTTGCATCATTTTTGAGGATTTGAAAAAAAGACGAAAATCACGCCGAGACCATGGGCTATAGCCCATCGTCTCGGAGTCATTTTCGTCTTTTTTTTCAAATCCTTGTTTTTCATCATTTATGACCATGGCGATGGGCTATAGCCCATGGTCTCGAACGGCATACTATAGCATGCCGTTTTGCATCATTTTTGAGGATTTGAAAAAAAGACGAAAATCACTCCGAGACCATGGGCTATACCCCTCGTCTCGGAGTCATTTTCGTCTTTTTTTCAAATCCTTGTTTTTCATCATTTATGACCATGGCGATGGGCTATAGCCCATGGTCTTGAACGGCATTCTATAGTATTCGGTTTTGCATCATTTTTGAGGATTTGAAAAAAAGACGAAAATGACTCCGAGACGATGGGCTATAGCCCATGGTCTCGGAGTGATTTTCGTCTTTTTTTCAAATCCTCGTTTTTCATCATTTATGACCATGGCGATGGGCTATAGCCCATGGTCTCGAACGGCATACTATAGCATGCCGTTTGGCATCATTTTTGAGGATTTGAAAAAAAGACGAAAATCACTCCGAGACCATGGGCTATAGCCCATCGTCTCGGAGTCATTTTCGTCTTTTTTTCAAATCCTCGTTTTTCATCATTTATGACCATGGCGATGGACTATAGCCCATGGTCTCGAACGGCATACTATAGCATGCCGTTTTGCATCATTTTTGAGGATTTGAAAAAAAGACGAAAATCACTCCGAGACCATGGGCTATAGCCCATCGTCTCGGAGTCATTTTCGTCTTTTTTTCAAATCCTCGTTTTTCATCATTTATGACCATGGCGATGGACTATAGCCCATGGTCTCGAACGGCATACTATAGCATGCCATTTTGCATCATTTTTGAGGATTTGAAAAAAAGACGAAAATCACTCCGAGACCATGGGCTATAGCCCATCGTCTCGGAGTCATTTTCGTCTTTTTTTCAAATCCTCGTTTTTCATCATTTATGACCATGGCGATGGGCTATAGCCCATGGTCTCGAACGGCATACTATAGCATGCCGTTTTGCATCATTTTTGAGGATTTGAAAAAAAGACGTAAATCACTCCGAGACCATGGGCTATAGCCCATCGTCTCGGAGTCATTTTCGTCTTTTTTTCAAATCCTTGTTTTTCATCATTTATGACCATGGCGATGGGCTATAGCCCATGGTCTCGAACGGCATACTATAGCATGCCGTTTTGCATCATTTTTGAGGATTTGAAAAAAAGACGAAAATCACTCCGAGACCATGGGCTATACCCCTCGTCTCGGAGTCATTTTCGTCTTTTTTTCAAATCCTTGTTTTTCATCATTTATGACCATGGCGATGGGCTATAGCCCATGGTCTCGAACGGCATACTATAGCATGCCGTTTTGCATCATTTTTGAGGATTTGAAAAAAAGACGAAAATCACTCCGAGACCATGGGCTATAGCCCATCGTCTCGGAGTCATTTTCGTCTTTTTTTCAAATCCTCGTTTTTCATCATTTATGACCATGGCGATGGACTATAGCCCATGGTCTCGAACGGCATACTATAGCATGCCATTTTGCATCATTTTTGAGGATTTGAAAAAAAGACGAAAATCACTCCGAGACCATGGGCTATAGCCCATCGTCTCGGAGTCATTTTCGTCTTTTTTTCAAATCCTCGTTTTTCATCATTTATGACCATGGCGATGGGCTATAGCCCATGGTCTCGAACGGCATACTATAGCATGCCGTTTTGCATCATTTTTGAGGATTTGAAAAAAAGACGTAAATCACTCCGAGACCATGGGCTATAGCCCATCGTCTCGGAGTCATTTTCGTCTTTTTTTCAAATCCTTGTTTTTCATCATTTATGACCATGGCGATGGGCTATAGCCCATGGTCTCGAACGGCATACTATAGCATGCCGTTTTCCATCATTTTTGAGGATTTGAAAAAAAGACGAAAATCACTCCGAGACCATGGGCTATAGCCCATCGTCTCGGAGTCATTTTCGTCTTTTTTTCAAATCCTCGTTTTTCATCATTTATGACCATGGCGATGGACTATAGCCCATGGTCTCGAACGGCATACTATAGCATGCCGTTTTGCATCATTTTTGAGGATTTGAAAAAAAGACGAAAATCACTCCGAGACCATGGGCTATAGCCCATCGTCTCGGAGTCATTTTCGTCTTTTTTTCAAATCCTCGTTTTTCATCATTTATGACCATGGCGATGGGCTATAGCCCATGGTCTCGAACGGCATACTATAGCATGCCGTTTTCCATCATTTTTGAGGATTTGAAAAAAAGACGAAAATCACTCCGAGACCATGGGCTATAGCCCATCGTCTCGGAGTCATTTTCGTCTTTTTTTCAAATCCTTGTTTTTCATCATTTATGACCATGGCAATGGGCTAAAGCCCATGGTCTCGAACGGCATACTATAGCATGCCGTTTTGCATCATTTTTGAGGATTTGAAAAAAAGACGAAAATCACTCCGAGACCATGGGCTATAGCCCATCGTCTCGGAGTCATTTTCGTCTTTTTTTCAAATCCTTGTTTTTCATCATTTATGACCATGGCGATGGGCTATAGCCCATGGTCTCGAACGGCATACTATAGCATGCCGGTTTGCATCATTTTTGAGGATTTGAAAAAAAGACGAAAATCACTCCGAGACCATGGGCTATAGCCCATCGTCTCGGAGTCATTTTCGTCTTTTTTTCAAATCCTCGTTTTTCATCATTTATGACCATGGCGATGGACTATAGCCCATGGTCTCGAACGGCATACTATAGCATGCCGTTTTGCATCATTTTTGAGGATTTGAAAAAAAGACGAAAATCACTCCGAGACCATGGGCTATAGCCCATCGTCTCGGAGTAATTTTCGTCTTTTTTTCAAATCCTTGTTTTTCATCATTTATGACCATGGCGATGGGCTATAGCCCATGGTCTTGAACGGCATACTATAGCATGCCGTTTTGCATCATTTTTGAGGATTTGAAAAAAAGACGAAAATCACTCCGAGACCATGGGCTATAGCCCATCGTCTCGGAGTCATTTTCGTCTTTTTTTCAAATCCTTGTTTTTCATCATTTATGACCATGGCAATGGGCTATAGCCCATGGTCTTGAACGGCATACTATAGCATGCCGTTTTGCATCATTTTTGAGGATTTGAAAAAAAGACGAAAATCACTCCGAGACCATGGGCTATAGCCCATCGTCTCGGAGTCATTTTCGTCTTTTTTTCAAATCCTCGTTTTTCATCATTTATGACCATGGCGATGGACTATAGCCCATGGTCTCGAACGGCATACTATAGCATGCCGTTTTGCATCATTTTTGAGGATTTGAAAAAAAGACGAAAATCACTCCGAGACCATGGGCTATAGCCCATCGTCTCGGAGTCATTTTCGTCTTTTTTTCAAATCCTCGTTTTTCATCATTTATGACCATGGCGATGGGCTATAGCCCATGGTCTCGAACGGCATACTATAGCATGCCGTTTTCCATCATTTTTGAGGATTTGAAAAAAAGACGAAAATCACTCCGAGACCATGGGCTATAGCCCATCGTCTCGGAGTCATTTTCGTCTTTTTTTCAAATCCTCGTTTTTCATCATTTATGACCATGGCGATGGACTATAGCCCATGGTCTCGAACGGCATACTATAGCATGCCGTTTTGCATCATTTTTGAGGATTTGAAAAAAATACGAAAATCACTCCGAGACCATGGGCTATAGCCCATCGTCTCGGAGTCATTTTCGTCTTTTTTTCAAATCCTTGTTTTTCATCATTTATGACCATGGCGATGGGCTATAGCCCATGGTCTCGAACGGCATACTATAGCATGCCGTTTTCCATCATTTTTGAGGATTTGAAAAAAAGACGAAAATCACTCCGAGACCATGGGCTATAGCCCATCGTCTCGGAGTCATTTTCGTCTTTTTTTCAAATCCTCGTTTTTCATCATTTATGACCATGGCGATGGACTATAGCCCATGGTCTTGAACGGCATACTATAGCATGCCGTTTTGCATCATTTTTGAGGATTTGAAAAAAAGACGAAAATCACTCCGAGACCATGGGCTATACCCCTCGTCTCGGAGTCATTTTCGTCTTTTTTTCAAATCCTTGTTTTTCATCATTTATGACCATGGCGATGGGCTATAGCCCATGGTCTTGAACGGCATTCTATAGTATTCGGTTTTGCATCATTTTTGAGGATTTGAAAAAAAGACGAAAATGACTCCGAGACGATGGGCTATAGCCCATGGTCTCGGAGTGATTTTCGTCTTTTTTTCAAATCCTCGTTTTTCATCATTTATGACCATGGCGATGGGCTATAGCCCATGGTCTCGAACGGCATACTATAGCATGCCGTTTTGCATCATTTTTGAGGATTTGAAAAAAAGACGAAAATCACTCCGAGACCATGGGCTATAGCCCATCGTCTCGGAGTCATTTTCGTCTTTTTTTCAAATCCTCGTTTTTCATCATTTATGACCATGGCGATGGACTATAGCCCATGGTCTCGAACGGCATACTATAGCATGCCATTTTGCATCATTTTTGAGGATTTGAAAAAAAGACGAAAATCACTCCGAGACCATGGGCTATAGCCCATCGTCTCGGAGTCATTTTCGTCTTTTTTTCAAATCCTCGTTTTTCATCATTTATGACCATGGCGATGGGCTATAGCCCATGGTCTCGAACGGCATACTATAGCATGCCGTTTTGCATCATTTTTGAGGATTTGAAAAAAAGACGTAAATCACTCCGAGACCATGGGCTATAGCCCATCGTCTCGGAGTCATTTTCGTCTTTTTTTCAATTCCTTGTTTTTCATCATTTATGACCATGGCGATGGGCTATAGCCCATGGTCTCGAACGGCATACTATAGCATGCCGTTTTCCATCATTTTTGAGGATTTGAAAAAAAGACGAAAATCACTCCGAGACCATGGGCTATAGCCCATCGTCTCGGAGTCATTTTCGTCTTTTTTTCAAATCCTCGTTTTTCATCATTTATGACCATGGCGATGGACTATAGCCCATGGTCTCGAACGGCATACTATAGCATGCCGTTTTGCATCATTTTTGAGGATTTGAAAAAAAGACGAAAATCACTCCGAGACCATGGGCTATAGCCCATCGTCTCGGAGTCATTTTCGTCTTTTTTTCAAATCCTCGTTTTTCATCATTTATGACCATGGCGATGGGCTATAGCCCATGGTCTCGAACGGCATACTATAGCATGCCGTTTTCCATCATTTTTGAGGATTTGAAAAAAAGACGAAAATCACTCCGAGACCATGGGCTATAGCCCATCGTCTCGGAGTCATTTTCGTCTTTTTTTCAAATCCTTGTTTTTCATCATTTATGACCATGGCAATGGGCTAAAGCCCATGGTCTCGAACGGCATACTATAGCATGCCGTTTTGCATCATTTTTGAGGATTTGAAAAAAAGACGAAAATCACTCCGAGACCATGGGCTATAGCCCATCGTCTCGGAGTCATTTTCGTCTTTTTTTCAAATCCTTGTTTTTCATCATTTATGACCATGGCGATGGGCTATAGCCCATGGTCTCGAACGGCATACTATAGCATGCCGGTTTGCATCATTTTTGAGGATTTGAAAAAAAGACGAAAATCACTCCGAGACCATGGGCTATAGCCCATCGTCTCGGAGTCATTTTCGTCTTTTTTTCAAATCCTCGTTTTTCATCATTTATGACCATGGCGATGGACTATAGCCCATGGTCTCGAACGGCATACTATAGCATGCCGTTTTGCATCATTTTTGAGGATTTGAAAAAAAGACGAAAATCACTCCGAGACCATGGGCTATAGCCCATCGTCTCGGAGTAATTTTCGTCTTTTTTTCAAATCCTTGTTTTTCATCATTTATGACCATGGCGATGGGCTATAGCCCATGGTCTTGAACGGCATACTATAGCATGCCGTTTTGCATCATTTTTGAGGATTTGAAAAAAAGACGAAAATCACTCCGAGACCATGGGCTATAGCCCATCGTCTCGGAGTCATTTTCGTCTTTTTTTCAAATCCTTGTTTTTCATCATTTATGACCATGGCAATGGGCTATAGCCCATGGTCTTGAACGGCATACTATAGCATGCCGTTTTGCATCATTTTTGAGGATTTGAAAAAAAGACGAAAATCACTCCGAGACCATGGGCTATAGCCCATCGTCTCGGAGTCATTTTCGTCTTTTTTTCAAATCCTCGTTTTTCATCATTTATGACCATGGCGATGGACTATAGCCCATGGTCTCGAACGGCATACTATAGCATGCCGTTTTGCATCATTTTTGAGGATTTGAAAAAAAGACGAAAATCACTCCGAGACCATGGGCTATAGCCCATCGTCTCGGAGTCATTTTCGTCTTTTTTTCAAATCCTCGTTTTTCATCATTTATGACCATGGCGATGGGCTATAGCCCATGGTCTCGAACGGCATACTATAGCATGCCGTTTTCCATCATTTTTGAGGATTTGAAAAAAAGACGAAAATCACTCCGAGACCATGGGCTATAGCCCATCGTCTCGGAGTCATTTTCGTCTTTTTTTCAAATCCTTGTTTTTCATCATTTATGACCATGGCGATGGGCTATAGCCCATGGTCTCGAACGGCATACTATAAGCATGCCGTTTTCCATCATTTTTGAGGATTTGAAAAAAAGACGAAAATCACTCCGAGACCATGGGCTATAGCCCATCGTCTCGGAGTCATTTTCGTCTTTTTTTCAAATCCTTGTTTTTCATCATTTATGACCATGGCAATGGGCTAAAGCCCATGGTCTCGAACGGCATACTATAGCATGCCATTTTGCATCATTTTTGAGGATTTGAAAAAAAGACGAAAATCACGCCGAGACCATGGGCTATAGCCCATCGTCTCGGAGTCATTTTCGTCTTTTTTTTCAAATCCTTGTTTTTCATCATTTATGACCATGGCGATGGGCTATAGCCCATGGTCTCGAACGGCATACTATAGCATGCCGTTTTGCATCATTTTTGAGGATTTGAAAAAAAGACGAAAATCACTCCGAGACCATGGGCTATACCCCTCGTCTCGGAGTCATTTTCGTCTTTTTTTCAAATCCTTGTTTTTCATCATTTATGACCATGGCGATGGGCTATAGCCCATGGTCTTGAACGGCATTCTATAGTATTCGGTTTTGCATCATTTTTGAGGATTTGAAAAAAAGACGAAAATGACTCCGAGACGATGGGCTATAGCCCATGGTCTCGGAGTGATTTTCGTCTTTTTTTCAAATCCTCGTTTTTCATCATTTATGACCATGGCGATGGGCTATAGCCCATGGTCTCGAACGGCATACTATAGCATGCCGTTTTGCATCATTTTTGAGGATTTGAAAAAAAGACGAAAATCACTCCGAGACCATGGGCTATAGCCCATCGTCTCGGAGTCATTTTCGTCTTTTTTTCAAATCCTCGTTTTTCATCATTTATGACCATGGCGATGGACTATAGCCCATGGTCTCGAACGGCATACTATAGCATGCCGTTTTGCATCATTTTTGAGGATTTGAAAAAAAGACGAAAATCACTCCGAGACCATGGGCTATAGCCCATCGTCTCGGAGTCATTTTCGTCTTTTTTTCAAATCCTCGTTTTTCATCATTTATGACCATGGCGATGGACTATAGCCCATGGTCTCGAACGGCATACTATAGCATGCCATTTTGCATCATTTTTGAGGATTTGAAAAAAAGACGAAAATCACTCCGAGACCATGGGCTATAGCCCATCGTCTCGGAGTCATTTTCGTCTTTTTTTCAAATCCTCGTTTTTCATCATTTATGACCATGGCGATGGGCTATAGCCCATGGTCTCGAACGGCATACTATAGCATGCCGTTTTGCATCATTTTTGAGGATTTGAAAAAAAGACGTAAATCACTCCGAGACCATGGGCTATAGCCCATCGTCTCGGAGTCATTTTCGTCTTTTTTTCAAATCCTTGTTTTTCATCATTTATGACCATGGCGATGGGCTATAGCCCATGGTCTCGAACGGCATACTATAGCATGCCGTTTTGCATCATTTTTGAGGATTTGAAAAAAAGACGAAAATCACTCCGAGACCATGGGCTATACCCCTCGTCTCGGAGTCATTTTCGTCTTTTTTTCAAATCCTTGTTTTTCATCATTTATGACCATGGCGATGGGCTATAGCCCATGGTCTCGAACGGCATACTATAGCATGCCGTTTTGCATCATTTTTGAGGATTTGAAAAAAATACGAAAATCACTCCGAGACCATGGGCTATAGCCCATCGTCTCGGAGTCATTTTCGTCTTTTTTTCAAATCCTTGTTTTTCATCATTTATGACCATGGCGATGGGCTATAGCCCATGGTCTCGAACGGCATACTATAGCATGCCGTTTTCCATCATTTTTGAGGATTTGAAAAAAAGACGAAAATCACTCCGAGACCATGGGCTATAGCCCATCGTCTCGGAGTCATTTTCGTCTTTTTTTCAAATCCTCGTTTTTCATCATTTATGACCATGGCGATGGACTATAGCCCATGGTCTTGAACGGCATACTATAGCATGCCGTTTTGCATCATTTTTGAGGATTTGAAAAAAAGACGAAAATCACTCCGAGACCATGGGCTATAGCCCATCGTCTCGGAGTCATTTTCGTCTTTTTTTCAAATCCTCGTTTTTCATCATTTATGACCATGGCGATGGGCTATAGCCCATGGTCTCGAACGGCATACTATAGCATGCCGTTTTGCATCATTTTTGAGGATTTGAAAAAAAGACGAAAATGACTCCGAGACGATGGGCTATAGCCCATGGTCTCGGAGTGATTTACGTCTTTTTTTCAAATCCTTGTTTTTCATCATTTATGACCATGGCGATGGGCTATAGCCCATGGTCTCGAACGGCATACTATAGCATGCCGTTTTCCATCATTTTTGAGGATTTGAAAAAAAGACGAAAATCACTCCGAGACCATGGGCTATAGCCCATCGTCTCGGAGTCATTTTCGTCTTTTTTTCAAATCCTCGTTTTTCATCATTTATGACCATGGCGATGGACTATAGCCCATGGTCTCGAACGGCATACTATAGCATGCCGTTTTGCATCATTTTTGAGGATTTGAAAAAAAGACGAAAATCACTCCGAGACCATGGGCTATAGCCCATCGTCTCGGAGTCATTTTCGTCTTTTTTTCAAATCCTCGTTTTTCATCATTTATGACCATGGCGATGGGCTATAGCCCATGGTCTCGAACGGCATACTATAGCATGCCGTTTTCCATCATTTTTGAGGATTTGAAAAAAAGACGAAAATCACTCCGAGACCATGGGCTATAGCCCATCGTCTCGGAGTCATTTTCGTCTTTTTTTCAAATCCTTGTTTTTCATCATTTATGACCATGGCGATGGGCTATAGCCCATGGTCTCGAACGGCATACTATAGCATGCCGTTTTCCATCATTTTTGAGGATTTGAAAAAAAGACGAAAATCACTCCGAGACCATGGGCTATAGCCCATCGTCTCGGAGTCATTTTCGTCTTTTTTTCAAATCCTTGTTTTTCATCATTTATGACCATGGCGATGGGCTATAGCCCATGGTCTTGAACGGCATACTATAGCATGCCGTTTTGCATCATTTTTGAGGATTTGAAAAAAAGACGAAAATCACTCCGAGACCATGGGCTATAGCCCATCGTCTCGGAGTCATTTTCGTCTTTTTTTCAAATCCTTGTTTTTCATCATTTATGACCATGGCAATGGGCTAAAGCCCATGGTCTCGAACGGCATACTATAGCATGCCGTTTTGCATCATTTTTGAGGATTTGAAAAAAAGACGAAAATGACTCCGAGACGATGGGCTATAGCCCATCGTCTCGGAGTCATTTTCGTCTTTTTTTCAAATCCTTGTTTTTCATCATTTATGACCATGGCGATGGGCTATAGCCCATGGTCTCGAACGGCATACTATAGCATGCCGTTTTCCATCATTTTTGAGGATTTGAAAAAAAGACGAAAATCACTCCGAGACCATGGGCTATAGCCCATCGTCTCGGAGTCATTTTCGTCTTTTTTTCAAATCCTCGTTTTTCATCATTTATGACCATGGCGATGGACTATAGCCCATGGTCTCGAACGGCATACTATAGCATGCCGTTTTGCATCATTTTTGAGGATTTGAAAAAAAGACGAAAATCACTCCGAGACCATGGGCTATAGCCCATCGTCTCGGAGTCATTTTCGTCTTTTTTTCAAATCCTCGTTTTTCATCATTTATGACCATGGCGATGGACTATAGCCCATGGTCTCGAACGGCATACTATAGCATGCCATTTTGCATCATTTTTGAGGATTTGAAAAAAAGACGAAAATCACTCCGAGACCATGGGCTATAGCCCATCGTCTCGGAGTCATTTTCGTCTTTTTTTCAAATCCTCGTTTTTCATCATTTATGACCATGGCGATGGGCTATAGCCCATGGTCTCGAACGGCATACTATAGCATGCCGTTTTGCATCATTTTTGAGGATTTGAAAAAAAGACGTAAATCACTCCGAGACCATGGGCTATAGCCCATCGTCTCGGAGTCATTTTCGTCTTTTTTTCAAATCCTTGTTTTTCATCATTTATGACCATGGCGATGGGCTATAGCCCATGGTCTCGAACGGCATACTATAGCATGCCGTTTTGCATCATTTTTGAGGATTTGAAAAAAAGACGAAAATCACTCCGAGACCATGGGCTATACCCCTCGTCTCGGAGTCATTTTCGTCTTTTTTTCAAATCCTTGTTTTTCATCATTTATGACCATGGCGATGGGCTATAGCCCATGGTCTCGAACGGCATACTATAGCATGCCGTTTTGCATCATTTTTGAGGATTTGAAAAAAATACGAAAATCACTCCGAGACCATGGGCTATAGCCCATCGTCTCGGAGTCATTTTCGTCTTTTTTTCAAATCCTTGTTTTTCATCATTTATGACCATGGCGATGGGCTATAGCCCATGGTCTCGAACGGCATACTATAGCATGCCGTTTTCCATCATTTTTGAGGATTTGAAAAAAAGACGAAAATCACTCCGAGACCATGGGCTATAGCCCATCGTCTCGGAGTCATTTTCGTCTTTTTTTCAAATCCTCGTTTTTCATCATTTATGACCATGGCGATGGACTATAGCCCATGGTCTTGAACGGCATACTATAGCATGCCGTTTTGCATCATTTTTGAGGATTTGAAAAAAAGACGAAAATCACTCCGAGACCATGGGCTATAGCCCATCGTCTCGGAGTCATTTTCGTCTTTTTTTCAAATCCTCGTTTTTCATCATTTATGACCATGGCGATGGGCTATAGCCCATGGTCTCGAACGGCATACTATAGCATGCCGTTTTGCATCATTTTTGAGGATTTGAAAAAAAGACGAAAATGACTCCGAGACGATGGGCTATAGCCCATGGTCTCGGAGTGATTTACGTCTTTTTTTCAAATCCTTGTTTTTCATCATTTATGACCATGGCGATGGGCTATAGCCCATGGTCTCGAACGGCATACTATAGCATGCCGTTTTCCATCATTTTTGAGGATTTGAAAAAAAGACGAAAATCACTCCGAGACCATGGGCTATAGCCCATCGTCTCGGAGTCATTTTCGTCTTTTTTTCAAATCCTCGTTTTTCATCATTTATGACCATGGCGATGGACTATAGCCCATGGTCTCGAACGGCATACTATAGCATGCCGTTTTGCATCATTTTTGAGGATTTGAAAAAAAGACGAAAATCACTCCGAGACCATGGGCTATAGCCCATCGTCTCGGAGTCATTTTCGTCTTTTTTTCAAATCCTCGTTTTTCATCATTTATGACCATGGCGATGGGCTATAGCCCATGGTCTCGAACGGCATACTATAGCATGCCGTTTTCCATCATTTTTGAGGATTTGAAAAAAAGACGAAAATCACTCCGAGACCATGGGCTATAGCCCATCGTCTCGGAGTCATTTTCGTCTTTTTTTCAAATCCTTGTTTTTCATCATTTATGACCATGGCGATGGGCTATAGCCCATGGTCTCGAACGGCATACTATAGCATGCCGTTTTCCATCATTTTTGAGGATTTGAAAAAAAGACGAAAATCACTCCGAGACCATGGGCTATAGCCCATCGTCTCGGAGTCATTTTCGTCTTTTTTTCAAATCCTTGTTTTTCATCATTTATGACCATGGCGATGGGCTATAGCCCATGGTCTTGAACGGCATACTATAGCATGCCGTTTTGCATCATTTTTGAGGATTTGAAAAAAAGACGAAAATCACTCCGAGACCATGGGCTATAGCCCATCGTCTCGGAGTCATTTTCGTCTTTTTTTCAAATCCTTGTTTTTCATCATTTATGACCATGGCAATGGGCTAAAGCCCATGGTCTCGAACGGCATACTATAGCATGCCGTTTTGCATCATTTTTGAGGATTTGAAAAAAAGACGAAAATGACTCCGAGACGATGGGCTATAGCCCATCGTCTCGGAGTCATTTTCGTCTTTTTTTCAAATCCTTGTTTTTCATCATTTATGACCATGGCGATGGGCTATAGCCCATGGTCTCGAACGGCATACTATAGCATGCCGTTTTCCATCATTTTTGAGGATTTGAAAAAAAGACGAAAATCACTCCGAGACCATGGGCTATAGCCCATCGTCTCGGAGTCATTTTCGTCTTTTTTTCAAATCCTCGTTTTTCATCATTTATGACCATGGCGATGGACTATAGCCCATGGTCTCGAACGGCATACTATAGCATGCCGTTTTGCATCATTTTTGAGGATTTGAAAAAAAGACGAAAATCACTCCGAGACCATGGGCTATAGCCCATCGTCTCGGAGTCATTTTCGTCTTTTTTTCAAATCCTCGTTTTTCATCATTTATGACCATGGCGATGGACTATAGCCCATGGTCTCGAACGGCATACTATAGCATGCCGTTTTGCATCATTTTTGAGGATTTGAAAAAAAGACGAAAATCACTCCGAGACCATGGGCTATAGCCCATCGTCTCGGAGTCATTTTCGTCTTTTTTTCAAATCCTTGTTTTTCATCATTTATGACCATGGCGATGGGCTATAGCCCATGGTCTCGAACGGCATACTATAGCATGCCGTTTTCCATCATTTTTGAGGATTTGAAAAAAAAGACGAAAATCACTCCGAGACCATGGGCTATAGCCCATCGTCTCGGAGTCATTTTCGTCTTTTTTTCAAATCCTCGTTTTTCATCATTTATGACCATGGCGATGGACTATAGCCCATGGTCTCGAACGGCATACTATAGCATGCCGTTTTGCATCATTTTTGAGGATTTGAAAAAAAGACGAAAATCACTCCGAGACCATGGGCTATAGCCCATCGTCTCGGAGTCATTTTCGTCTTTTTTTCAAATCCTCGTTTTTCATCATTTATGACCATGGCGATGGACTATAGCCCATGGTCTCGAACGGCATACTATAGCATGCCGTTTTGCATCATTTTTGAGGATTTGAAAAAAAGACGAAAATCACTCCGAGACCATGGGCTATAGCCCATCGTCTCGGAGTCATTTTCGTCTTTTTTTCAAATCCTTGTTTTTCATCATTTATGACCATGGCGATGGGCTATAGCCCATGGTCTCGAACGGCATACTATAGCATGCCGTTTTCCATCATTTTTGAGGATTTGAAAAAAAGACGAAAATCACTCCGAGACCATGGGCTATAGCCCATCGTCTCGGAGTCATTTTCGTCTTTTTTTCAAATCCTTGTTTTTCATCATTTATGACCATGGCGATGGGCTATAGCCCATGGTCTCGAACGGCATACTATAGCATGCCGTTTTCCATCATTTTTGAGGATTTGAAAAAAAAGACGAAAATCACTCCGAGACCATGGGCTATAGCCCATCGTCTCGGAGTCATTTTCGTCTTTTTTTCAAATCCTTGTTTTTCATCATTTATGACCATGGCGATGGGCTATAGCCCATGGTCTCGAACGTCATACTATAGCATGCCGTTTTGCATCATTTTTGAGGATTTGAAAAAAAGACGAAAATCACTCCGAGACCATGGGCTATAGCCCATCGTCTCGGAGTCATTTTCGTCTTTTTTTCAAATCCTTGTTTTTCATCATTTATGACCATGGCAATGGGCTATAGCCCATGGTCTCGAACGGCATACTATAGCATGCCGTTTTCCATCATTTTTGAGGATTTGAAAAAAAGACGAAAATCACTCCGAGACCATGGGCTATAGCCCATCGTCTCGGAGTCATTTTCGTCTTTTTTTCAAATCCTTGTTTTTCATCATTTATGACCATGGCGATGGGCTATAGCCCATGGTCTTGAACGGCATACTATAGCATGCCGTTTTGCATCATTTTTGAGGATTTGAAAAAAAGACGAAAATCACTCCGAGACCATGGGCTATAGCCCATCGTCTCGGAGTCATTTTCGTCTTTTTTTCAAATCCTTGTTTTTCATCATTTATGACCATGGCGATGGGCTATAGCCCATGGTCTCGAACGGCATACTATAGCATGCCGTTTTCCATCATTTTTGAGGATTTGAAAAAAAGACGAAAATCACTCCGAGACCATGGGCTATAGCCCATCGTCTCGGAGTCATTTTCGTCTTTTTTTCAAATCCTTGTTTTTCATCATTTATGACCATGGCGATGGGCTATAGCCCATGGTCTTGAACGGCATACTATAGCATGCCGTTTTGCATCATTTTTGAGGATTTGAAAAAAAGACGAAAATCACTCCGAGACCATGGGCTATAGCCCATCGTCTCGGAGTCATTTTCGTCTTTTTTTCAAATCCTTGTTTTTCATCATTTATGACCATGGCAATGGGCTAAAGCCCATGGTCTCGAACGGCATACTATAGCATGCCGTTTTGCATCATTTTTGAGGATTTGAAAAAAAGACGAAAATGACTCCGAGACGATGGGCTATAGCCCATCGTCTCGGAGTCATTTTCGTCTTTTTTTCAAATCCTTGTTTTTCATCATTTATGACCATGGCGATGGGCTATAGCCCATGGTCTCGAACGGCATACTATAGCATGCCGTTTTCCATCATTTTTGAGGATTTGAAAAAAAGACGAAAATCACTCCGAGACCATGGGCTATAGCCCATCGTCTCGGAGTCATTTTCGTCTTTTTTTCAAATCCTCGTTTTTCATCATTTATGACCATGGCGATGGACTATAGCCCATGGTCTCGAACGGCATACTATAGCATGCCGTTTTGCATCATTTTTGAGGATTTGAAAAAAAGACGAAAATCACTCCGAGACCATGGGCTATAGCCCATCGTCTCGGAGTCATTTTCGTCTTTTTTTCAAATCCTCGTTTTTCATCATTTATGACCATGGCGATGGACTATAGCCCATGGTCTCGAACGGCATACTATAGCATGCCGTTTTGCATCATTTTTGAGGATTTGAAAAAAAGACGAAAATCACTCCGAGACCATGGGCTATAGCCCATCGTCTCGGAGTCATTTTCGTCTTTTTTTCAAATCCTTGTTTTTCATCATTTATGACCATGGCGATGGGCTATAGCCCATGGTCTCGAACGGCATACTATAGCATGCCGTTTTCCATCATTTTTGAGGATTTGAAAAAAAAGACGAAAATCACTCCGAGACCATGGGCTATAGCCCATCGTCTCGGAGTCATTTTCGTCTTTTTTTCAAATCCTCGTTTTTCATCATTTATGACCATGGCGATGGACTATAGCCCATGGTCTCGAACGGCATACTATAGCATGCCGTTTTGCATCATTTTTGAGGATTTGAAAAAAAGACGAAAATCACTCCGAGACCATGGGCTATAGCCCATCGTCTCGGAGTCATTTTCGTCTTTTTTTCAAATCCTCGTTTTTCATCATTTATGACCATGGCGATGGACTATAGCCCATGGTCTCGAACGGCATACTATAGCATGCCGTTTTGCATCATTTTTGAGGATTTGAAAAAAAGACGAAAATCACTCCGAGACCATGGGCTATAGCCCATCGTCTCGGAGTCATTTTCGTCTTTTTTTCAAATCCTTGTTTTTCATCATTTATGACCATGGCGATGGGCTATAGCCCATGGTCTCGAACGGCATACTATAGCATGCCGTTTTCCATCATTTTTGAGGATTTGAAAAAAAGACGAAAATCACTCCGAGACCATGGGCTATAGCCCATCGTCTCGGAGTCATTTTCGTCTTTTTTTCAAATCCTTGTTTTTCATCATTTATGACCATGGCGATGGGCTATAGCCCATGGTCTCGAACGGCATACTATAGCATGCCGTTTTCCATCATTTTTGAGGATTTGAAAAAAAAGACGAAAATCACTCCGAGACCATGGGCTATAGCCCATCGTCTCGGAGTCATTTTCGTCTTTTTTTCAAATCCTTGTTTTTCATCATTTATGACCATGGCGATGGGCTATAGCCCATGGTCTTGAACGTCATACTATAGCATGCCGTTTTGCATCATTTTTGAGGATTTGAAAAAAAGACGAAAATCACTCCGAGACCATGGGCTATAGCCCATCGTCTCGGAGTCATTTTCGTCTTTTTTTCAAATCCTTGTTTTTCATCATTTATGACCATGGCAATGGGCTATAGCCCATGGTCTCGAACGGCATACTATAGCATGCCGTTTTCCATCATTTTTGAGGATTTGAAAAAAAGACGAAAATCACTCCGAGACCATGGGCTATAGCCCATCGTCTCGGAGTCATTTTCGTCTTTTTTTCAAATCCTTGTTTTTCATCATTTATGACCATGGCGATGGGCTATAGCCCATGGTCTTGAACGGCATACTATAGCATGCCGTTTTGCATCATTTTTGAGGATTTGAAAAAAAGACGAAAATCACTCCGAGACCATGGGCTATAGCCCATCGTCTCGGAGTCATTTTCGTCTTTTTTTCAAATCCTTGTTTTTCATCATTTATGACCATGGCAATGGGCTAAAGCCCATGGTCTCGAACGGCATACTATAGCATGCCGTTTTGCATCATTTTTGAGGATTTGAAAAAAAGACGAAAATCACTCCGAGACCATGGGCTATAGCCCATCGTCTCGGAGTCATTTTCGTCTTTTTTTCAAATCCTCGTTTTTCATCATTTATGACCATGGCGATGGACTATAGCCCATGGTCTCGAACGGCATACTATAGCATGCCGTTTTCCATCATTTTTGAGGATTTGAAAAAAAGACGAAAATCACTCCGAGACCATGGGCTATAGCCCATCGTCTCGGAGTCATTTTCGTCTTTTTTTCAAATCCTCGTTTTTCATCATTTATGACCATGGCGATGGACTATAGCCCATGGTCTCGAACGGCATACTATAGCATGCCGTTTTGCATCATTTTTGAGGATTTGAAAAAAAGACGAAAATCACTCCGAGACCATGGGCTATAGCCCATCGTCTCGGAGTCATTTTCGTCTTTTTTTCAAATCCTCGTTTTTCATCATTTATGACCATGGCGATGGACTATAGCCCATGGTCTCGAACGGCATACTATAGCATGCCGTTTTCCATCATTTTTGAGGATTTGAAAAAAATACGAAAATCACTCCGAGACCATGGGCTATAGCCCATCGTCTCGGAGTCATTTTCGTCTTTTTTTCAAATCCTTGTTTTTCATCATTTATGACCATGGCGATGGGCTATAGCCCATGGTCTTGAACGGCATACTATAGCATGCCGTTTTGCATCATTTTTGAGGATTTGAAAAAAAGACGAAAATCACTCCGAGACCATGGGCTATAGCCCATCGTCTCGGAGTCATTTTCGTCTTTTTTTCAAATCCTTGTTTTTCATCATTTATGACCATGGCAATGGGCTAAAGCCCATGGTCTCGAACGGCATACTATAGAATGCCGTTTTGCATCATTTTTGAGGATTTGAAAAAAAGACGAAAATCACTCCGAGACCATGGGCTATAGCCCATCGTCTCGGAGTCATTTTCGTCTTTTTTTCAAATCCTCGTTTTTCATCATTTATGACCATGGCGATGGACTATAGCCCATGGTCTCGAACGGCATACTATAGCATGCCGTTTTGCATCATTTTTGAGGATTTGAAAAAAAGACGAAAATCACTCCGAGACCATGGGCTATAGCCCATCGTCTCGGAGTCATTTTCGTCTTTTTTTCAAATCCTTGTTTTTCATCATTTATGACCATGGCGATGGGCTATAGCCCATGGTCTTGAACGGCATACTATAGCATGCCGTTTTGCATCATTTTTGAGGATTTGAAAAAAAGACGAAAATCACTCCGAGACCATGGGCTATAGCCCATCGTCTCGGAGTCATTTTCGTCTTTTTTTCAAATCCTTGTTTTTCATCATTTATGACCATGGCGATGGGCTATAGCCCATGGTCTCGAACGGCATACTATAGCATGCCGTTTTCCATCATTTTTGAGGATTTGAAAAAAAAGACGAAAATCACTCCGAGACCATGGGCTATAGCCCATCGTCTCGGAGTCATTTTCGTCTTTTTTTCAAATCCTCGTTTTTCATCATTTATGACCATGGCGATGGACTATAGCCCATGGTCTCGAACGGCATACTATAGCATGCCGTTTTGCATCATTTTTGAGGATTTGAAAAAAAGACGAAAATCACTCCGAGACCATGGGCTATAGCCCATCGTCTCGGAGTCATTTTCGTCTTTTTTTCAAATCCTCGTTTTTCATCATTTATGACCATGGCGATGGACTATAGCCCATGGTCTCGAACGGCATACTATAGCATGCCGTTTTGCATCATTTTTGAGGATTTGAAAAAAAGACGAAAATCACTCCGAGACCATGGGCTATAGCCCATCGTCTCGGAGTCATTTTCGTCTTTTTTTCAAATCCTTGTTTTTCATCATTTATGACCATGGCGATGGGCTATAGCCCATGGTCTCGAACGGCATACTATAGCATGCCGTTTTCCATCATTTTTGAGGATTTGAAAAAAAGACGAAAATCACTCCGAGACCATGGGCTATAGCCCATCGTCTCGGAGTCATTTTCGTCTTTTTTTCAAATCCTTGTTTTTCATCATTTATGACCATGGCGATGGGCTATAGCCCATGGTCTCGAACGGCATACTATAGCATGCCGTTTTCCATCATTTTTGAGGATTTGAAAAAAAAGACGAAAATCACTCCGAGACCATGGGCTATAGCCCATCGTCTCGGAGTCATTTTCGTCTTTTTTTCAAATCCTTGTTTTTCATCATTTATGACCATGGCGATGGGCTATAGCCCATGGTCTTGAACGTCATACTATAGCATGCCGTTTTGCATCATTTTTGAGGATTTGAAAAAAAGACGAAAATCACTCCGAGACCATGGGCTATAGCCCATCGTCTCGGAGTCATTTTCGTCTTTTTTTCAAATCCTTGTTTTTCATCATTTATGACCATGGCAATGGGCTATAGCCCATGGTCTCGAACGGCATACTATAGCATGCCGTTTTCCATCATTTTTGAGGATTTGAAAAAAAGACGAAAATCACTCCGAGACCATGGGCTATAGCCCATCGTCTCGGAGTCATTTTCGTCTTTTTTTCAAATCCTTGTTTTTCATCATTTATGACCATGGCGATGGGCTATAGCCCATGGTCTTGAACGGCATACTATAGCATGCCGTTTTGCATCATTTTTGAGGATTTGAAAAAAAGACGAAAATCACTCCGAGACCATGGGCTATAGCCCATCGTCTCGGAGTCATTTTCGTCTTTTTTTCAAATCCTTGTTTTTCATCATTTATGACCATGGCAATGGGCTAAAGCCCATGGTCTCGAACGGCATACTATAGCATGCCGTTTTGCATCATTTTTGAGGATTTGAAAAAAAGACGAAAATCACTCCGAGACCATGGGCTATAGCCCATCGTCTCGGAGTCATTTTCGTCTTTTTTTCAAATCCTCGTTTTTCATCATTTATGACCATGGCGATGGACTATAGCCCATGGTCTCGAACGGCATACTATAGCATGCCGTTTTCCATCATTTTTGAGGATTTGAAAAAAAGACGAAAATCACTCCGAGACCATGGGCTATAGCCCATCGTCTCGGAGTCATTTTCGTCTTTTTTTCAAATCCTTGTTTTTCATCATTTATGACCATGGCGATGGACTATAGCCCATGGTCTCGAACGGCATACTATAGCATGCCGTTTTGCATCATTTTTGAGGATTTGAAAAAAAGACGAAAATCACTCCGAGACCATGGGCTATAGCCCATCGTCTCGGAGTCATTTTCGTCTTTTTTTCAAATCCTCGTTTTTCATCATTTATGACCATGGCGATGGACTATAGCCCATGGTCTCGAACGGCATACTATAGCATGCCGTTTTCCATCATTTTTGAGGATTTGAAAAAAATACGAAAATCACTCCGAGACCATGGGCTATAGCCCATCGTCTCGGAGTCATTTTCGTCTTTTTTTCAAATCCTTGTTTTTCATCATTTATGACCATGGCGATGGGCTATAGCCCATGGTCTTGAACGGCATACTATAGCATGCCGTTTTGCATCATTTTTGAGGATTTGAAAAAAAGACGAAAATCACTCCGAGACCATGGGCTATAGCCCATCGTCTCGGAGTCATTTTCGTCTTTTTTTCAAATCCTTGTTTTTCATCATTTATGACCATGGCAATGGGCTAAAGCCCATGGTCTCGAACGGCATACTATAGAATGCCGTTTTGCATCATTTTTGAGGATTTGAAAAAAAGACGAAAATCACTCCGAGACCATGGGCTATAGCCCATCGTCTCGGAGTCATTTTCGTCTTTTTTTCAAATCCTCGTTTTTCATCATTTATGACCATGGCGATGGACTATAGCCCATGGTCTCGAACGGCATACTATAGCATGCCGTTTTGCATCATTTTTGAGGATTTGAAAAAAAGACGAAAATCACTCCGAGACCATGGGCTATAGCCCATCGTCTCGGAGTCATTTTCGTCTTTTTTTCAAATCCTTGTTTTTCATCATTTATGACCATGGCGATGGGCTATAGCCCATGGTCTTGAACGGCATACTATAGCATGCCGTTTTGCATCATTTTTGAGGATTTGAAAAAAAGACGAAAATCACTCCGAGACCATGGGCTATAGCCCATCGTCTCGGAGTCATTTTCGTCTTTTTTTCAAATCCTTGTTTTTCATCATTTATGACCATGGCAATGGGCTAAAGCCCATGGTCTCGAACGGCATACTATAGAATGCCGTTTTGCATCATTTTTGAGGATTTGAAAAAAAGACGAAAATCACTCCGAGACCATGGGCTATAGCCCATCGTCTCGGAGTCATTTTCGTCTTTTTTTCAAATCCTCGTTTTTCATCATTTATGACCATGGCGATGGACTATAGCCCATGGTCTCGAACGGCATACTATAGCATGCCATTTTGCATCATTTTTGAGGATTTGAAAAAAAGACGAAAATCACTCCGAGACCATGGGCTATAGCCCATCGTCTCGGAGTCATTTTCGTCTTTTTTTCAAATCCTTGTTTTTCATCATTTATGACCATGGCGATGGGCTATAGCCCATGGTCTTGAACGGCATACTATATTATGCCGTTTTGCATCATTTTTGAGGATTTGAAAAAAAGACGAAAATCACTCCGAGACCATGGGCTATAGCCCATCGTCTCGGAGTCATTTTCGTCTTTTTTTCAAATCCTTGTTTTTCATCATTTATGACCATGGCAATGGGCTAAAGCCCATGGTCTCGAACGGCATACTATAGAATGCCGTTTTGCATCATTTTTGAGGATTTGAAAAAAAGACGAAAATCACTCCGAGACCATGGGCTATAGCCCATCGTCTCAGAGTCATTTTCGTCTTTTTTTCAAATCCTCGTTTTTCATCATTTATGACCATGGCGATGGACTATAGCCCATGGTCTCGAACGGCATACTATAGCATGCCGTTTTGCATCATTTTTGAGGATTTGAAAAAAAGACGAAAATCACTCCGAGACCATGGGCTATAGCCCATCGTCTCGGAGTCATTTTCGTCTTTTTTTCAAATCCTTGTTTTTCATCATTTATGACCATGGCGATGGGCTATAGCCCATGGTCTCGAACGGCATACTATAGCATGCCGTTTTCCATCATTTTTGAGCATTTGAAAAAAAGACGAAAATCACTCCGAGACCATGGGCTATAGCCCATCGTCTCGGAGTCATTTTCGTCTTTTTTTCAAATCCTTGTTTTTCATCATTTATGACCATGGCGATGGGCTATAGCCCATGGTCTCGAACGGCATACTATAGCATGCCGTTTTCCATCATTTTTGAGGATTTGAAAAAAAGACGAAAATCACTCCGAGACCATGGGCTATAGCCCATCGTCTCGGAGTCATTTTCGTCTTTTTTTCAAATCCTCGTTTTTCATCATTTATGACCATGGCGATGGACTATAGCCCATGGTCTCGAACGGCATACTATAGCATGCCGTTTTGCATCATTTTTGAGGATTTGAAAAAAAGACGAAAATCACTCCGAGACCATGGGCTATAGCCCATCGTCTCGGAGTCATTTTCGTCTTTTTTTCAAATCCTTGTTTTTCATCATTTATGACCATGGCGATGGGCTATAGCCCATGGTCTCGAACGGCATACTATAGCATGCCGTTTTCCATAATTTTTGAGGATTTGAAAAAAAGACGAAAATCACTCCGAGACCATGGGCTATAGCCCATCGTCTCGGAGTCATTTTAGTCTTTTTTTCAAATCCTTGTTTTTCATCATTTATGACCATGGCGATGGGCTATAGCCCATGGTCTCGAACGGCATACTATAGCATTCCGTTTTCCATCATTTTTGAGGATTTGAAAAAAAGACGAAAATCACTCCGAGACCATGGGCTATAGCCCATCGTCTCGGAGTCATTTTCGTCTTTTTTTCAAATCCTTGTTTTTCATCATTTATGACCATGGCGATGGGCTATAGCCCATGGTCTCGAACGGCATACTATAGCATGCCGTTTTCCATCATTTTTGAGGATTTGAAAAAAAGACGAAAATCACTCCGAGACCATGGGCTATAGCCCATCGTCTCGGAGTCATTTTCGTCTTTTTTTCAAATCCTCGTTTTTCATCATTTATGACCATGGCGATGGACTAAAGCCCATGGTCTCGAACGGCATACTATAGCATTCCGTTTTGCATCATTTTTGAGGATTTGAAAAAAAGACGAAAATCACTCCGAGACCATGGGCTATAGCCCATCGTCTCGGAGTCATTTTCGTCTTTTTTTCAAATCCTTGTTTTTCATCATTTATGACCATGGCGATGGGCTATAGCCCATGGTCTCGAACGGCATACTATAGCATGCCGTTTTCCATCATTTTTGAGGATTTGAAAAAAAGACGAAAATCACTCCGAGACCATGGGCTATAGCCCATCGTCTCGGAGTCATTTTCGTCTTTTTTTCAAATCCTCGTTTTTCATCATTTATGACCATGGCGATGGGCTATAGCCCATGGTCTCGAACGGCATACTATAGCATTCCGTTTTCCATCATTTTTGAGGATTTGAAAAAAAGACGAAAATCACTCCGAGACCATGGGCTATAGCCCATCGTCTCGGAGTCATTTTCGTCTTTTTTTCAAATCCTTGTTTTTCATCATTTATGACCATGGCGATGGGCTATAGCCCATGGTCTCGAACGGCATACTATAGCATGCCGTTTTCCATCATTTTTGAGGATTTGAAAAAAAGACGAAAATCACTCCGAGACCATGGGCTATAGCCCATCGTCTCGGAGTCATTTTCGTCTTTTTTTCAAATCCTTGTTTTTCATCATTTATGACCATGGCGATGGGCTATAGCCCATGGTCTCGAACGGCATACTATAGCATTCCGTTTTCCATCATTTTTGAGGATTTGAAAAAAAGACGAAAATCACTCCGAGACCATGGGCTATAGCCCATCGTCTCGGAGTCATTTTCGTCTTTTTTTCAAATCCTTGTTTTTCATAATTTATGACCATGGCGATGGGCTATAGCCCATGGTCTCGAACGGCATACTATAGCATGCCGTTTTCCATCATTTTTGAGGATTTGAAAAAAAGACGAAAATCACTCCGAGACCATGGGCTATAGCCCATCGTCTCGGAGTCATTTTCGTCTTTTTTTCAAATCCTCGTTTTTCATCATTTATGACCATGGCGATGGGCTATAGCCCATGGTCTCGAACGGCATACTATAGCATTCCGTTTTCCATCATTTTTGAGGATTTGAAAAAAAGACGAAAATCACTCCGAGACCATGGGCTATAGCCCATCGTCTCGGAGTCATTTTCGTCTTTTTTTCAAATCCTTGTTTTTCATCATTTATGACCATGGCGATGGGCTATAGCCCATGGTCTCGAACGGCATACTATAGCATGCCGTTTTCCATCATTTTTGAGGATTTGAAAAAAAGACGAAAATCACTCCGAGACCATGGGCTATAGCCCATCGTCTCGGAGTCATTTTCGTCTTTTTTCCAAATCCTCGTTTTTCATCATTTATGACCATGGCGATGGACTATAGCCCATGGTCTCGAACGGCATACTATAGCATGCCGTTTTGCATCATTTTTGAGGATTTGAAAAAAAGACGAAAATCACTCCGAGACCATGGGCTATAGCCCATCGTCTCGGAGTCATTTTCGTCTTTTTTTCAAATCCTTGTTTTTCATCATTTATGACCATGGCGATGGGCTATAGCCCATGGTCTCGAACGGCATACTATAGCATGCCGTTTTCCATCATTTTTGAGGATTTGAAAAAAAGACGAAAATCACTCCGAGACCATGGGCTATAGCCCATCGTCTCGGAGTCATTTTCGTCTTTTTTTCAAATCCTCGTTTTTCATCATTTATGACCATGGCGATGGACTATAGCCCATGGTCTCGAACGGCATACTATAGCATGCCGTTTTCCATCATTTTTGAGGATTTGAAAAAAAGACGAAAATCACTCCGAGACCATGGGCTATAGCCCATCGTCTCGGAGTCATTTTCGTCTTTTTTTCAAATCCTCGTTTTTCATCATTTATGACCATGGCGATGGACTATAGCCCATGGTCTCGAACGGCATACTATAGCATTCCGTTTTGCATCATTTTTGAGGATTTGAAAAAAAGACGAAAATCACTCCGAGACCATGGGCTATAGCCCATCGTCTCGGAGTCATTTTCGTCTTTTTTTTTAAATCCTTGTTTTTCATCATTTATGACCATGGCGATGGGCTATAGCCCATGGTCTCGAACGGCATACTATAGCATGCCGTTTTCCATCATTTTTGAGGATTTGAAAAAAAGACGAAAATCACTCCGAGACCATGGGCTATAGCCCATCGTCTCGGAGTCATTTTCGTCTTTTTTTCAAATCCTCGTTTTTCATCATTTATGACCATGGCGATGGACTATAGCCCATGGTCTCGAACGGCATACTATAGCATGCCGTTTTGCATCATTTTTGAGGATTTGAAAAAAAGACGAAAATCACTTACTATAGCATGCCGTTTTCCATAATTTTTGAGGATTTGAAAAAAAGACGAAAATCACTCCGAGACCATGGGCTATAGCCCATCGTCTCGGAGTCATTTTCGTCTTTTTTTCAAATCCTTGTTTTTCATCATTTATGACCATGGCGATGGGCTATAGCCCATGGTCTCGAACGGCATACTATAGCATTCCGTTTTCCATCATTTTTGAGGATTTGAAAAAAAGACGAAAATCACTCCGAGACCATGGGCTATAGCCCATCGTCTCGGAGTCATTTTCGTCTTTTTTTCAAATCCTTGTTTTTCATCATTTATGACCATGGGGATGGGCTATAGCCCATGGTCTTGAACGGCATACTATAGCATGCCGTTTTGCATCATTTTTGAGGATTTGAAAAAAAGACGAAAATCACTCCGAGACCATGGGCTATAGCCCATCGTCTCGGAGTCATTTTCGTCTTTTTTTCAAATCCTTGTTTTTCATCATTTATGACCATGGCAATGGGCTATAGCCCATGGTCTCGAACGGCATACTATAGCATGCCGTTTTGCATCATTTTTGAGGATTTGAAAAAAAGACGAAAATCACTCCGAGACCATGGGCTATAGCCCATCGTCTCGGAGTCATTTTCGTCTTTTTTTCAAATCCTTGTTTTTCATCATTTATGACCATGGCGATGGGCTATAGCCCATGGTCTCGAACGGCATACTATAGCATGCCGTTTTCCATCATTTTTGAGGATTTGAAAAAAAGACGAAAATCACTCCGAGACCATGGGCTATAGCCCATCGTCTCGGAGTCATTTTCGTCTTTTTTTCAAATCCTCGTTTTTCATCATTTATGACCATGGCGATGGACTATAGCCCATGGTCTCGAACGGCATACTATAGCATGCCGTTTTGCATCATTTTTGAGGATTTGAAAAAAAGACGAAAATCACTCCGAGACCATGGGCTATAGCCCATCGTCTCGGAGTCATTTTCGTCTTTTTTTCAAATCCTTGTTTTTCATCATTTATGACCATGGCAATGGGCTAAAGCCCATGGTCTCGAACGGCATACTATAGCATGCCGTTTTCCATCATTTTTGAGGATTTGAAAAAAAGACGAAAATCACTCCGAGACCATGGGCTATAGCCCATCGTCTCGGAGTCATTTTCGTCTTTTTTTCAAATCCTTGTTTTTCATCATTTATGACCATGGCGATGGGCTATAGCCCATGGTCTCGAACGGCATACTATAGCATGCCGTTTTCCATCATTTTTGAGGATTTGAAAAAAAGACGAAAATCACTCCGAGACCATGGGCTATAGCCCATCGTCTCGGAGTCATTTTCGTCTTTTTTTCAAATCCTCGTTTTTCATCATTTATGACCATGGCGATGGACTATAGCCCATGGTCTCGAACGGCATACTATAGCATGCCGTTTTGCATCATTTTTGAGGATTTGAAAAAAAGACGAAAATCACTCCGAGACCATGGGCTATAGCCCATCGTCTCGGAGTCATTTTCGTCTTTTTTTCAAATCCTTGTTTTTCATCATTTATGACCATGGCGATGGGCTATAGCCCATGGTCTCGAACGGCATACTATAGCATGCCGTTTTCCATCATTTTTGAGGATTTGAAAAAAAGACGAAAATCACTCCGAGACCATGGGCTATAGCCCATCGTCTCGGAGTCATTTTCGTCTTTTTTTCAAATCCTTGTTTTTCATCATTTATGACCATGGCGATGGGCTATAGCCCATGGTCTCGAACGGCATACTATAGCATGCCGTTTTCCATCATTTTTGAGGATTTGAAAAAAAGACGAAAATCACTCCGAGACCATGGGCTATAGCCCATCGTCTCGGAGTCATTTTCGTCTTTTTTTCAAATCCTCGTTTTTCATCATTTATGACCATGGCGATGGACTATAGCCCATGGTCTCGAACGGCATACTATAGCATGCCGTTTTGCATCATTTTTGAGGATTTGAAAAAAAGACGAAAATCACTCCGAGACCATGGGCTATAGCCCATCGTCTCGGAGTCATTTTCGTCTTTTTTTCAAATCCTTGTTTTTCATCATTTATGACCATGGCGATGGGCTATAGCCCATGGTCTCGAACGGCATACTATAGCATGCCGTTTTCCATCAGTTTTGAGGATTTGAAAAAAAGACGAAAATCAATCCGAGACCATGGGCTATAGCCCATCGTCTCGGAGTCATTTTCGTCTTTTTTTCAAATCCTTGTTTTTCATAATTTATGACCATGGCAATGGGCTAAAGCCCATGGTCTCGAACGGCATACTATAGCATGCCGTTTTCCATCATTTTTGAGGATTTGAAAAAAAGACGAAAATCACTCCGAGACCATGGGCTATAGCCCATCGTCTCGGAGTCATTTTCGTCTTTTTTTCAAATCCTTGTTTTTCATCATTTATGACCATGGCGATGGGCTATAGCCCATGGTCTCGAACGGCATACTATAGCATGCCGTTTTCCATCATTTTTGAGGATTTGAAAAAAAGACGAAAATCACTCCGAGACCATGGGCTATAGCCCATCGTCTCGGAGTCATTTTCGTCTTTTTTTCAAATCCTCGTTTTTCATCATTTATGACCATGGCGATGGACTATAGCCCATGGTCTCGAACGGCATACTATAGCATGCCGTTTTGCATCATTTTTGAGGATTTGAAAAAAAGACGAAAATCACTCCGAGACCATGGGCTATAGCCCATCGTCTCGGAGTCATTTTCGTCTTTTTTTCAAATCCTTGTTTTTCATCATTTATGACCATGGCGATGGGCTATAGCCCATGGTCTCGAACGGCATACTATAGCATGCCGTTTTCCATCATTTTTGAGGATTTGAAAAAAAGACGAAAATCACTCCGAGACCATGGGCTATAGCCCATCGTCTCGGAGTCATTTTCGTCTTTTTTTCAAATCCTCGTTTTTCATCATTTATGACCATGGCGATGGACTATAGCCCATGGTCTCGAACGGCATACTATAGCATGCCGTTTTGCACATTTTTGAGGATTTGAAAAAAAGACGAAAATCACTCCGAGACCATGGGCTATAGCCCATCGTCTCGGAGTGATTTTTTGTCTTTTTTTCAAATCCTCAAAAATGATTGAAAACGGCATGCTATAGTATGCCGTTCGAGACCATGGGCTATAGCCCATCGCCATGGTCATAAATGATGAAAAACAAGGATTTGAAAAAAAGACGAAAATGACTCCGAGACGATGGGCTATAGCCCATGGTCTCGTAGTGATTTTCGTCTTTTTTTCAAATCCTCAAAAATGATGCAAAACGGCATGCTATAGTATGCCGTTCGAGACCATGGGCTATAGTCCATCGCCATGGTCATAAATGATGAAAAACGAGGATTTGAAAAAAAAGACGAAAATGACTCCGAGACGAAGGGCTATAGCCCATGGTCTCGGAGTGATTTTCGTCTTTTTTTCAAATCCTCAAAAATGATGGAAAACGGCATGCTATAGTATGCCGTTCGAGACCATGGGCTATAGCCCATCGCCATGGTCATAAATTATGAAAAACAAGGATTTGAAATAAAGACGAAAATGACTCCGAGACGATGGGCTATAGCCCATGGTCTCGGAGCGATTTTCGTCTTTTTTTCAAATCCTCAAAAATGATGCAAAACGGCATGCTATAGTATGCCGTTCGAGACCATGGGCTATAGCCCATCGCCATGGTCATAAATTATGAAAAACGAGGATTTGAAAAAAAGACGAAAATGACTCCGAGACGATGGGCTATAGCCCATGGTCTCGGAGTGATTTTCGTCTTTTTTTCAAATCCTCAAAAATGATGGAAAACGGCATGCTATTGTATGCCGTTCGAGACCATGGGCTATAGCCCATCGCCATGGTCATAAATGATGAAAAACAAAGATTTGAAAAAAAGACGAAAATGACTCCGAGACGATGGGCTATAGCCCATGGTCTCGGAGTGATTTTCGTCTTTTTTTCAAATCCTCAAAAATTATGCAAAACGGCATGCTATAGTATGCCGTTCGAGACCATGGGCTATAGCCCATCGCCATGGTCATAAATGATGAAAAACGAGGATTTGAAAAAAAGACGAAAATCACTCCGAGACCATGGGCTATAGCCCATGGTCTCGGAGTGATTTTCGTCTTTTGTTCAAATCCTCAAAAATGATGCAAAACGGCATGCTATAGTATGCCGTTCGAGACCATGGGCTATAGCCCATCGCCATGGTCATAAATGATGAAAAACGAGGATTTGAAAAAAAGACGAAAATGACTCCGAGACGATGGGCTATAGCCCGAGGTCTCGGAGTGATTTTCGTCTTTTGTTCAAATCCTCAAAAATGATGCAAAACGGAATACTATAGCATGCCGTTCGAGACCATGGGCTATAGCCCATCGCCATAGTCATAAATGATGAAAAACAAGGATTTGAAAAAAAGACGAAAATGACTCCGAGACGATGGGCTATAGCCCATGCGGTCTCGGAGTGATTTTCTGTCTTTTTTTCAAATCCTCAAAAATGATGCAAAACCGAATACTATAGCATGCCGTTCGAGACCATGGGCTATAGCCCATCGCCATGGTCATAAATTATGAAAAACAAGGATTTGGAAATAAGGCGAAAATGACTCCGAGACGATGGGCTATAGCCCATGGTCTCGGAGTGATTTTCGTCTTTTTTTCAAATCCTCAAAAATGATGCAAAACGGCATGCTATAGTATGCCGTTCAAGACCATGGGCTATAGCCCATCGCCATGGTCATAAATGATGAAAAACAAGGATTTGAAAAAAAGACGAAAATGACTCCGAGACGATGGGCTATAGCCCATGGTCTCGGAGTGATTTTCGTCTTTTTTTCAAATCCTCAAAAATGATGCAAAACGGCATGCTATTGTGGAATCTGGAAATCATAATTCTATCCATAATGTGTGCTACTGTGCTCATCTTGACTCTCATTTGGAGGTGTCTGTAGGGTGTCTGTGACTGTCTTCCACTTCAGGTTCCCACACACCCGATCCCATGTGGTGAGGGCCTGGCCATTTGCTATGTGCCTTCCTGTGCTATTTGTATGACAAAAGGAGTTTGTTGACATGCTAAAACAGGGGTTCAAAGTGGTCACTGTTGAAATGGTTCAAAGGGTCTCTAACTATCTATGGGGGTGGCCAGTGGCCAGCTGTCTGGTGCAATGTGTATTGTAAAACTGTACTTAAGCAAGTTGATTTCTATGTCATTTAGTCAGTCAGTCTGGGACGGCGTAAGGCCGCCGGAGGAGCCTGTATGCTTTGCTGTGTACTCCGAAATAAAACATCTCTGAGGAACAACATCACTCTGCTGTCTGCTGCGTCTCACAATTATCTCCGCTCTCCCGTTTGGGTTAAGTAATTCGTGGTGTTTCGTGTCCATAAGATACGACATGTGGTGCTTCGAAACCGGTGTCTTTGGTGCGTTCCAGCGCCAGACAGGAAGGATCAGCGGCTTTTTTATTCAGTCTAATCAGCGAGTTTTTGTGAACGGCGACGGTCGTGTTCCAGCGGACCGATGGTGATGACGGGCCACCGATGAGGAGTGTTGCGCAGCGGCGGCCTGCGTCTCTTTCCAGCCGGCGGACAGAGGAGCGGTCGACGAGGAGCGGACAGCCACACGGAGGGGCCTTCGATCATCAACTCTACGCAGGGGACGGCGAGCAGGGGAGCGATGCAGCGAGGCACGGCACGGGGACACCAGCGGAGGTTCCCGACGGGGGGAGGCGACCACTCGACGCTTGGCGCGGCGGTTTCCACTTTCGAGAATTCATTTCGGAATGGACAGGAGGACAGTGTCGAACAGCGGCCGTGTAGTATGCGGTGTACTGATCACACATTGCACGCACGACACGGGCCGAGGAAGGACACATCTCCGTGGCGGCGGTGGCTTGGCTTTCCATGGCCGGCTGACGTCACAAGCTGAGGGCCTTCACGGACCTGAGCAGGGGTCTGTGTTGAGGATGTTGCTTTTTCTTTCTCGTATTCCCATCTCTGTTGTTTCAGAGCTGGGAGGGGGGAGGTGATGATGAGATGGTTATGAGATCTTTCAGAGGGAAAACAGCGGTGAACATTTTCTCAACTTGGTCCATGCGGCTGAAGCGAACATTGAGGTAACGGAATGCAGCATATACAGAAGAACTTCCTTTGTCCATATATCGGAGGGGAGACGCACTTTCCTTCTCTCTGGTTTCAAAATTGTGCGTCGCGTTCGTTTGTACTAATCATTTTCACTGTTTAGGATTATTTATTTGTCAGGATAGTGCAATTGGCAGCCGTGTAGTGCCGACAGTGTTTAAAGAGGGTTTAATTTGACTATTTGTGTTCTCTAGGGCTTAAAATGCGATTTAAATTACGGGATGGGAGTTATTAGTGAGGGGTTAAATTTCTGTTGGCTTCTGTTCTGGGTTATAACGTGTTCTTCCTTTTTCTTATTTTTCATGTGAATTCCAAAGAGAGTTTATGTGATTTGGTGTGTTATTGGTCCTGTGGATCTCAAAAAGAGAGGTTTATGTGATTTGGTGTGTTATCGGTCCTGTGAATCTCCAAGAGAGTTTCATGTGATCTGGTGCTTATAAACATGTTATCCTAGATTTCAGTAACAACAGGGAAATTATCCTCCTAATGATGTAACTTACTGTAAATGAAAATCATTTATGTCGAGTTGTGTAATCTTGAATGTCTGTTTGAAAACCATTTGGGAAATTCTGTACTGTGGTGCTGTTATTCTGGTGTCTTGAATGTATTGTTAAGCTGAGGGTCAAGGGGGGTGGTAACTGGTAAGAATTATGGTTCCATATTTTATTGAGTGGTGTAAACCACTCTTACACCACTCAAACCACTCCTACAACTGGCTTTTGTGTGCATAAAAAAATGACCGTGGTTGCTATGTTCAAAATAATTTCTGACGTAATTAAATCACACCCGGGTGAACTGGATGACCGTAGCAACCGTGGTCATTTTCTCTGCGCAAAAAAAGCCAGTTGTGAAATCACATCCAGGTGTGATACATACATTTATCAAAAATGATAGCTTTTTTTACTTAACATATTTTGTGTGATTTCATTACGTCAGACATTACGTCAGACCACAGCTGATCATGCTATATAAAACCTTACACCACTCAGTTCACACGGGTGTGATTTTTATATGACATATATGTCATAAGGGGGGTTATGTGGAATCTGGAAATCATAATTCTATCCATAATGTGTGCTACTGTGCTCATCTTGACTCTCATTTGGAGGTGTCTGTAGGGTGTCTGTGACTGTCTTCCACTTCAGGTTCCCACACACCCGATCCCATGTGGTGAGGGCCTGGCCATTTGCTATGTGCCTTCCTGTGCTATTTGTATGACAAAAGGAGTTTGTTGACATGCTAAAACAGGGGTTCAAAGTGGTCACTGTTGAAATGGTTCAAAGGGTCTCCAACTATCTATGGGGGTGGCCAGTGGCCAGCTGTCTGGTCCAATGTGTATTGTAAAACTGTACTTAAGCAAGTTGATTTCTATGTCATTTAGTCAGTCAGTCTGGGACGGCGTAAGGCCGCCGGAGGAGCCTGTATGCTTTGCTGTGTACTCCGAAATAAAACATCTCTGAGGAACAACATCACTCTGCTGTCTGCTGCGTCTCACAATTATCTCCGCTCTCCCGTTTGGGTTAAGTAATTCGTGGTGTTTCGTGTCCATAAGATACGACACTGTAGTATGCCGTTCGAGACCATGGGCTATAGCCCATCGCCATGGTCATAAATGATGAAAAACAAGGATTTGAAAAAAAGACGAAAATGACTCCGAGACGATGGGCTATAGCCCATGGTCTCGGAGTGATTTTCGTCTTTTTTTTCAAATCCTCAAAAATGATGCAAAACGGAATACTATAGCATGCCGTTCAAGACCATGGGCTATAGCCCATCGCCATAGTCATAAATGATGAAAAACAAGGATTTGAAAAAAAGACGAAAATGACTCCGAGACGATGGGCTATAGCCCATGCGGTCTCGGAGTGATTTTCGTTTATTTTCAAATCCTCAAATTATGCAAAACGGCATGCTATAGTATGCCGTTCGAGACCATGGGCTATATATAGCCCATCGCCATGGTCATAAATGATGAAAAACGAGGATTTGAAAAAAAGACAAAAATGACTCCGAGACCATGGGCTATAGCCCATGGTCTCGGAGTGATTTTTTGTCTTTTTTTCAAATCCTCAAAAATGATGCAAAACCGAATACTATAGCATGCCGTTCGAGACCATGGGCTATAGCCCATCGCCATGGTCATAAATTATGAAAAACAAGGATTTGGAAATAAGGCGAAAATGACTCCGAGACGATGGGCTATAGCCCATGGTCTCGGAGTGATTTTCGTCTTTTTTTCAAATCCTCAAAAATGATGCAAAACGGCATGCTATAGTATGCCGTTCGAGACCATGGGCTATAGCCCATCGCCATGGTCATAAATGATGAAAAACGAGGATTTGAAAAAAAGACGAAAATGACTCCGAGACGATGGGCTATAGCCCATGGTCTCGGAGTGATTTTCGTCTTTTGTTCAAATCCTCAAAAATGATGCAAAACGGCATGCTATAGTATGCCGTTCGAGACCATGGGCTATAGCCCATCGCCATGGTCATAAATGATGAAAAACGAGGATTTGAAAAAAAAGACGAAAATGACTCCGAGACGATGGGCTATAGCCCATGGTCTCGGAGTGATTTTCGTCTTTTTTTCAAATCCTCAAAAATGATGCAAAACGGCATGCTATAGTATGCCGTTCGAGACCATGGGCTATAGCCCATCGCCATGGTCATAAATGATGAAAAACGAGGATTTGAAAAAAAGACGAAAATGACTCCGAGACGATGGGCTATAGCCCATGGTCTCGGAGTGATTTTTTGTCTTTTTTTCAAATCCTCAAAGATGATGCAAAACGGCATGCTATAGTATGCCGTTCGAGACCATGGGCTATAGCCCATCGCCATGGTCATAAATTATGAAAAACAAGGATTTGAAAAAAAGACGAAAATGACTCCGAGACGATGGGCTATAGCCCATGGTCTCGGAGTGATTTTCGTCTTTTTTTCAAATCCTCAAAAATGATGCAAAACGGCATGCTATAGTATGCCGTTCGAGACCATGGGCTATAGCCCATCGCCATGGTCATAAATGATGAAAAACGAGGATTTGAAAAAAAGACGAAAATGACTCCGAGACGATGGGCTATAGCCCATGGTCTCGGAGTGATTTTCGTCTTTTGTTCAAATCCTCAAAAATGATGCAAAACGGCATGCTATAGTATGCCGTTCGAGACCATGGGCTATAGCCCATCGCCATGGTCATAAATGATGAAAAACGAGGATTTGAAAAAAAGACGAAAATGACTCCGAGACGATGGGCTATAGCCCATGGTCTCGGAGTGATTTTCGTCTTTTTTTCAAATCCTCAAAAATGATGCAAAACGGCATGCTATAGTATGCCGTTCGAGACCATGGGCTATAGCCCATCGCCATGGTCATAAATGATGAAAAACGAGGATTTGAAAAAAAGACGAAAATGACTCCGAGACGATGGGCTATAGCCCATGGTCTCGGAGTGATTTTTTGTCTTTTTTTCAAATCCTCAAAGATGATGCAAAACGGCATGCTATAGTATGCCGTTCGAGACCATGGGCTATAGCCCATCGCCATGGTCATAAATTATGAAAAACAAGGATTTGAAAAAAAGACGAAAATGACTCCGAGACGATGGGCTATAGCCCATGGTCTCGGAGTGATTTTCGTCTTTTTTTCAAATCCTCAAAAATGATGCAAAACGGCATGCTATAGTATGCCGTTCGAGACCATGGGCTATAGCCCATCGCCATGGTCATAAATGATGAAAAACAAGGATTTGAAAAAAAGACGAAAATGACTCCGAGACGATGGGCTATAGCCCATGGTCTCGGAGTGATTTTCGTCTTTTTTTCAAATCCTCAAAAATGATGCAAAACGGCATGCTATAGTATGCCGTTCAAGACCATGGGCTATAGCCCATCGCCATGGTCATAAATAATGAAAAACAAGGATTTGAAAAAAAGACGAAAATGACTCCGAGACGATGGGCTATAGCCCATGGTCTCGGAGTGATTTTCGTCTTTTTTTCAAATCCTCAAAAATGATGCAAAACGGCATGCTATAGTATGCCGTTCGAGACCATGGGCTATAGCCCATCGCCATGGTCATAAATGATGAAAAACAAGGATTTGAAAAAAAAGACGAAAATGACTCCGAGACGATGGGCTATAGCCCATGGTCTCAGAGTGATTTTCGTCTTTTTTTCAAATCCTCAAAAATGATGCAAAACGGCATGCTATAGTATGCCGTTCAAGACCATGGGCTATAGCCCATCGCCATGGTCATAAATGATGAAAAACAAGGATTTGAAAAAAAGACGAAAATGACTCCGAGACGATGGGCTATAGCCCATGGTCTCGGAGTGATTTTCGTCTTTTTTTCAAATCCTCAAAAATGATGCAAAACGGCATGCTATAGTATGCCGTTCAAGACCATGGGCTATAGCCCATCGCCATGGTCATAAATGATGAAAAACAAGGATTTGAAAAAAAGACGAAAATGACTCCGAGACGATGGGCTATAGCCCATGGTCTCGGAGTGATTTTCGTCTTTTTTTTCAAATCCTCAAAAATGATGGAAAACGGCATGCTATAGTATGCCGTTCGAGACCATGGGCTATAGCCCATCGCCATGGTCATAAATGATGAAAAACAAGGATTTGAAAAAAAGACGAAAATGACTCCGAGACGATGGGCTATAGCCCATGGTCTCGGAGTGATTTTCGTCTTTTTTTCAAATCCTCAAAAATGATGCAAAACGGCATGCTATAGTATGCCGTTCGAGACCATGGGCTATAGCCCATCGCCATGGTCATAAATGATGAAAAACAAGGATTTGAAAAAAAAGACGAAAATGACTCCGAGACGATGGGCTATAGCCCATGGTCTCAGAGTGATTTTCGTCTTTTGTTCAAATCCTCAAAAATGATGCAAAACGGCATGCTATAGTATGCCGTTCGAGACCATGGGCTATAGCCCATCGCCATGGTCATAAATGATGAAAAACAAGGATTTGAAAAAAAAGACGAAAATGACTCCGAGACGATGGGATATAGCCCATGGTCTCGGAGTGATTTTTTGTCTTTTTTTCAAATCCTCAAAGATGATGCAAAACGGCATGCTATAGTATGCCGTTCGAGACCATGGGCTATAGCCCATCGCCATGGTCATAAATTATGAAAAACAAGGATTTGAAAAAAAGACGAAAATGACTCCGAGACGATGGGCTATAGCCCATGGTCTCGGAGTGATTTTCGTCTTTTTTCAAATCCTCAAAAATGATGCAAAACGGCATGCTATAGTATGCCGTTCAAGACCATGGGCTATAGCCCATCGCCATGGTCATAAATGATGAAAAACAAGGATTTCAAAAAAAAGACGAAAATGACTCCGAGACGATGGGCTATAGCCCATGGTCTCAGAGTGATTTTCGTCTTTTGTTCAAATCCTCAAAAATTATGCAAAACGGCATGCTATAGTATGCCGTTCGAGACCATGGGCTATAGCCCATCGCCATGGTCATAAATGATGAAAAACAAGGATTTGAAAAAAAAGACGAAAATGACTCCGAGACGAGGGGATATAGCCCATGGTCTCGGAGTGATTTTTTGTCTTTTTTTCAAATCCTCAAAGATGATGCAAAACGGCATGCTATAGTATGCCGTTCGAGACCAGGGGCTATAGCCCATCGCCATGGTCATAAATTATGAAAAACAAGGATTTGAAAAAAAGACGAAAATGACTCCGAGACGATGGGCTATAGCCCATGGTCTCGGAGTGATTTTCGTCTTTTTTTCAAATCCTCAAAAATGATGCAAAACGGCATGCTATAGTATGCCGTTCAAGACCATGGGCTATAGCCCATCGCCATGGTCATAAATGATGAAAAACAAGGATTTGAAAAAAAAGACGAAAATGACTCCGAGACGATGGGATATAGCCCATGGTCTCGGAGTGATTTTTTGTCTTTTTTTCAAATCCTCAAAGATGATGCAAAACGGCATGCTATAGTATGCCGTTCGAGACCATGGGCTATAGCCCATCGCCATGGTCATAAATTATGAAAAACAAGGATTTGAAAAAAAAGACGAAAATGACTCCGAGACGAGGGGATATAGCCCATGGTCTCGGAGTGATTTTTTGTCTTTTTTTCAAATCCTCAAAGATGATGCAAAACGGCATGCTATAGTATGCCGTTCGAGACCAGGGGCTATAGCCCATCGCCATGGTCATAAATTATGAAAAACAAGGATTTGAAAAAAAGACGAAAATGACTCCGAGACGATGGGCTATAGCCCATGGTCTCGGAGTGATTTTCGTCTTTTTTTCAAATCCTCAAAAATGATGCAAAACGGCATGCTATAGTATGCCGTTCAAGACCATGGGCTATAGCCCATCGCCATGGTCATAAATGATGAAAAACAAGGATTTGAAAAAAAAGACGAAAATGACTCCGAGACGATGGGATATAGCCCATGGTCTCGGAGTGATTTTTTGTCTTTTTTTCAAATCCTCAAAGATGATGCAAAACGGCATGCTATAGTATGCCGTTCGAGACCATGGGCTATAGCCCATCGCCATGGTCATAAATGATGAAAAACGAGGATTTGAAAAAAAGACGAAAATGACTCCGAGACGATGGGCTATAGCCCATGGTCTCGGAGTGATTTTCGTCTTTTGTTCAAATCCTCAAAAATGATGCAAAACGGCATGCTATAGTATGCCGTTCGAGACCATGGGCTATAGCCCATCGCCATGGTCATAAATGATGAAAAACGAGGATTTGAAAAAAAGACGAAAATGACTCCGAGACGATGGGCTATAGCCCATGGTCTCGGAGTGATTTTCGTCTTTTTTTCAAATCCTCAAAAATGATGCAAAACGGCATGCTATAGTATGCCGTTCGAGACCATGGGCTATAGCCCATCGCCATGGTCATAAATGATGAAAAACGAGGATTTGAAAAAAAGACGAAAATGACTCCGAGACGATGGGCTATAGCCCATGGTCTCGGAGTGATTTTTTGTCTTTTTTTCAAATCCTCAAAGATGATGCAAAACGGCATGCTATAGTATGCCGTTCGAGACCATGGGCTATAGCCCATCGCCATGGTCATAAATTATGAAAAACAAGGATTTGAAAAAAAGACGAAAATGACTCCGAGACGATGGGCTATAGCCCATGGTCTCGGAGTGATTTTCGTCTTTTTTTCAAATCCTCAAAAATGATGCAAAACGGCATGCTATAGTATGCCGTTCGAGACCATGGGCTATAGCCCATCGCCATGGTCATAAATGATGAAAAACGAGGATTTGAAAAAAAGACGAAAATGACTCCGAGACGATGGGCTATAGCCCATGGTCTCGGAGTGATTTTCGTCTTTTGTTCAAATCCTCAAAAATGATGCAAAACGGCATGCTATAGTATGCCGTTCGAGACCATGGGCTATAGCCCATCGCCATGGTCATAAATGATGAAAAACGAGGATTTGAAAAAAAGACGAAAATGACTCCGAGACGATGGGCTATAGCCCATGGTCTCGGAGTGATTTTCGTCTTTTTTTCAAATCCTCAAAAATGATGCAAAACGGCATGCTATAGTATGCCGTTCGAGACCATGGGCTATAGCCCATCGCCATGGTCATAAATGATGAAAAACGAGGATTTGAAAAAAAGACGAAAATGACTCCGAGACGATGGGCTATAGCCCATGGTCTCGGAGTGATTTTTTGTCTTTTTTTCAAATCCTCAAAGATGATGCAAAACGGCATGCTATAGTATGCCGTTCGAGACCATGGGCTATAGCCCATCGCCATGGTCATAAATTATGAAAAACAAGGATTTGAAAAAAAGACGAAAATGACTCCGAGACGATGGGCTATAGCCCATGGTCTCGGAGTGATTTTCGTCTTTTTTTCAAATCCTCAAAAATGATGCAAAACGGCATGCTATAGTATGCCGTTCGAGACCATGGGCTATAGCCCATCGCCATGGTCATAAATGATGAAAAACAAGGATTTGAAAAAAAGACGAAAATGACTCCGAGACGATGGGCTATAGCCCATGGTCTCGGAGTGATTTTCGTCTTTTTTTCAAATCCTCAAAAATGATGCAAAACGGCATGCTATAGTATGCCGTTCAAGACCATGGGCTATAGCCCATCGCCATGGTCATAAATAATGAAAAACAAGGATTTGAAAAAAAGACGAAAATGACTCCGAGACGATGGGCTATAGCCCATGGTCTCGGAGTGATTTTCGTCTTTTTTTCAAATCCTCAAAAATGATGCAAAACGGCATGCTATAGTATGCCGTTCGAGACCATGGGCTATAGCCCATCGCCATGGTCATAAATGATGAAAAACAAGGATTTGAAAAAAAAGACGAAAATGACTCCGAGACGATGGGCTATAGCCCATGGTCTCAGAGTGATTTTCGTCTTTTTTTCAAATCCTCAAAAATGATGCAAAACGGCATGCTATAGTATGCCGTTCAAGACCATGGGCTATAGCCCATCGCCATGGTCATAAATGATGAAAAACAAGGATTTGAAAAAAAGACGAAAATGACTCCGAGACGATGGGCTATAGCCCATGGTCTCGGAGTGATTTTCGTCTTTTTTTCAAATCCTCAAAAATGATGCAAAACGGCATGCTATAGTATGCCGTTCAAGACCATGGGCTATAGCCCATCGCCATGGTCATAAATGATGAAAAACAAGGATTTGAAAAAAAGACGAAAATGACTCCGAGACGATGGGCTATAGCCCATGGTCTCGGAGTGATTTTCGTCTTTTTTTTCAAATCCTCAAAAATGATGGAAAACGGCATGCTATAGTATGCCGTTCGAGACCATGGGCTATAGCCCATCGCCATGGTCATAAATGATGAAAAACAAGGATTTGAAAAAAAGACGAAAATGACTCCGAGACGATGGGCTATAGCCCATGGTCTCGGAGTGATTTTCGTCTTTTTTTCAAATCCTCAAAAATGATGCAAAACGGCATGCTATAGTATGCCGTTCGAGACCATGGGCTATAGCCCATCGCCATGGTCATAAATGATGAAAAACAAGGATTTGAAAAAAAAGACGAAAATGACTCCGAGACGATGGGCTATAGCCCATGGTCTCAGAGTGATTTTCGTCTTTTGTTCAAATCCTCAAAAATGATGCAAAACGGCATGCTATAGTATGCCGTTCGAGACCATGGGCTATAGCCCATCGCCATGGTCATAAATGATGAAAAACAAGGATTTGAAAAAAAAGACGAAAATGACTCCGAGACGATGGGATATAGCCCATGGTCTCGGAGTGATTTTTTGTCTTTTTTTCAAATCCTCAAAGATGATGCAAAACGGCATGCTATAGTATGCCGTTCGAGACCATGGGCTATAGCCCATCGCCATGGTCATAAATTATGAAAAACAAGGATTTGAAAAAAAGACGAAAATGACTCCGAGACGATGGGCTATAGCCCATGGTCTCGGAGTGATTTTCGTCTTTTTTCAAATCCTCAAAAATGATGCAAAACGGCATGCTATAGTATGCCGTTCAAGACCATGGGCTATAGCCCATCGCCATGGTCATAAATGATGAAAAACAAGGATTTCAAAAAAAAGACGAAAATGACTCCGAGACGATGGGCTATAGCCCATGGTCTCAGAGTGATTTTCGTCTTTTGTTCAAATCCTCAAAAATTATGCAAAACGGCATGCTATAGTATGCCGTTCGAGACCATGGGCTATAGCCCATCGCCATGGTCATAAATGATGAAAAACAAGGATTTGAAAAAAAAGACGAAAATGACTCCGAGACGAGGGGATATAGCCCATGGTCTCGGAGTGATTTTTTGTCTTTTTTTCAAATCCTCAAAGATGATGCAAAACGGCATGCTATAGTATGCCGTTCGAGACCAGGGGCTATAGCCCATCGCCATGGTCATAAATTATGAAAAACAAGGATTTGAAAAAAAGACGAAAATGACTCCGAGACGATGGGCTATAGCCCATGGTCTCGGAGTGATTTTCGTCTTTTTTTCAAATCCTCAAAAATGATGCAAAACGGCATGCTATAGTATGCCGTTCAAGACCATGGGCTATAGCCCATCGCCATGGTCATAAATGATGAAAAACAAGGATTTGAAAAAAAAGACGAAAATGACTCCGAGACGATGGGATATAGCCCATGGTCTCGGAGTGATTTTTTGTCTTTTTTTCAAATCCTCAAAGATGATGCAAAACGGCATGCTATAGTATGCCGTTCGAGACCATGGGCTATAGCCCATCGCCATGGTCATAAATTATGAAAAACAAGGATTTGAAAAAAAAGACGAAAATGACTCCGAGACGAGGGGATATAGCCCATGGTCTCGGAGTGATTTTTTGTCTTTTTTTCAAATCCTCAAAGATGATGCAAAACGGCATGCTATAGTATGCCGTTCGAGACCAGGGGCTATAGCCCATCGCCATGGTCATAAATTATGAAAAACAAGGATTTGAAAAAAAGACGAAAATGACTCCGAGACGATGGGCTATAGCCCATGGTCTCGGAGTGATTTTCGTCTTTTTTTCAAATCCTCAAAAATGATGCAAAACGGCATGCTATAGTATGCCGTTCAAGACCATGGGCTATAGCCCATCGCCATGGTCATAAATGATGAAAAACAAGGATTTGAAAAAAAAGACGAAAATGACTCCGAGACGATGGGATATAGCCCATGGTCTCGGAGTGATTTTTTGTCTTTTTTTCAAATCCTCAAAGATGATGCAAAACGGCATGCTATAGTATGCCGTTCGAGACCATGGGCTATAGCCCATCGCCATGGTCATAAATTATGAAAAACAAGGATTTGAAAAAAAGACGAAAATGACTCCGAGACGATGGGCTATAGCCCATGGTCTCGGAGTGATTTTCGTCTTTTTTCAAATCCTCAAAAATGATGCAAAACGGCATGCTATAGTATGCCGTTCAAGACCATGGGCTATAGCCCATCGCCATGGTCATAAATGATGAAAAACAAGGATTTCAAAAAAAAGACGAAAATGACTCCGAGACGATGGGCTATAGCCCATGGTCTCAGAGTGATTTTCGTCTTTTGTTCAAATCCTCAAAAATTATGCAAAACGGCATGCTATAGTATGCCGTTCGAGACCATGGGCTATAGCCCATCGCCATGGTCATAAATGATGAAAAACAAGGATTTGAAAAAAAAGACGAAAATGACTCCGAGACGAGGGGATATAGCCCATGGTCTCGGAGTGATTTTTTGTCTTTTTTTCAAATCCTCAAAGATGATGCAAAACGGCATGCTATAGTATGCCGTTCGAGACCAGGGGCTATAGCCCATCGCCATGGTCATAAATTATGAAAAACAAGGATTTGAAAAAAAGACGAAAATGACTCCGAGACGATGGGCTATAGCCCATGGTCTCGGAGTGATTTTCGTCTTTTTTTCAAATCCTCAAAAATGATGCAAAACGGCATGCTATAGTATGCCGTTCAAGACCATGGGCTATAGCCCATCGCCATGGTCATAAATGATGAAAAACAAGGATTTGAAAAAAAAGACGAAAATGACTCCGAGACGATGGGATATAGCCCATGGTCTCGGAGTGATTTTTTGTCTTTTTTTCAAATCCTCAAAGATGATGCAAAACGGCATGCTATAGTATGCCGTTCGAGACCATGGGCTATAGCCCATCGCCATGGTCATAAATGATGAAAAACAAGGATTTGAATAAAAAGACGAAAATGACTCCGAGACGAGGGGATATAGCCCATGGTCTCGGAGTGATTTTTTGTCTTTTTTTCAAATCCTCAAAGATGATGCAAAACGGCATGCTATAGTATGCCGTTCGAGACCAGGGGCTATAGCCCATCGCCATGGTCATAAATTATGAAAAACAAGGATTTGAAAAAAAGACGAAAATGACTCCGAGACGATGGGCTATAGCCCATGGTCTCGGAGTGATTTTCGTCTTTTTTTCAAATCCTCAAAAATGATGCAAAACGGCATGCTATAGTATGCCGTTCAAGACCATGGGCTATAGCCCATCGCCATGGTCATAAATGATGAAAAACAAGGATTTGAAAAAAAAGACGAAAATGACTCCGAGACGATGGGATATAGCCCATGGTCTCGGAGTGATTTTTTGTCTTTTTTTCAAATCCTCAAAGATGATGCAAAACGGCATGCTATAGTATGCCGTTCGAGACCATGGGCTATAGCCCATCGCCATGGTCATAAATTATGAAAAACAAGGATTTGAAAAAAAGACGAAAATGACTCCGAGACGATGGGCTATAGCCCATGGTCTCGGAGTGATTTTCGTCTTTTTTTCAAATCCTCAAAAATGATGCAAAACGGCATGCTATAGTATGCCGTTCAAGACCATGGGCTATAGCCCATCGCCATGGTCATAAATGATGAAAAACAAGGATTTGAAAAAAAGACGAAAATGACTCCGAGACGATGGGCTATAGCCCATGGTCTCGGAGTGATTTTTTGTCTTTTTTTCAAATCCTCAAAGATGATGCAAAACGGCATGCTATAGTATGCCGTTCGAGACCATGGGCTATAGCCCATCGCCATGGTCATAAATTATGAAAAACAAGGATTTGAAAAAAAGACGAAAATGACTCCGAGACGATGGGCTATAGCCCATGGTCTCGGAGTGATTTTCGTCTTTTTTTCAAATCCTCAAAAATGATGCAAAACGGCATGCTATAGTATGCCGTTCGAGACCATGGGCTATAGCCCATCGCCATGGTCATAAATGATGAAAAACAAGGATTTGAAAAAAAAGACGAAAATGACTCCGAGACGATGGGCTATAGCCCATGGTCTCGGAGTGATTTTCGTCTTTTTTTCAAATCCTCAAAAATGATGCAAAATGGCATGCTATAGTATGCCGTTCAAGACCATGGGCTATAGCCCATCGCCATGGTCATAAATAATGAAAAACAAGGATTTGAAAAAAAGACGAAAATGACTCCGAGACGATGGGCTATAGCCCATGGTCTCGGAGTGATTTTCGTCTTTTTTTCAAATCCTCAAAAATGATGCAAAACGGCATGCTATAGTATGCCGTTCGAGACCATGGGCTATAGCCCATCGCCATGGTCATAAATGATGAAAAACAAGGATTTGAAAAAAAAGACGAAAATGACTCCGAGACGATGGGCTATAGCCCATGGTCTCAGAGTGATTTTCGTCTTTTTTTCAAATCCTCAAAAATGATGCAAAACGGCATGCTATAGTATGCCGTTCAAGACCATGGGCTATAGCCCATCGCCATAGTCATAAATGATGAAAAACAAGGATTTGAAAAAAAGACGAAAATGACTCCGAGACGATGGGCTATAGCCCATGCGGTCTCGGAGTGATTTTCGTTTATTTTCAAATCCTCAAATTATGCAAAACGGCATGCTATAGTATGCCGTTCGAGACCATGGGCTATAGCCCATCGCCATGGTCATAAATGATGAAAAACGAGGATTTGAAAAAAAGACAAAAATGACTCCGAGACCATGGGCTATAGCCCATGGTCTCGGAGTGATTTTTTGTCTTTTTTTCAAATCCTCAAAAATGATGCAAAACCGAATACTATAGCATGCCGTTCGAGACCATGGGCTATAGCCCATCGCCATGGTCATAAATTATGAAAAACAAGGATTTGGAAATAAGGCGAAAATGACTCCGAGACGATGGGCTATAGCCCATGGTCTCGGAGTGATTTTCGTCTTTTTTTCAAATCCTCAAAAATGATGCAAAACGGCATGCTATAGTATGCCGTTCGAGACCATGGGCTATAGCCCATCGCCATGGTCATAAATGATGAAAAACGAGGATTTGAAAAAAAGACGAAAATGACTCCGAGACGATGGGCTATAGCCCATGGTCTCGGAGTGATTTTCGTCTTTTGTTCAAATCCTCAAAAATGATGCAAAACGGCATGCTATAGTATGCCGTTCGAGACCATGGGCTATAGCCCATCGCCATGGTCATAAATGATGAAAAACGAGGATTTGAAAAAAAAGACGAAAATGACTCCGAGACGATGGGCTATAGCCCATGGTCTCGGAGTGATTTTCGTCTTTTTTTCAAATCCTCAAAAATGATGCAAAACGGCATGCTATAGTATGCCGTTCGAGACCATGGGCTATAGCCCATCGCCATGGTCATAAATGACGAAAAACGAGGATTTGAAAAAAAGACGAAAATGACTCCGAGACGATGGGCTATAGCCCATGGTCTCGGAGTGATTTTTTGTCTTTTTTTCAAATCCTCAAAGATGATGCAAAACGGCATGCTATAGTATGCCGTTCGAGACCATGGGCTATAGCCCATCGCCATGGTCATAAATTATGAAAAACAAGGATTTGAAAAAAAGACGAAAATGACTCCGAGACGATGGGCTATAGCCCATGGTCTCGGAGTGATTTTCGTCTTTTTTTCAAATCCTCAAAAATGATGCAAAACGGCATGCTATAGTATGCCGTTCGAGACCATGGGCTATAGCCCATCGCCATGGTCATAAATGATGAAAAACAAGGATTTGAAAAAAAGACGAAAATGACTCCGAGACGATGGGCTATAGCCCATGGTCTCGGAGTGATTTTCGTCTTTTTTTCAAATCCTCAAAAATGATGCAAAACGGCATGCTATAGTATGCCGTTCAAGACCATGGGATATAGCCCATCGCCATGGTCATAAATAATGAAAAACAAGGATTTGAAAAAAAGACGAAAATGACTCCGAGACGATGGGCTATAGCCCATGGTCTCGGAGTGATTTTCGTCTTTTTTTCAAATCCTCAAAAATGATGCAAAACGGCATGCTATAGTATGCCGTTCGAGACCATGGGCTATAGCCCATCGCCATGGTCATAAATGATGAAAAACGAGGATTTGAAAAAAAGACGAAAATGACTCCGAGACGATGGGCTATAGCCCATGGTCTCGGAGTGATTTTCGTCTTTTGTTCAAATCCTCAAAAATGATGCAAAACGGCATGCTATAGTATGCCGTTCGAGACCATGGGCTATAGCCCATCGCCATGGTCATAAATGATGAAAAACGAGGATTTGAAAAAAAGACGAAAATGACTCCGAGACGATGGGCTATAGCCCATGGTCTCGGGGTGATTTTTTGTCTTTTTTTCAAATCCTCAAAGATGATGCAAAACGGCATGCTATAGTATGCCGTTCGAGACCATGGGCTATAGCCCATCGCCATGGTCATAAATTATGAAAAACAAGGATTTGAAAAAAAGACGAAAATGACTCCGAGACGATGGGCTATAGCCCATGGTCTCGGAGTGATTTTCGTCTTTTTTTCAAATCCTCAAAAATGATGCAAAACGGCATGCTATAGTATGCCGTTCGAGACCATGGGCTATAGCCCATCGCCATGGTCATAAATGATGAAAAACAAGGATTTGAAAAAAAGACGAAAATGACTCCGAGACGATGGGCTATAGCCCATGGTCTCGGAGTGATTTTCGTCTTTTTTTCAAATCCTCAAAAATGATGCAAAACGGCATGCTATAGTATGCCGTTCAAGACCATGGGCTATAGCCCATCGCCATGGTCATAAATAATGAAAAACAAGGATTTGAAAAAAAGACGAAAATGACTCCGAGACGATGGGCTATAGCCCATGGTCTCGGAGTGATTTTCGTCTTTTTTTCAAATCCTCAAAAATGATGCAAAACGGCATGCTATAGTATGCCGTTCGAGACCATGGGCTATAGCCCATCGCCATGGTCATAAATGATGAAAAACAAGGATTTGAAAAAAAAGACGAAAATGACTCCGAGACGATGGGCTATAGCCCATGGTCTCAGAGTGATTTTCGTCTTTTTTTCAAATCCTCAAAAATGATGCAAAACGGCATGCTATAGTATGCCGTTCAAGACCATGGGCTATAGCCCATCGCCATGGTCATAAATGATGAAAAACAAGGATTTGAAAAAAAGACGAAAATGACTCCGAGACGATGGGCTATAGCCCATGGTCTCGGAGTGATTTTCGTCTTTTTTTCAAATCCTCAAAAATGATGCAAAACGGCATGCTATAGTATGCCGTTCGAGACCATGGGCTATAGCCCATCGCCATGGTCATAAATTATGAAAAACGAGGATTTGAAAAAAAGACGAAAATGACTCCGAGACGATGGGCTATAGCCCATGGTCTCGGAGTGATTTTCGTCTTTTGTTCAAATCCTCAAAAATGATGCAAAACGGCATGCTATAGTATGCCGTTCGAGACCATGGGCTATAGCCCATCGCCATGGTCATAAATGATGAAAAACGAGGATTTGAAAAAAAGACGAAAATGACTCCGAGACGATGGGCTATAGCCCATGGTCTCGGAGTGATTTTCGTCTTTTGTTCAAATCCTCAAAAATGATGCAAAACGGCATGCTATAGTATGCCGTTCGAGACCATGGGCTATAGCCCATCGCCATGGTCATAAATGATGAAAAACGAGGATTTTAAAAAAAGACGAAAATGACTCCGAGACGATGGGCTATAGCCCATGGTCTCGGAGTGATTTTCGTCTTTTTTTCAAATCCTCAAAAATGATGCAAAACGGCATGCTATAGTATGCCGTTCGAGACCATGGGCTATAGCCCATCGCCATGGTCATAAATGATGAAAAACGAGGATTTGAAAAAAAGACGAAAATGACTCCGAGACGATGGGCTATAGCCCATGGTCTCGGAGTGATTTTTTGTCTTTTTTTCAAATCCTCAAAGATGATGCAAAACGGCATGCTATAGTATGCCGTTCGAGACCATGGGCTATAGCCCATCGCCATGGTCATAAATTATGAAAAACAAGGATTTGAAAAAAAGACGAAAATGACTCCGAGACGATGGGCTATAGCTCATGGTCTCGGAGTGATTTTCGTCTTTTTTTCAAATCCTCAAAAATGATGCAAAACGGCATGCTATAGTATGCCGTTCGAGACCATGGGCTATAGCCCATCGCCATGGTCATAAATGATGAAAAACAAGGATTTGAAAAAAAGACGAAAATGACTCCGAGACGATGGGCTATAGCCCATGGTCTCGGAGTGATTTTCGTCTTTTTTTCAAATCCTCAAAAATGATGCAAAACGGCATGCTATAGTATGCCGTTCAAGACCATGGGATATAGCCCATCGCCATGGTCATAAATAATGAAAAACAAGGATTTGAAAAAAAGACGAAAATGACTCCGAGACGATGGGCTATAGCCCATGGTCTCGGAGTGATTTTCGTCTTTTTTTCAAATCCTCAAAAATGATGCAAAACGGCATGCTATAGTATGCCGTTCGAGACCATGGGCTATAGCCCATCGCCATGGTCATAAATGATGAAAAACGAGGATTTGAAAAAAAGACGAAAATGACTCCGAGACGATGGGCTATAGCCCATGGTCTCGGAGTGATTTTCGTCTTTTGTTCAAATCCTCAAAAATGATGCAAAACGGCATGCTATAGTATGCCGTTCGAGACCATGGGCTATAGCCCATCGCCATGGTCATAAATGATGAAAAACGAGGATTTGAAAAAAAAGACGAAAATGACTCCGAGACGATGGGCTATAGCCCATGGTCTCGGAGTGATTTTCGTCTTTTTTTCAAATCCTCAAAAATGATGCAAAACGGCATGCTATAGTATGCCGTTCGAGACCATGGGCTATAGCCCATCGCCATGGTCATAAATGATGAAAAACGAGGATTTGAAAAAAAGACGAAAATGACTCCGAGACGATGGGCTATAGCCCATGGTCTCGGAGTGATTTTTTTGTCTTTTTTTCAAATCCTCAAAGATGATGCAAAACAGCATGCTATAGTATGCCGTTCGAGACCATGGGCTATAGCCCATCGCCATGGTCATAAATTATGAAAAACAAGGATTTGAAAAAAAGACGAAAATGACTCCGAGACGATGGGCTATAGCCCATGGTCTCGGAGTGATTTTCGTCTTTTTTTCAAATCCTCAAAAATGATGCAAAACGGCATGCTATAGTATGCCGTTCGAGACCATGGGCTATAGCCCATCGCCATGGTCATAAATGATGAAAAACGAGGATTTGAAAAAAAGACGAAAATGACTCCGAGACGATGGGCTATAGCCCATGGTCTCGGAGTGATTTTCGTCTTTTGTTCAAATCCTCAAAAATGATGCAAAACGGCATGCTATAGTATGCCGTTCGAGACCATGGGCTATAGCCCATCGCCATGGTCATAAATGATGAAAAACGAGGATTTTAAAAAAAGACGAAAATGACTCCGAGACGATGGGCTATAGCCCATGGTCTCGGAGTGATTTTCGTCTTTTTTTCAAATCCTCAAAAATGATGCAAAACGGCATGCTATAGTATGCCGTTCGAGACCATGGGCTATAGCCCATCGCCATGGTCATAAATGATGAAAAACGAGGATTTGAAAAAAAGACGAAAATGACTCCGAGACGATGGGCTATAGCCCATGGTCTCGGAGTGATTTTTTGTCTTTTTTTCAAATCCTCAAAGATGATGCAAAACGGCATGCTATAGTATGCCGTTCGAGACCATGGGCTATAGCCCATCGCCATGGTCATAAATTATGAAAAACAAGGATTTGAAAAAAAGACGAAAATGACTCCGAGACGATGGGCTATAGCCCATGGTCTCGGAGTGATTTTCGTCTTTTTTTCAAATCCTCAAAAATGATGCAAAACGGCATGCTATAGTATGCCGTTCGAGACCATGGGCTATAGCCCATCGCCATGGTCATAAATGATGAAAAACAAGGATTTGAAAAAAAGACGAAAATGACTCCGAGACGATGGGCTATAGCCCATGGTCTCGGAGTGATTTTCGTCTTTTTTTCAAATCCTCAAAAATGATGCAAAACGGCATGCTATAGTATGCCGTTCAAGACCATGGGATATAGCCCATCGCCATGGTCATAAATAATGAAAAACAAGGATTTGAAAAAAAGACGAAAATGACTCCGAGACGATGGGCTATAGCCCATGGTCTCGGAGTGATTTTCGTCTTTTTTTCAAATCCTCAAAAATGATGCAAAACGGCATGCTATAGTATGCCGTTCGAGACCATGGGCTATAGCCCATCGCCATGGTCATAAATGATGAAAAACGAGGATTTGAAAAAAAGACGAAAATGACTCCGAGACGATGGGCTATAGCCCATGGTCTCGGAGTGATTTTCGTCTTTTGTTCAAATCCTCAAAAATGATGCAAAACGGCATGCTATAGTATGCCGTTCGAGACCATGGGCTATAGCCCATCGCCATGGTCATAAATGATGAAAAACAAGGATTTGAAAAAAAAGACGAAAATGACTCCGAGACGATGGGCTATAGCCCATGGTCTCGGAGTGATTTTCGTCTTTTTTTCAAATCCTCAAAAATGATGCAAAATGGCATGCTATAGTATGCCGTTCAAGACCATGGGCTATAGCCCATCGCCATGGTCATAAATAATGAAAAACAAGGATTTGAAAAAAAGACGAAAATGACTCCGAGACGATGGGCTATAGCCCATGGTCTCGGAGTGATTTTCGTCTTTTTTTCAAATCCTCAAAAATGATGCAAAACGGCATGCTATAGTATGCCGTTCGAGACCATGGGCTATAGCCCATCGCCATGGTCATAAATGATGAAAAACAAGGATTTGAAAAAAAAGACGAAAATGACTCCGAGACGATGGGCTATAGCCCATGGTCTCAGAGTGATTTTCGTCTTTTTTTCAAATCCTCAAAAATGATGCAAAACGGCATGCTATAGTATGCCGTTCAAGACCATGGGCTATAGCCCATCGCCATAGTCATAAATGATGAAAAACAAGGATTTGAAAAAAAGACGAAAATGACTCCGAGACGATGGGCTATAGCCCATGCGGTCTCGGAGTGATTTTCGTTTATTTTCAAATCCTCAAATTATGCAAAACGGCATGCTATAGTATGCCGTTCGAGACCATGGGCTATAGCCCATCGCCATGGTCATAAATGATGAAAAACGAGGATTTGAAAAAAAGACAAAAATGACTCCGAGACCATGGGCTATAGCCCATGGTCTCGGAGTGATTTTTTGTCTTTTTTTCAAATCCTCAAAAATGATGCAAAACCGAATACTATAGCATGCCGTTCGAGACCATGGGCTATAGCCCATCGCCATGGTCATAAATTATGAAAAACAAGGATTTGGAAATAAGGCGAAAATGACTCCGAGACGATGGGCTATAGCCCATGGTCTCGGAGTGATTTTCGTCTTTTTTTCAAATCCTCAAAAATGATGCAAAACGGCATGCTATAGTATGCCGTTCGAGACCATGGGCTATAGCCCATCGCCATGGTCATAAATGATGAAAAACGAGGATTTGAAAAAAAGACGAAAATGACTCCGAGACGATGGGCTATAGCCCATGGTCTCGGAGTGATTTTCGTCTTTTGTTCAAATCCTCAAAAATGATGCAAAACGGCATGCTATAGTATGCCGTTCGAGACCATGGGCTATAGCCCATCGCCATGGTCATAAATGATGAAAAACGAGGATTTGAAAAAAAAGACGAAAATGACTCCGAGACGATGGGCTATAGCCCATGGTCTCGGAGTGATTTTCGTCTTTTTTTCAAATCCTCAAAAATGATGCAAAACGGCATGCTATAGTATGCCGTTCGAGACCATGGGCTATAGCCCATCGCCATGGTCATAAATGACGAAAAACGAGGATTTGAAAAAAAGACGAAAATGACTCCGAGACGATGGGCTATAGCCCATGGTCTCGGAGTGATTTTTTGTCTTTTTTTCAAATCCTCAAAGATGATGCAAAACGGCATGCTATAGTATGCCGTTCGAGACCATGGGCTATAGCCCATCGCCATGGTCATAAATTATGAAAAACAAGGATTTGAAAAAAAGACGAAAATGACTCCGAGACGATGGGCTATAGCCCATGGTCTCGGAGTGATTTTCGTCTTTTTTTCAAATCCTCAAAAATGATGCAAAACGGCAAGCTATAGTATGCCGTTCGAGACCATGGGCTATAGCCCATCGCCATGGTCATAAATGATGAAAAACAAGGATTTGAAAAAAAGACGAAAATGACTCCGAGACGATGGGCTATAGCCCATGGTCTCGGAGTGATTTTCGTCTTTTTTTCAAATCCTCAAAAATGATGCAAAACGGCATGCTATAGTATGCCGTTCAAGACCATGGGATATAGCCCATCGCCATGGTCATAAATAATGAAAAACAAGGATTTGAAAAAAAGACGAAAATGACTCCGAGACGATGGGCTATAGCCCATGGTCTCGGAGTGATTTTCGTCTTTTTTTCAAATCCTCAAAAATGATGCAAAACGGCATGCTATAGTATGCCGTTCGAGACCATGGGCTATAGCCCATCGCCATGGTCATAAATGATGAAAAACGAGGATTTGAAAAAAAGACGAAAATGACTCCGAGACGATGGGCTATAGCCCATGGTCTCGGAGTGATTTTCGTCTTTTGTTCAAATCCTCAAAAATGATGCAAAACGGCATGCTATAGTATGCCGTTCGAGACCATGGGCTATAGCCCATCGCCATGGTCATAAATGATGAAAAACGAGGATTTGAAAAAAAGACGAAAATGACTCCGAGACGATGGGCTATAGCCCATGGTCTCGGAGTGATTTTCGTCTTTTTTTCAAATCCTCAAAAATGATGCAAAACGGCATGCTATAGTATGCCGTTCGAGACCATGGGCTATAGCCCATCGCCATGGTCATAAATGATGAAAAACGAGGATTTGAAAAAAAGACGAAAATGACTCCGAGACGATGGGCTATAGCCCATGGTCTCGGAGTGATTTTTTGTCTTTTTTTCAAATCCTCAAAGATGATGCAAAACGGCATGCTATAGTATGCCGTTCGAGACCATGGGCTATAGCCCATCGCCATGGTCATAAATTATGAAAAACAAGGATTTGAAAAAAAGACGAAAATGACTCCGAGACGATGGGCTATAGCCCATGGTCTCGGAGTGATTTTCGTCTTTTTTTCAAATCCTCAAAAATGATGCAAAACGGCATGCTATAGTATGCCGTTCGAGACCATGGGCTATAGCCCATCGCCATGGTCATAAATGATGAAAAACAAGGATTTGAAAAAAAGACGAAAATGACTCCGAGACGATGGGCTATAGCCCATGGTCTCGGAGTGATTTTCGTCTTTTTTTCAAATCCTCAAAAATGATGCAAAACGGCATGCTATAGTATGCCGTTCAAGACCATGGGCTATAGCCCATCGCCATGGTCATAAATAATGAAAAACAAGGATTTGAAAAAAAGACGAAAATGACTCCGAGACGATGGGCTATAGCCCATGGTCTCGGAGTGATTTTCGTCTTTTTTTCAAATCCTCAAAAATGATGCAAAACGGCATGCTATAGTATGCCGTTCGAGACCATGGGCTATAGCCCATCGCCATGGTCATAAATGATGAAAAACAAGGATTTGAAAAAAAAGACGAAAATGACTCCGAGACGATGGGCTATAGCCCATGGTCTCAGAGTGATTTTCGTCTTTTTTTCAAATCCTCAAAAATGATGCAAAACGGCATGCTATAGTATGCCGTTCAAGACCATGGGCTATAGCCCATCGCCATGGTCATAAATGATGAAAAACAAGGATTTGAAAAAAAGACGAAAATGACTCCGAGACGATGGGCTATAGCCCATGGTCTCGGAGTGATTTTCGTCTTTTTTTCAAATCCTCAAAAATGATGCAAAACGGCATGCTATAGTATGCCGTTCGAGACCATGGGCTATAGCCCATCGCCATGGTCATAAATGATGAAAAACGAGGATTTGAAAAAAAGACGAAAATGACTCCGAGACGATGGGCTATAGCCCATGGTCTCGGAGTGATTTTCGTCTTTTGTTCAAATCCTCAAAAATGATGCAAAACGGCATGCTATAGTATGCCGTTCGAGACCATGGGCTATAGCCCATCGCCATGGTCATAAATGATGAAAAACGAGGATTTGAAAAAAAAGACGAAAATGACTCCGAGACGATGGGCTATAGCCCATGGTCTCGGAGTGATTTTCGTCTTTTTTTCAAATCCTCAAAAATGATGCAAAACGGCATGCTATAGTATGCCGTTCGAGACCATGGGCTATAGCCCATCGCCATGGTCATAAATGATGAAAAACGAGGATTTGAAAAAAAGACGAAAATGACTCCGAGACGATGGGCTATAGCCCATGGTCTCGGAGTGATTTTTTGTCTTTTTTTCAAATCCTCAAAGATGATGCAAAACAGCATGCTATAGTATGCCGTTCGAGACCATGGGCTATAGCCCATCGCCATGGTCATAAATTATGAAAAACAAGGATTTGAAAAAAAGACGAAAATGACTCCGAGACGATGGGCTATAGCCCATGGTCTCGGAGTGATTTTCGTCTTTTTTTCAAATCCTCAAAAATGATGCAAAACGGCATGCTATAGTATGCCGTTCGAGACCATGGGCTATAGCCCATCGCCATGGTCATAAATGATGAAAAACAAGGATTTGAAAAAAAGACGAAAATGACTCCGAGACGATGGGCTATAGCCCATGGTCTCGGAGTGATTTTCGTCTTTTTTTCAAATCCTCAAAAATGATGCAAAACGGCATGCTATAGTATGCCGTTCAAGACCATGGGATATAGCCCATCGCCATGGTCATAAATAATGAAAAACAAGGATTTGAAAAAAAGACGAAAATGACTCCGAGACGATGGGCTATAGCCCATGGTCTCGGAGTGATTTTCGTCTTTTTTTCAAATCCTCAAAAATGATGCAAAACGGCATGCTATAGTATGCCGTTCGAGACCATGGGCTATAACCCATCGCCATGGTCATAAATGATGAAAAACGAGGATTTGAAAAAAAGACGAAAATGACTCCGAGACGATGGGCTATAGCCCATGGTCTCGGAGTGATTTTCGTCTTTTGTTCAAATCCTCAAAAATGATGCAAAACGGCATGCTATAGTATGCCGTTCGAGACCATGGGCTATAGCCCATCGCCATGGTCATAAATGATGAAAAACGAGGATTTTAAAAAAAGACGAAAATGACTCCGAGACGATGGGCTATAGCCCATGGTCTCGGAGTGATTTTCGTCTTTTTTTCAAATCCTCAAAAATGATGCAAAACGGCATGCTATAGTATGCCGTTCGAGACCATGGGCTATAGCCCATCGCCATGGTCATAAATGATGAAAAACGAGGATTTGAAAAAAAGACGAAAATGACTCCGAGACGATGGGCTATAGCCCATGGTCTCGGAGTGATTTTTTGTCTTTTTTTCAAATCCTCAAAGATGATGCAAAACGGCATGCTATAGTATGCCGTTCGAGACCATGGGCTATAGCCCATCGCCATGGTCATAAATTATGAAAAACAAGGATTTGAAAAAAAGACGAAAATGACTCCGAGACGATGGGCTATAGCCCATGGTCTCGGAGTGATTTTCGTCTTTTTTTCAAATCCTCAAAAATGATGCAAAACGGCATGCTATAGTATGCCGTTCGAGACCATGGGCTATAGCCCATCGCCATGGTCATAAATGATGAAAAACAAGGATTTGAAAAAAAGACGAAAATGACTCCGAGACGATGGGCTATAGCCCATGGTCTCGGAGTGATTTTCGTCTTTTTTTCAAATCCTCAAAAATGATGCAAAACGGCATGCTATAGTATGCCGTTCAAGACCATGGGATATAGCCCATCGCCATGGTCATAAATAATGAAAAACAAGGATTTGAAAAAAAGACGAAAATGACTCCGAGACGATGGGCTATAGCCCATGGTCTCGGAGTGATTTTCGTCTTTTTTTCAAATCCTCAAAAATGATGCAAAACGGCATGCTATAGTATGCCGTTCGAGACCATGGGCTATAGCCCATCGCCATGGTCATAAATGATGAAAAACGAGGATTTGAAAAAAAGACGAAAATGACTCCGAGACGATGGGCTATAGCCCATGGTCTCGGAGTGATTTTCGTCTTTTGTTCAAATCCTCAAAAATGATGCAAAACGGCATGCTATAGTATGCCGTTCGAGACCATGGGCTATAGCCCATCGCCATGGTCATAAATGATGAAAAACGAGGATTTGAAAAAAAGACGAAAATTACTCCGAGACGATGGGCTATAGCCCATGGTCTCGGAGTGATTTTCGTCTTTTTTTCAAATCCTCAAAAATGATGCAAAACGGCATGCTATAGTATGCCGTTCGAGACCATGGGCTATAGCCCATCGCCATGGTCATAAATGATGAAAAACGAGGATTTGAAAAAAAGACGAAAATGACTCCGAGACGATGGGCTATAGCCCATGGTCTCGGAGTGATTTTTTGTCTTTTTTTCAAATCCTCAAAGATGATGCAAAACGGCATGCTATAGTATGCCGTTCGAGACCATGGGCTATAGCCCATCGCCATGGTCATAAATTGTGAAAAACAAGGATTTGAAAAAAAGACGAAAATGACTCCGAGACGATGGGCTATAGCCCATGGTCTCGGAGTGATTTTCGTCTTTTTTTCAAATCCTCAAAAATGATGCAAAACGGCATGCTATAGTATGCCGTTCGAGACCATGGGCTATAGCCCATCGCCATGGTCATAAATGATGAAAAACAAGGATTTGAAAAAAAGACGAAAATGACTCCGAGACGATGGGCTATAGCCCATGGTCTCGGAGTGATTTTCGTCTTTTTTTCAAATCCTCAAAAATGATGCAAAACGGCATGCTATAGTATGCCGTTCAAGACCATGGGCTATAGCCCATCGCCATGGTCATAAATAATGAAAAACAAGGATTTGAAAAAAAGACGAAAATGACTCCGAGACGATGGGCTATAGCCCATGGTCTCGGAGTGATTTTCGTCTTTTTTTCAAATCCTCAAAAATGATGCAAAACGGCATGCTATAGTATGCCGTTCGAGACCATGGGCTATAGCCCATCGCCATGGTCATAAATGATGAAAAACAAGGATTTGAAAAAAAAGACGAAAATGACTCCGAGACGATGGGCTATAGCCCATGGTCTCAGAGTGATTTTCGTCTTTTTTTCAAATCCTCAAAAATGATGCAAAACGGCATGCTATAGTATGCCGTTCAAGACCATGGGCTATAGCCCATCGCCATGGTCATAAATGATGAAAAACAAGGATTTGAAAAAAAGACGAAAATGACTCCGAGACGATGGGCTATAGCCCATGGTCTCGGAGTGATTTTCGTCTTTTTTTCAAATCCTCAAAAATGATGCAAAACGTTATGCTATAGTATGCCGTTCGAGACCATGGGCTATAGCCCATCGCCATGGTCATAAATGATGAAAAACGAGGATTTGAAAAAAAGACGAAAATGACTCCGAGACGATGGGCTATAGCCCATGGTCTCGGAGTGATTTTCGTCTTTTGTTCAAATCCTCAAAAATGATGCAAAACGGCATGCTATAGTATGCCGTTCGAGACCATGGGCTATAGCCCATCGCCATGGTCATAAATGATGAAAAACGAGGATTTGAAAAAAAAGACGAAAATGACTCCGAGACGATGGGCTATAGCCCATGGTCTCGGAGTGATTTTCGTCTTTTTTTCAAATCCTCAAAAATGATGCAAAACGGCATGCTATAGTATGCCGTTCGAGACCATGGGCTATAGCCCATCGCCATGGTCATAAATGATGAAAAACGAGGATTTGAAAAAAAGACGAAAATGACTCCGAGACGATGGGCTATAGCCCATGGTCTCGGAGTGATTTTTTGTCTTTTTTTCAAATCCTCAAAGATGATGCAAAACGGCATGCTATAGTATGCCGTTCGAGACCATGGGCTATAGCCCATCGCCATGGTCATAAATTATGAAAAACAAGGATTTGAAAAAAAGACGAAAATGACTCCGAGACGATGGGCTATAGCCCATGGTCTCGGAGTGATTTTCGTCTTTTTTTCAAATCCTCAAAAATGATGCAAAACGGCATGCTATAGTATGCCGTTCGAGACCATGGGCTATAGCCCATCGCCATGGTCATAAATGATGAAAAACAAGGATTTGAAAAAAAGACGAAAATGACTCCGAGACGATGGGCTATAGCCCATGGTCTCGGAGTGATTTTCGTCTTTTGTTCAAATCCTCAAAAATGATGCAAAACGGCATGCTATAGTATGCCGTTCGAGACCATGGGCTATAGCCCATCGCCATGGTCATAAATGATGAAAAACGAGGATTTGAAAAAAAGACGAAAATGACTCCGAGACGATGGGCTATAGCCCATGGTCTCGGAGTGATTTTCGTCTTTTTTTCAAATCCTCAAAAATGATGCAAAACGGCATGCTATAGTATGCCGTTCGAGACCATGGGCTATAGCCCATCGCCATGGTCATAAATGATGAAAAACGAGGATTTGAAAAAAAGACGAAAATGACTCCGAGACGATGGGCTATAGCCCATGGTCTCGGAGTGATTTTTTGTCTTTTTTTCAAATCCTCAAAGATGATGCAAAACGGCATGCTATAGTATGCCGTTCGAGACCATGGGCTATAGCCCATCGCCATGGTCATAAATTATGAAAAACAAGGATTTGAAAAAAAGACGAAAATGACTCCGAGACGATGGGCTATAGCCCATGGTCTCGGAGTGATTTTCGTCTTTTTTTCAAATCCTCAAAAATGATGCAAAACGGCATGCTATAGTATGCCGTTCGAGACCATGGGCTATAGCCCATCGCCATGGTCATAAATGATGAAAAACAAGGATTTGAAAAAAAGACGAAAATGACTCCGAGACGATGGGCTATAGCCCATGGTCTCGGAGTGATTTTCGTCTTTTTTTCAAATCCTCAAAAATGATGCAAAACGGCATGCTATAGTATGCCGTTCAAGACCATGGGCTATAGCCCATCGCCATGGTCATAAATAATGAAAAACAAGGATTTGAAAAAAAGACGAAAATGACTCCGAGACGATGGGCTATAGCCCATGGTCTCGGAGTGATTTTCGTCTTTTTTTCAAATCCTCAAAAATGATGCAAAACGGCATGCTATAGTATGCCGTTCGAGACCATGGGCTATAGCCCATCGCCATGGTCATAAATGATGAAAAACAAGGATTTGAAAAAAAAGACGAAAATGACTCCGAGACGATGGGCTATAGCCCATGGTCTCAGAGTGATTTTCGTCTTTTTTTCAAATCCTCAAAAATGATGCAAAACGGCATGCTATAGTATGCCGTTCAAGACCATGGGCTATAGCCCATCGCCATGGTCATAAATGATGAAAAACAAGGATTTGAAAAAAAGACGAAAATGACTCCGAGACGATGGGCTATAGCCCATGGTCTCGGAGTGATTTTCGTCTTTTTTTCAAATCCTCAAAAATGATGCAAAACGTTATGCTATAGTATGCCGTTCGAGACCATGGGCTATAGCCCATCGCCATGGTCATAAATGATGAAAAACGAGGATTTGAAAAAAAGACGAAAATGACTCCGAGACGATGGGCTATAGCCCATGGTCTCGGAGTGATTTTCGTCTTTTGTTCAAATCCTCAAAAATGATGCAAAACGGCATGCTATAGTATGCCGTTCGAGACCATGGGCTATAGCCCATCGCCATGGTCATAAATGATGAAAAACGAGGATTTGAAAAAAAAGACGAAAATGACTCCGAGACGATGGGCTATAGCCCATGGTCTCGGAGTGATTTTCGTCTTTTTTTCAAATCCTCAAAAATGATGCAAAACGGCATGCTATAGTATGCCGTTCGAGACCATGGGCTATAGCCCATCGCCATGGTCATAAATGATGAAAAACGAGGATTTGAAAAAAAGACGAAAATGACTCCGAGACGATGGGCTATAGCCCATGGTCTCGGAGTGATTTTTTGTCTTTTTTTCAAATCCTCAAAGATGATGCAAAACGGCATGCTATAGTATGCCGTTCGAGACCATGGGCTATAGCCCATCGCCATGGTCATAAATTATGAAAAACAAGGATTTGAAAAAAAGACGAAAATGACTCCGAGACGATGGGCTATAGCCCATGGTCTCGGAGTGATTTTCGTCTTTTTTTCAAATCCTCAAAAATGATGCAAAACGGCATGCTATAGTATGCCGTTCGAGACCATGGGCTATAGCCCATCGCCATGGTCATAAATGATGAAAAACAAGGATTTGAAAAAAAGACGAAAATGACTCCGAGACGATGGGCTATAGCCCATGGTCTCGGAGTGATTTTCGTCTTTTTTTCAAATCCTCAAAAATGATGCAAAACGGCATGCTATAGTATGCCGTTCAAGACCATGGGATATAGCCCATCGCCATGGTCATAAATAATGAAAAACAAGGATTTGAAAAAAAGACGAAAATGACTCCGAGACGATGGGCTATAGCCCATGGTCTCGGAGTGATTTTCGTCTTTTTTTCAAATCCTCAAAAATGATGCAAAACGGCATGCTATAGTATGCCGTTCGAGACCATGGGCTATAGCCCATCGCCATGGTCATAAATGATGAAAAACGAGGATTTGAAAAAAAGACGAAAATGACTCCGAGACGATGGGCTATAGCCCATGGTCTCGGAGTGATTTTCGTCTTTTGTTCAAATCCTCAAAAATGATGCAAAACGGCATGCTATAGTATGCCGTTCGAGACCATGGGCTATAGCCCATCGCCATGGTCATAAATGATGAAAAACGAGGATTTGAAAAAAAGACGAAAATGACTCCGAGACGATGGGCTATAGCCCATGGTCTCGGAGTGATTTTCGTCTTTTTTTCAAATCCTCAAAAATGATGCAAAACGGCATGCTATAGTATGCCGTTCGAGACCATGGGCTATAGCCCATCGCCATGGTCATAAATGATGAAAAACGAGGATTTGAAAAAAAGACGAAAATGACTCCGAGACGATGGGCTATAGCCCATGGTCTCGGAGTGATTTTTTGTCTTTTTTTCAAATCCTCAAAGATGATGCAAAACGGCATGCTATAGTATGCCGTTCGAGACCATGGGCTATAGCCCATCGCCATGGTCATAAATTATGAAAAACAAGGATTTGAAAAAAAGACGAAAATGACTCCGAGACGATGGGCTATAGCCCATGGTCTCGGAGTGATTTTCGTCTTTTTTTCAAATCCTCAAAAATGATGCAAAACGGCATGCTATAGTATGCCGTTCGAGACCATGGGCTATAGCCCATCGCCATGGTCATAAATGATGAAAAACAAGGATTTGAAAAAAAGACGAAAATGACTCCGAGACGATGGGCTATAGCCCATGGTCTCGGAGTGATTTTCGTCTTTTTTTCAAATCCTCAAAAATGATGCAAAACGGCATGCTATAGTATGCCGTTCAAGACCATGGGCTATAGCCCATCGCCATGGTCATAAATAATGAAAAACAAGGATTTGAAAAAAAGACGAAAATGACTCCGAGACGATGGGCTATAGCCCATGGTCTCGGAGTGATTTTCGTCTTTTTTTCAAATCCTCAAAAATGATGCAAAACGGCATGCTATAGTATGCCGTTCGAGACCATGGGCTATAGCCCATCGCCATGGTCATAAATGATGAAAAACAAGGATTTGAAAAAAAAGACGAAAATGACTCCGAGACGATGGGCTATAGCCCATGGTCTCAGAGTGATTTTCGTCTTTTTTTCAAATCCTCAAAAATGATGCAAAACGGCATGCTATAGTATGCCGTTCAAGACCATGGGCTATAGCCCATCGCCATGGTCATAAATGATGAAAAACAAGGATTTGAAAAAAAGACGAAAATGACTCCGAGACGATGGGCTATAGCCCATGGTCTCGGAGTGATTTTCGTCTTTTTTTCAAATCCTCAAAAATGATGCAAAACGGCATGCTATAGTATGCCGTTCAAGACCATGGGCTATAGCCTATCGCCATGGTCATAAATGATGAAAAACAAGGATTTGAAAAAAAGACGAAAATGACTCCGAGACGATGGGCTATAGCCCATGGTCTCGGAGTGATTTTCGTCTTTTTTTTCAAATCCTCAAAAATGATGGAAAACGGCATGCTATAGTATGCCGTTCGAGACCATGGGCTATAGCCCATCGCCATGGTCATAAATGATGAAAAACAAGGATTTGAAAAAAAGACGAAAATGACTCCGAGACGATGGGCTATAGCCCATGGTCTCGGAGTGATTTTCGTCTTTTTTTCAAATCCTCAAAAATGATGCAAAACGGCATGCTATAGTATGCCGTTCGAGACCATGGGCTATTGCCCATCGCCATGGTCATAAATGATGAAAAACAAGGATTTGAAAAAAAAGACGAAAATGACTCCGAGACGATGGGCTATAGCCCATGGTCTCAGAGTGATTTTCGTCTTTTTTTCAAATCCTCAAAAATGATGCAAAACGGCATGCTATAGTATGCCGTTCAAGACCATGGGCTATAGCCCATCGCCATGGTCATAAATGATGAAAAACAAGGATTTGAAAAAAAGACGAAAATGACACCGAGACGATGGGCTATAGCCCATGGTCTCGGAGTGATTTTCGTCTTTTTTTCAAATCCTCAAAAATGATGCAAAACGGCATGCTATAGTATGCCGTTCGAGACCATGGGCTATAGCCCATCGCCATGGTCATAAATGATGAAAAACAAGGATTTGAAAAAAAAGACGAAAATGACTCCGAGACGATGGGCTATAGCCCATGGTCTCAGAGTGATTTTCGTCTTTTGTTCAAATCCTCAAAAATTATGCAAAACGGCATGCTATAGTATGCCGTTCGAGACCATGGGCTATAGCCCATCGCCATGGTCATAAATGATGAAAAACAAGGATTTGAAAAAAAAGACGAAAATGACTCCGAGACGATGGGATATAGCCCATGGTCTCGGAGTGATTTTTTGTCTTTTTTTCAAATCCTCAAAGATGATGCAAAACGGCATGCTATAGTATGCCGTTCGAGACCATGGGCTATAGCCCATCGCCATGGTCATAAATTATGAAAAACAAGGATTTGAAAAAAAGACGAAAATGACTCCGAGACGATGGGCTATAGCCCATGGTCTCGGAGTGATTTTCGTCTTTTTTTCAAATCCTCAAAAATGATGCAAAACGGCATGCTATAGTATGCCGTTCAAGACCATGGGCTATAGCCCATCGCCATGGTCATAAATGATGAAAAACAAGGATTTGAAAAAAAAGACGAAAATGACTCCGAGACGATGGGCTATAGCCCATGGTCTCAGAGTGATTTTCGTCTTTTGTTCAAATCCTCAAAAATTATGCAAAACGGCATGCTATAGTATGCCGTTCGAGACCATGGGCTATAGCCCATCGCCATGGTCATAAATGATGAAAAACAAGGATTTGAAAAAAAAGACGAAAATGACTCCGAGACGATGGGATATAGCCCATGGTCTCGGAGTGATTTTTTGTCTTTTTTTCAAATCCTCAAAGATGATGCAAAACGGCATGCTATAGTATGCCGTTCGAGACCAGGGGCTATAGCCCATCGCCATGGTCATAAATTATGAAAAACAAGGATTTGAAAAAAAAGACGAAAATGACTCCGAGACGATGGGCTATAGCCCATGGTCTCGGAGTGATTTTCGTCTTTTTTTCAAATCCTCAAAAATGATGCAAAACGGCATGCTATAGTATGCCGTTCAAGACCATGGGCTATAGCCCATCGCCATGGTCATAAATGATGAAAAACAAGGATTTGAAAAAAAAGACGAAAATGACTCCGAGACGATGGGATATAGCCCATGGTCTCGGAGTGATTTTTTGTCTTTTTTTCAAATCCTCAAAGATGATGCAAAACGGCATGCTATAGTATGCCGTTCGAGACCATGGGCTATAGCCCATCGCCATGGTCATAAATTATGAAAAACAAGGATTTGAAAAAAAGACGAAAATGACTCCGAGACGATGGGCTATAGCCCATGGTCTCGGAGTGATTTTCGTCTTTTTTTCAAATCCTCAAAAATGATGCAAAACGGCATGCTATAGTATGCCGTTCAAGACCATGGGCTATAGCCCATCGCCATGGTCATAAATGATGAAAAACAAGGATTTGAAAAAAAGACGAAAATGACTCCGAGACGATGGGCTATAGCCCATGGTCTCGGAGTGATTTTTTGTCTTTTTTTCAAATCCTCAAAGATGATGCAAAACGGCATGCTATAGTATGCCGTTCGAGACCATGGGCTATAGCCCATCGCCATGGTCATAAATTATGAAAAACAAGGATTTGAAAAAAAGACGAAAATGACTCCGAGACGATGGGCTATAGCCCATGGTCTCGGAGTGATTTTCGTCTTTTTTTCAAATCCTCAAAAATGATGCAAAACGGCATGCTATAGTATGCCGTTCGAGACCATGGGCTATAGCCCATCGCCATGGTCATAAATGATGAAAAACAAGGATTTGAAAAAAAAGACGAAAATGACTCCGAGACGATGGGCTATAGCCCATGGTCTCGGAGTGATTTTCGTCTTTTTTTCAAATCCTCAAAAATGATGCAAAATGGCATGCTATAGTATGCCGTTCAAGACCATGGGCTATAGCCCATCGCCATGGTCATAAATAATGAAAAACAAGGATTTAAGAAAAGACGAAAATGACTCCGAGACGATGGGCTATAGCCCATGGTCTCGGAGTGATTTTCGTCTTTTTTTCAAATCCTCAAAAATGATGCAAAACGGCATGCTATAGTATGCCGTTCGAGACCATGGGCTATAGCCCATCGCCATGGTCATAAATGATGAAAAACAAGGATTTGAAAAAAAAGACGAAAATGACTCCGAGACGATGGGCTATAGCCCATGGTCTCAGAGTGATTTTCGTCTTTTTTTCAAATCCTCAAAAATGATGCAAAACGGCATGCTATAGTATGCCGTTCAAGACCATGGGCTATAGCCCATCGCCATGGTCATAAATGATGAAAAACAAGGATTTGAAAAAAAGACGAAAATGACTCCGAGACGATGGGCTATAGCCCATGGTCTCGGAGTGATTTTCGTCTTTTTTTCAAATCCTCAAAAATGATGCAAAACGGCATGCTATAGTATGCCGTTCAAGACCATGGGCTATAGCCCATCGCCATGGTCATAAATGATGAAAAACAAGGATTTGAAAAAAAGACGAAAATGACACCGAGACGATGGGCTATAGCCCATGGTCTCGGAGTGATTTTCGTCTTTTTTTCAAATCCTCAAAAATGATGCAAAACGGCATGCTATAGTATGCCGTTCGAGACCATGGGCTATAGCCCATCGCCATGGTCATAAATGATGAAAAACAAGGATTTGAAAAAAAGACGAAAATGACTCCGAGACGATGGGCTATAGCCCATGGTCTCGGAGTGATTTTCGTCTTTTTTTCAAATCCTCAAAAATGATGCAAAACGGCATGCTATAGTATGCCGTTCAAGACCATGGGCTATAGCCCATCGCCATGGTCATAAATGATGAAAAACAAGGATTTGAAAAAAAGACGAAAATGACTCCGAGACGATGGGCTATAGCCCATGGTCTCGGAGTGATTTTCGTCTTTTTTTCAAATCCTCAAAAATGATGCAAAACGGCATGCTATAGTATGTCGTTCGAGACCATGGGCTATAGCCCATCGCCATGGTCATAAATGATGAAAAACGAGGATTTGAAAAAAAGACGAAAATGACTCCGAGACGATGGGCTATAGCCCATGGTCTCGGAGTGATTTTCGTCTTTTTTTCAAATCCTCAAAAATGATGCAAAACGGCATGCTATAGTATGCCGTTCGAGACCATGGGCTATAGCCCATCGCCATGGTCATAAATGATGAAAAACGAGGATTTGAAAAAAAGACGAAAATGACTCCGAGACGATGGGCTATAGCCCATGGTCTCGGAGTGATTTTCATCTTTTTTTCAAATCCTCAAAAATGATGGAAAACGGCATGCTATAGTATGCCGTTCGAGACCATGGGCTATAGCCCATCGCCATGGTCATAAATGATGAAAAACGAGGATTTGAAAAAAAGACGAAAATGACTCCGAGACGATGGGCTATAGCCCATGGTCTCGGAGTGATTTTCGTCTTTTGTTCAAATCCTCAAAAATGATGCAAAACGGAATACTATAGCATGCCGTTCGAGACCATGGGCTATAGCCCATCGCCATGGTCATAAATGATGAAAAACAAGGATTTGAAAAAAAGACGAAAATGACTCCGAGACCATGGGCTATAGCCCATGGTCTCGGAGTGATTTTCGTCTTTTTTTCAAATCCTCAAAAATGATGCAAAACGGCATGCTATAGTATGCCGTTCAAGACCATGGGCTATAGCCCATCGCCATGGTCATAAATGATGAAAAACAAGGATTTGAAAAAAAGACGAAAATGACACCGAGACGATGGGCTATAGCCCATGGTCTCGGAGTGATTTTCGTCTTTTTTTCAAATCCTCAAAAATGATGCAAAACGGCATGCTATAGTATGCCGTTCAAGACCATGGGCTATAGCCCATCGCCATGGTCATAAATGATGAAAAACAAGGATTTGAAAAAAAGACGAAAATGACTCCGAGACAATGGGCTATAGCCCATGGTCTCGGAGTGATTTTCGTCTTTTTTTCAAATCCTCAAAAATGATGCAAAACGGCATGCTATAGTATGCCGTTCGAGACCATGGGCTATAGCCCATCGCCATGGTCATAAATGATGAAAAACAAGGATTTGAAAAAAAAGACGAAAATGACTCCGAGACGATGGGCTATAGCCCATGGTCTCAGAGTGATTTTCGTCTTTTTTTCAAATCCTCAAAAATGATGCAAAACGGCATGCTATAGTATGCCGTTCAAGACCATGGGCTATAGCCCATCGCCATGGTCATAAATGATGAAAAACAAGGATTTGAAAAAAAGACGAAAATGACTCCGAGACGATGGGCTATAGCCCATGGTCTCGGAGTGATTTTCGTCTTTTTTTCAAATCCTCAAAAATGATGCAAAACGGCATGCTATAGTATGCCGTTCAAGACCATGGGCTATAGCCCATCGCCATGGTCATAAATGATGAAAAACAAGGATTTGAAAAAAAGACGAAAATGACACCGAGACGATGGGCTATAGCCCATGGTCTCGGAGTGATTTTCGTCTTTTTTTCAAATCCTCAAAAATGATGCAAAACGGCATGCTATAGTATGCCGTTCGAGACCATGGGCTATAGCCCATCGCCATGGTCATAAATGATGAAAAACAAGGATTTGAAAAAAAGACGAAAATGACTCCGAGACGATGGGCTATAGCCCATGGTCTCGGAGTGATTTTCGTCTTTTTTTCAAATCCTCAAAAATGATGCAAAACGGCATGCTATAGTATGCCGTTCAAGACCATGGGCTATAGCCCATCGCCATGGTCATAAATGATGAAAAACAAGGATTTGAAAAAAAGACGAAAATGACTCCGAGACGATGGGCTATAGCCCATGGTCTCGGAGTGATTTTCGTCTTTTTTTCAAATCCTCAAAAATGATGCAAAACGGCATGCTATAGTATGCCGTTCGAGACCATGGGCTATAGCCCATCGCCATGGTCATAAATGATGAAAAACGAGGATTTGAAAAAAAGACGAAAATGACTCCGAGACGATGGGCTATAGCCCATGGTCTCGGAGTGATTTTCGTCTTTTTTTCAAATCCTCAAAAATGATGCAAAACGGCATGCTATAGTATGCCGTTCGAGACCATGGGCTATAGCCCATCGCCATGGTCATAAATGATGAAAAACGAGGATTTGAAAAAAAGACGAAAATGACTCCGAGACGATGGGCTATAGCCCATGGTCTCGGAGTGATTTTCGTCTTTTTTTCAAATCCTCAAAAATGATGGAAAACGGCATGCTATAGTATGCCGTTCGAGACCATGGGCTATAGCCCATCGCCATGGTCATAAATGATGAAAAACGAGGATTTGAAAAAAAGAGGAAAATGACTCCGAGACGATGGGCTATAGCCCATGGTCTCGGAGTGATTTTCGTCTTTTGTTCAAATCCTCAAAAATGATGCAAAACGGAATACTATAGCATGCCGTTCGAGACCATGGGCTATAGCCCATCGCCATGGTCATAAATGATGAAAAACAAGGATTTGAAAAAAAGACGAAAATGACTCCGAGACCATGGGCTATAGCCCATGGTCTCGGAGTGATTTTCGTCTTTTTTTCAAATCCTCAAAAATGATGCAAAACGGCATGCTATAGTATGCCGTTCAAGACCATGGGCTATAGCCCATCGCCATGGTCATAAATGATGAAAAACAAGGATTTGAAAAAAAGACGAAAATGACACCGAGACGATGGGCTATAGCCCATGGTCTCGGAGTGATTTTCGTCTTTTTTTCAAATCCTCAAAAATGATGCAAAACGGCATGCTATAGTATGCCGTTCAAGACCATGGGCTATAGCCCATCGCCATGGTCATAAATGATGAAAAACAAGGATTTGAAAAAAAGACGAAAATGACTCCGAGACGATGGGCTATAGCCCATGGTCTCGGAGTGATTTTCGTCTTTTTTTCAAATCCTCAAAAATGATGCAAAACGGCATGCTATAGTATGCCGTTCAAGACCATGGGCTATAGCCCATCGCCATGGTCATAAATGATGAAAAACAAGGATTTGAAAAAAAGACGAAAATGACTCCGAGACGATGGGCTATAGCCCATGGTCTCGGAGTGATTTTCGTCTTTTTTTCAAATCCTCAAAAATGATGCAAAACGGCATGCTATAGTATGCCGTTCGAGACCATGGGCTATAGCCCATCGCCATGGTCATAAATGATGAAAAACGAGGATTTGAAAAAAAGACGAAAATGACTCCGAGACGATGGGCTATAGCCCATGGTCTCGGAGTGATTTTCGGCTTTTTTTCAAATCCTCAAAAATGATGCAAAACGGCATGCTATAGTATGCCGTTCGAGACCATGGGCTATAGCCCATCGCCATGGTCATAAATGATGAAAAACGAGGATTTGAAAAAAAGACGAAAATGACTCCGAGACGATGGGCTATAGCCCATGGTCTCGGAGTGATTTTCGTCTTTTGTTCAAATCCTCAAAAATGATGCAAAACGGAATACTATAGCATGCCGTTCGAGACCATGGGCTATAGCCCATCGCCATGGTCATAAATGATGAAAAACAAGGATTTGAAAAAAAGACGAAAATGACTCCGAGACCATGGGCTATAGCCCATGGTCTCGGAGTGATTTTCGTCTTTTTTTCAAATCCTCAAAAATGATGCAAAACGGCATGCTATAGTATGCCGTTCAAGACCATGGGCTATAGCCCATCGCCATGGTCATAAATGATGAAAAACAAGGATTTGAAAAAAAGACGAAAATGACACCGAGACGATGGGCTATAGCCCATGGTCTCGGAGTGATTTTCGTCTTTTTTTCAAATCCTCAAAAATGATGCAAAACGGCATGCTATAGTATGCCGTTCAAGACCATGGGCTATAGCCCATCGCCATGGTCATAAATGATGAAAAACAAGGATTTGAAAAAAAGACGAAAATGACACCGAGACGATGGGCTATAGCCCATGGTCTCGGAGTGATTTTCGTCTTTTTTTCAAATCCTCAAAAATGATGCAAAACGGCATGCTATAGTATGTCGTTCGAGACCATGGGCTATAGCCCATCGCCATGGTCATAAATGATGAAAAACAAGGATTTGAAAAAAAGACGAAAATGACTCCGAGACGATGGGCTATAGCCCATGGTCTCGGAGTGATTTTCGTCTTTTTTTCAAATCCTCAAAAATGATGCAAAACGGCATGCTATAGTATGCCGTTCAAGACCATGGGCTATAGCCCATCGCCATGGTCATAAATGATGAAAAACAAGGATTTGAAAAAAAGACGAAAATGACTCCGAGACGATGGGCTATAGCCCATGGTCTCGGAGTGATTTTCGTCTTTTTTTCAAATCCTCAAAAATGATGCAAAACGGCATGCTATAGTATGCCGTTCGAGACCATGGGCTATAGCCCATCGCCATGGTCATAAATGATGAAAAACGAGGATTTGAAAAAAAGACGAAAATGACTCCGAGACGATGGGCTATAGCCCATGGTCTCGGAGTGATTTTCGTCTTTTTTTCAAATCCTCAAAAATGATGCAAAACGGCATGCTATAGTATGCCGTTCGAGACCATGGGCTATAGCCCATCGCCATGGTCATAAATGATGAAAAACGAGGATTTGAAAAAAAGACGAAAATGACTCCGAGACGATGGGCTATAGCCCATGGTCTCGGAGTGATTTTCGTCTTTTTTTCAAATCCTCAAAAATGATGGAAAACGGCATGCTATAGTATGCCGTTCGAGACCATGGGCTATAGCCCATCGCCATGGTCATAAATGATGAAAAACGAGGATTTGAAAAAAAGACGAAAATGACTCCGAGACGATGGGCTATAGCCCATGGTCTCGGAGTGATTTTCGTCTTTTGTTCAAATCCTCAAAAATGATGCAAAACGGAATACTATAGCATGCCGTTCGAGACCATGGGCTATAGCCCATCGCCATGGTCATAAATGATGAAAAACAAGGATTTGAAAAAAAGACGAAAATGACTCCGAGACCATGGGCTATAGCCCATGGTCTCGGAGTGATTTTCGTCTTTTTTTCAAATCCTCAAAAATGATGCAAAACGGCATGCTATAGTATGCCGTTCGAGACCATGGGCTATAGCCCATCGCCATGGTCATAAATGATGAAAAACAAGGATTTTAAAAAAAAGACGAAAATGACTCCGAGACGATGGGCTATAGCCCATGGTCTCGGAGTGATTTTCGTCTTTTTTTCAAATCCTCAAAAATGATGCAAAACGGCATGCTATAGTATGCCGTTCGAGACCATGGGCTATAGCCCATCGCCATGGTCATAAATGATGAAAAACCAGGATTTGAAAAAAAAGACGAAAATGACTCCGAGACGATGGGCTATAGCCCATGGTCTCGGAGTGATTTTCGTCTTTTTTTCAAATCCTCAAAAATGATGCAAAACGGCATGCTATAGTATGCCGTTCAAGACCATGGGCTATAGCCCATCGCCATGGTCATAAATGATGAAAAACAAGGATTTGAAAAAAAGACGAAAATGACTCCGAGACGATGGGCTATAGCCCATGGTCTCGGAGTGATTTTCGTCTTTTTTTCAAATCCTCAAAAATGATGCAAAACGGCATGCTATAGTATGCCGTTCAAGACCATGGGCTATAGCCCATCGTCATGGTCATAAATGATGAAAAACAAGGATTTGAAAAAAAGACGAACATGACACCGAGACGATGGGCTATAGCCCATGGTCTCGGAGTGATTTTCGTCTTTTTTTCAAATCCTCAAAAATGATGCAAAACGGCATGCTATAGTATGCCGTTCGAGACCATGGGCTATAGCCCATCGCCATGGTCATAAATGATGAAAAACAAGGATTTGAAAAAAAAGACGAAAATGACTCCGAGACGATGGGCTATAGCCCATGGTCTCGGAGTGATTTTCGTCTTTTGTTCAAATCCTCAAAAATGATGCAAAACGGCATGCTATAGTATGCCGTTCAAGACCATGGGCTATAGCCCATCACCATGGTCATAAATGATGAAAAACAAGGATTTGAAAAAAAGACGAAAATGACTCCGACACGATGGGCTATTGCCCATGGTCTCGGAGTGATTTTCGTCTTTTTTTCAAATCCTCAAAAATGATGCAAAACGGCATGCTATAGTATGCCGTTCGAGACCATGGGCTATTGCCCATCGCCATGGTCATAAATGATGAAAAACAAGGATTTGAAAAAAAGACGAAAATGACACCGAGACGATGGGCTATAGCCCATGGTCTCGGAGTGATTTTCGTCTTTTTTTCAAATCCTCAAAAATGATGCAAAACGGCATGCTATAGTATGCCGTTCGAGACCATGGGCTATAGCCCATCGCCATGGTCATAAATGATGAAAAACGAGGATTTGAAAAAAAGACGAAAATGACTCCGAGACGATGGGCTATAGCCCATGGTCTCGGAGTGATTTTTTGTCTTTTTTTCAAATCCTCAAAAATGATGCAAACCGAATACTATAGCATGCCGTTCGAGACCATGGGCTATAGCCCATCGCCATGGTCATAAATGATGAAAAACAAGGATTTGAAAAAAAGACGAAAATGACTCCGAGACGATGGGCTATAGCCCATGGTCTCGGAGTGATTTTCGTCTTTTTTTCAAATCCTCAAAAATGATGCAAAACGGCATGCTATAGTATGCCGTTCGAGACCATGGGCTATAGCCCATCGCCATGGTCATAAATGATGAAAAACAAGGATTTGAAAAAAAGACGAAAATGACTCCGAGACAATGGGCTATAGCCCATGGTCTCGGAGTGATTTTCGTCTTTTTTTCAAATCCTCAAAAATGATGCAAAACGGCATGCTATAGTATGCCGTTCGAGACCATGGGCTATAGCCCATCGCCATGGTCATAAATGATGAAAAACAAGGATTTGAAAAAAAAGACGAAAATGACTCCGAGACGATGGGCTATAGCCCATGGTCTCGGAGTGATTTTCGTCTTTTGTTCAAATCCTCAAAAATGATGCAAAACGGCATGCTATAGTATGCCGTTCAAGACCATGGGCTATAGCCCATCACCATGGTCATAAATGATGAAAAACAAGGATTTGAAAAAAAGACGAAAATGACTCCGAGACGATGGGCTATAGCCCATGGTCTCGGAGTGATTTTCGTCTTTTTTTCAAATCCTCAAAAATGATGCAAAACGGCATGCTATAGTATGCCGTTCGAGACCATGGGCTATTGCCCATCGCCATGGTCATAAATGATGAAAAACAAGGATTTGAAAAAAAGACGAAAATGACACCGAGACGATGGGCTATAGCCCATGGTCTCGGAGTGATTTTCGTCTTTTTTTCAAATCCTCAAAAATGATGCAAAACGGCATGCTATAGTATGCCGTTCGAGACCATGGGCTATAGCCCATCGCCATGGTCATAAATGATGAAAAACGAGGATTTGAAAAAAAGACGAAAATGACTCCGAGACGATGGGCTATAGCCCATGGTCTCGGAGTGATTTTTTGTCTTTTTTTCAAATCCTCAAAAATGATGCAAAACCGAATACTATAGCATGCCGTTCGAGACCATGGGCTATAGCCCATCGCCATGGTCATAAATGATGAAAAACAAGGATTTGAAAAAAAGACGAAAATGACTCCGAGACGATGGGCTATAGCCCATGGTCTCGGAGTGATTTTCGTCTTTTTTTCAAATCCTCAAAAATGATGCAAAACGGCATGCTATAGTATGCCGTTCGAGACCATGGGCTATAGCCCATCGCCATGGTCATAAATGATGAAAAACGAGGATTTGAAAAAAAGACGAAAATGACTCCGAGACGATGGGCTATAGCCCATGGTCTCGGAGTGATTTTCGTCTTTTGTCCAAATCCTCAAAAATGATGCAAAACGGAATACTATAGCATGCCGTTCGAGACCATGGGCTATAGCCCATCGCCATGGTCATAAATGATGAAAAACAAGGATTTGAAAAAAAGACGAAAATGACTCCGAGACGATGGGCTATAGCCCATGGTCTCGGAGTGATTTTCGTCTTTTTTTCAAATCCTCAAAAATGATGCAAAACGGCATGCTATAGTATGCCGTTCGAGACCATGGGCTATAGCCCATCGCCATGGTCATAAATGATGAAAAACAAGGATTTTAAAAAAAAGACGAAAATGACTCCGAGACGATGGGCTATAGCCCATGGTCTCGGAGTGATTTTCGTCTTTTTTTCAAATCCTCAAAAATGATGCAAAACGGCATGCTATAGTATGCCGTTCGAGACCATGGGCTATAGCCCATCGCCATGGTCATAAATGATGAAAAACAAGGATTTGAAAAAAAAGACGAAAATGACTCCGAGACGATGGGCTATAGCCCATGGTCTCGGAGTGATTTTCGTCTTTTTTTCAAATCCTCAAAAATGATGCAAAACGGCATGCTATAGTATGCCGTTCAAGACCATGGGCTATAGCCCATCGCCATGGTCATAAATGATGAAAAACAAGGATTTGAAAAAAAGACGAAAATGACACCGAGACGATGGGCTATAGCCCATGGTCTCGGAGTGATTTTCGTCTTTTTTTCAAATCCTCAAAAATGTGGCAAAACGGCATGCTATAGTATGCCGTTCGAGACCATGGGCTATAGCCCATCGCCATGGTCATAAATGATGAAAAACAAGGATTTGAAAAAAAGACGAAAATCACTCCGAGACCATGGGCTATAGCCCATCGCCATGGTCATAAATGATGAAAAACAAGGATTTGAAAAAAAGACGAAAATCACTCCGAGACCATGGGCTATAGCCCATCGCCATGGTCATAAATGATGAAAAACAAGGATTTGAAAAAAAGACGAAAATGACTCCGAGACGATGGGCTATAGCCCATGGTCTCGGAGTGATTTTCGTCTTTTTTTCAAATCCTCAAAAATGATGCAAAACGGCATGCTATAGTATGCCGTTCAAGACCATGGGCTATAGCCCATCGCCATGGTCATAAATGATGAAAAACAAGGATTTGAAAAAAAGACGAAAATGACACCGAGACGATGGGCTATAGCCCATGGTCTCGGAGTGATTTTCGTCTTTTTTTCAAATCCTCAAAAATGATGCAAAACGGCATGCTATAGTATGCCGTTCGAGACCATGGGCTATAGCCCATCGCCATGGTCATAAATGATGAAAAACAAGGATTTGAAAAAAAGACGAAAATGACTCCGAGACAATGGGCTATAGCCCATGGTCTCGGAGTGATTTTCGTCTTATTTTCAAATCCTCAAAAATGATGCAAAACGGCATGCTATAGTATGCCGTTCGAGACCATGGGCTATAGCCCATCGCCATGGTCATAAATGATGAAAAACAAGGATTTGAAAAAAAAGACGAAAATGACTCCGAGACGATGGGCCCATGGTCTCGGAGTGATTTTCGTCTTTTTTTCAAATCCTCAAAAATGATGCAAAACGGCATGCTATAGTATGCCGTTCGAGACCATGGGCTATAGCCCATCGCCATTGTCATAAATGATGAAAAACGAGGATTTGAAAAAAAGACGAAAATGACTCCGAGACGATGGGCTATAGCCCATGGTCTCGGAGTGATTTTCGTCTTTTTTTCAAATCCTCAAAAATGATGCAAAACGGCATGCTATAGTATGCCGTTCAAGACCATGGGCTATAGCCCATCACCATGGTCATAAATGATGAAAAACAAGGATTTGAAAAAAAGACGAAAATGACTCCGAGACGATGGGCTATGGCCCATGGTCTCGGAGTGATTTTCGTCTTTTTTTCAAATCCTCAAAAATGATGCAAAACGGCATGCTATAGTATGCCGTTCGAGACCATGGGCTATTGCCCATCGCCATGGTCATAAATGATGAAAAACAAGGATTTGAAAAAAAGACGAAAATGACACCGAGACGATGGGCTATAGCCCATGGTCTCGGAGTGATTTTCGTCTTTTTTTCAAATCCTCAAAAATGATGCAAAACGGCATGCTATAGTATGCCGTTCGAGACCATGGGCTATAGCCCATCGCCATTGTCATAAATGATGAAAAACGAGGATTTGAAAAAAAGACGAAAATGACTCCGAGACGATGGGCTATAGCCCATGGTCTCGGAGTGATTTTTTGTCTTTTTTTCAAATCCTCAAAAATGATGCAAAACCGAATACTATAGCATGCCGTTCGAGACCATGGGCTATAGCCCATCGCCATGGTCATAAATGATGAAAAACAAGGATTTGAAAAAAAGACGAAAATGACTCCGAGACGATGGGCTATAGCCCATGGTCTCGGAGTGATTTTCGTCTTTTTTTCAAATCCTCAAAAATGATGCAAAACGGCATGCTATAGTATGCCGTTCGAGACCATGGGCTATAGCCCATCGCCATGGTCATAAATGATGAAAAATGAAAAAAAGACGAAAATGACTCCGAGACGATGGGCTATAGCCCATGGTCTCGGAGTGATTTTCGTCTTTTGTTCAAATCCTCAAAAATGATGCAAAACGGAATACTATAGCATGCCGTTCGAGGCCATGGGCTATAGCCCATCGCCATGGTCATAAATGATGAAAAACAAGGATTTGAAAAAAAGACGAAAATGACTCCGAGACGATGGGCTATAGCCCATGGTCTCGGAGTGATTTTCGTCTTTTTTTCAAATCCTCAAAAATGATGCAAAACGGCATGCTATAGTATGCCGTTCGAGACCATGGGCTATAGCCCATCGCCATGGTCATAAATGATGAAAAACAAGGATTTAAAAAAAAAGACGAAAATGACTCCGAGACGATGGGCTATAGCCCATGGTCTCGGAGTGATTTTCGTCTTTTTTTCAAATCCTCAAAAATGATGCAAAACGGCATGCTATAGTATGCCGTTCGAGACCATGGGCTATAGCCCATCGCCATGGTCATAAATGATGAAAAACAAGGATTTGGAAAAAAAGACGAAAATGACTCCGAGACGATGGGCTATAGCCCATGGTCTCGGAGTGATTTTCGTCTTTTTTTCAAATCCTCAAAAATGATGCAAAACGGCATGCTATAGTATGCCGTTCAAGACCATGGGCTATAGCCCATCGCCATGGTCATAAATGATGAAAAACAAGGATTTGAAAAAAAGACGAAAATGACTCCGAGACGATGGGCTATAGCCCATGGTCTCGGAGTGATTTTCGTCTTTTTTTCAAATCCTCAAAAATGATGCAAAACGGCATGCTATAGTATGCCGTTCAAGACCATGGGCTATAGCCCATCGCCATGGTCATAAATGATGAAAAACAAGGATTTGAAAAAAAGACGAAAATGACTCCGAGACGATGGGCTATAGCCCATGGTCTCGGAGTGATTTTCGTCTTTTTTTCAAATCCTCAAAAATGATGGAAAACGGCATGCTATAGTATGCCGTTCGAGACCATGGGCTATAGCCCATCGCCATGGTCATAAATGATGAAAAACAAGGATTTGAAAAGAAGACGAAAATTACTCCGAGACGATGGGCTATAGCCCATGGTCTCGGAGTGATTTTCGTCTTTTTTTCAAATCCTCAAAAATGATGCAAAACGGCATGCTATAGTATGCCGTTCGAGACCATGGGCTATAGCCCATCGCCATGGTCATAAATGATGAAAAACGAGGATTTGAAAAAAAGACGAAAATGACTCCGAGACGAGACGGAGTGATTTTCGTCTTTTTTTCAAATCCTCAAAAATGATGGAAAACGGCATGCTATTGTATGCCGTTCGAGACCATGGGCTATAGCCCATCGCCATGGTCATAAATGATGAAAAAAGAGGATTTGAAAAAAAGACGAAAATGACTCCGAGACGATGGGCTATAGCCCATGGTCTCGGAGTGATTTTCGTCTTTTGTTCAAATCCTCAAAAATGATGCAAAACGGAATACTATAGTATGCCGTTCAAGACCATGGGCTATAGCCCATCGCCATGGTCATAAATGATGAAAAACAAGGATTTGAAAAAAAGACGAAAATGACTCCGAGACGATGGGCTATAGCCCATGGTCTCGGAGTGATTTTCGTCTTTTTTTCAAATCCTCAAAAATGATGCAAAACGGCATGCTATAGTATGCCGTTCAAGACCATGGGCTATAGCCCATCGCCATGGTCATAAATGATGAAAAACAAGGATTTGAAAAAAAGACGAAAATGACTCCGAGACGATGGGCCATGGGCTATAGCCCATGGTCTCGGAGTGATTTTCGTCTTTTTTTCAAATCCTCAAAGATGATGCAAAACGGCATGCTATAGTATGCCGTTCGAGACCATGGGTTATAGCCCATCGCCATGGTCATAAATTATGAAAAACAAGGATTTGAAAAAAAGACGAAAATGACTCCGAGACGATGGGCCATGGGCTATAGCCCATGGTCTCGGAGTGATTTTCGTCTTTTTTTCAAATCCTCAAAAATGATGGAAAACGGCATGCTATAGTATGCCGTTCGAGACCATGGGCTATAGCCCATCGCCATGGTCATAAGTGATGAAAAACAAGGATTTGAAAAAAAGACGAAAATTACTCTGAGACGATGGGCTATAGCCCATGGTCTCGGAGTGATTTTCGTCTTTTTTTCAAATCCTCAAAAATGATGCAAAACGGCATGCTATAGTATGCCGTTCGAGACCATGGGCTATAGCCCATCGCCATGGTCATAAATGATGAAAAACGAGGATTTGAAAAAAAGACGAAAATGACTCCGAGACGATGGGCTATAGCCCATGGTCTCGGAGTGATTTTCGTCTTTTTTTCGAATCCTCAAAAATGATGCAAAACGGAATGCTATAGCATGTCGTTAGAGACCATGGGCTATAGCCCATCGCCATGGTCATAAATGATGAAAAACAAGGATTTGAAAAAAAGACGAAAATGACTCCGAGACGATGGGCTATAGCCCATGGTCTCGGAGTGATTTTCGTCTTTTTTTCAAATCCTCAAAAATGATGCAAAACGGCATGCTATAGTATGCCGTTCGAGACCATGGGCTATAGCCCATCGCCATGGTCATAAATGATGAAAAACGAGGATTTGAAAAAAAGACGAAAATGACTCCGAGACGATGGGCTATAGCCCATGGTCTCGGAGTGATTTTCGTCTTTTTTTCGAATCCTCAAAAATGATGCAAAACGGAATGCTATAGCATGCCGTTAGAGACCATGGGCTATAGCCCATCGCCATGGTCATAAATGATGAAAAACAAGGATTTGAAAAAAAAGACGAAAATGACTCCGAGACGATGGGCTATATCCCATGGTCTCGGAGTGATTTTTGTCTTTTTTTCAAATCCTCAAAAATGATGGAAAACGGCATGCTATAGTATGCCGTTCGAGACCATGGGCTATAGCCCATCGCCATGGTCATAAAGGATGAAAAACGAGGATTTGAAAAAAAGACGAAAATGACTCCGAGACGATGGGCTATAGCCCATGGTCTCGGAGTGATTTTCGTCTTTTTTTCAAATCCTCAAAAATGATGCAAAACGGCATGCTATAGTATGCCGTTCAAGACCATGGGCTATAGCCCATCGCCATGGTCATAAATGATGAAAAACAAGGATTTGAAAAAAAGACGAAAATGACTCCGAGACGATGGGCTATAGCCCATGGTCTCGGAGTGATTTTCGTCTTTTTTTCAAATCCTCAAAAATGATGCAAAACGGAATGCTATAGTATGCCGTTCGAGACCATGGGCTATAGCCCATCGCCATGGTCATAAATTATGAAAAACAAGGATTTGGAAAAAAAAAGAAAATGACTCCGAGACGATGGGCTATAGCCCATGGTCTCGGAGTGATTTTCGTCTTTTTTTCAAATCCTCAAAAATGATGCAAAACGGCATGCTATAGTATGCCGTTCAAGACCATGGGCTATAGCCCATCGCCATGGTCATAAATGATGAAAAACAAGGATTTGAAAAAAAGACGAAAATGACTCCGAGACGATGGGCTATAGCCCATGGTCTCGGAGTGATTTTCGTCTTTTTTTCAAATCCTCAAAAATGATGCAAAACGGCATGCTATAGTATGCCGTTCGAGACCATGGGCTATAGCCCATCGCCATGGTCATAAATGATGAAAAACGAGGATTTGAAAAAAAGACGAAAATGACTCCGAGACGATGGGCTATAGCCCATGGTCTCGGAGTGATTTTCGTCTTTTTTTCGAATCCTCAAAAATGATGCAAAACGGAATGCTATAGCATGTCGTTAGAGACCATGGGCTATAGCCCATCGCCATGGTCATAAATGATGAAAAACAAGGATTTGAAAAAAAGACGAAAATGACTCCGAGACGATGGGCTATAGCCCATGGTCTCGGAGTGATTTTCGTCTTTTTTTCAAATCCTCAAAAATGATGCAAAACGGCATGCTATAGTATGCCGTTCGAGACCATGGGCTATAGCCCATCGCCATGGTCATAAATGATGAAAAACGAGGATTTGAAAAAAAGACGAAAATGACTCCGAGACGATGGGCTATAGCCCATGGTCTCGGAGTGATTTTCGTCTTTTTTTCGAATCCTCAAAAATGATGCAAAACGGAATGCTATAGCATGCCGTTAGAGACCATGGGCTATAGCCCATCGCCATGGTCATAAATGATGAAAAACAAGGATTTGAAAAAAAAGACGAAAATGACTCCGAGACGATGGGCTATAGCCCATGGTCTCGGAGTGATTTTTTGTCTTTTTTTCAAATCCTCAAAGATGATGCAAAACGGCATGCTATAGTATGCCGTTCGAGACCATGGGCTATAGCCCATCGCCATGGTCATAAATTATGAAAAACAAGGATTTGAAAAAAAGACGAAAATGACTCCGAGACGATGGGCTATAGCCCATGGTCTCGGAGTGATTTTCGTCTTTTTTTCAAATCCTCAAAAATGATGCAAAACGGCATGCTATAGTATGCCGTTCGAGACCATGGGCTATAGCGCATCGCCATGGTCATAAATGATGAAAAACAAGGATTTGAAAAAAAAGACGAAAATGACTCCGAGACGATGGGCTATAGCCCATGGTCTCGGAGTGATTTTCGTCTTTTTTTCAAATCCTCAAAAATGATGCAAAACGGCATGCTATAGTATGCCGTTCAAGACCATGGGCTATAGCCCATCGCCATGGTCATAAATGATGAAAAACAAGGATTTGAAAAAAAGACGAAAATGACTCCGAGACGATGGGCTATAGCCCATGGTCTCGGAGTGATTTTCGTCTTTTTTTCAAATCCTCAAAAATGATGCAAAACGGCATGCTATAGTATGCCGTTCAAGACCATGGGCTATAGCCCATCGCCATGGTCATAAATGATGAAAAACAAGGTTTTGAAAAAAAGACGAAAATGACTCCGAGACGATGGGCTATAGCCCATGGTCTCGGAGTGATTTTCGTCTTTTTTTCAAATCCTCAAAAATGATGCAAAACGGCATGCTATAGTATGCCGTTCGAGACCATGGGCTATAGCCCATCGCCATGGTCATAAATGATGAAAAACAAGGATTTGAAAAAAATGACGAAAATGACTCCGAGACGATGGGCTATAGCCCATGGTCTCGGAGTGATTTTCGTCTTTTTTTCAAATCCTCAAAAATTATGCAAAACGGCATGCTATAGTATGCCGTTCAAGACCATGGGCTATAGCCCATCGCCATGGTCATAAATGATGAAAAACAAGGATTTGAAAAAAGACGAAAATGACTCCGAGACGATGGGCTATAGCCCATGGTCTCGGAGTGATTTTCGTCTTTTTTTCAAATCCTCAAAAATGATGCAAAACGGCATGCTATAGTATGCCGTCTGAGGCCATGGGCTGAACTTGAACCCACAACCTGTGGCTCACATAGACAGCAGCTTATCACAGAGTGCCACCATGCTCTCTGAGAATCTCCTCAGCTTTCCATCTCTTTCCAGTTCTCTTCTGGATGTTATTCTCCAAAACATGCTGAAGAGTGAAAGTAGGAGGAACTCAGCTGGATTTTAACTCACAACCTCTGGCTCACATGGACGTCATCTTAACAAGGGTGCCACTGAGCTCTCAGTGATTTTTAGGTTGTAAGTTGTTCTTCTTGGTGTCACTTTTCAAATGGGGCCTTGGGATCATGTACAGAGCATTTGAATGGTGCTGTGCATCAAAGGTGTCTTTAGTGCTTTTAAGTGTTATCGTGGATGTTAATCAGATAATACAGAGGAGAAACCATGACAGGACACAGACAGCCTCCCCATTGCTGGATGTGATCCTGGCAGCCAGCCCAGGTGTGTTCTGGTCCTGTTGATTGAGCTGAGAAGCACCTATAAACCTTCAAGGTTTATAGGTCCTTTTTTCGTCTTTTTTTCAAATCCTTATTTTTCATCATTTATGACCATGGGCTATAGCCCATATCGGACGGCATACTATAGCATGCCGTTTTTCATCATTTTTGAGGATTTGAAAAAAAGACGAAAATCACTCCGAGACGATGGGCTATAGCCCATGGTCTCGAACGGCATACTATAGCATGCTGTTTTGCATCATTTTTGAGGATTTGAAAAAAAGACGAAAATGACTCCGAGACGATGGGCTATATAGCCCATGGTCTCGGAGTGATTTTTGTCTTTTTTTCAAATCCTCGTTTTTCATCATTTATGACCATGGGCTAAAGCCCATATCGGACAGCATACTATAGCATGCCGTTTTTCATCATTTTTGAGGATTTGAAAAAAAGACGAAAATCACTCCGAGACGATGGGCTATAGCCCATATCGGACGGCATACTATAGCATGCCGTTTTGCATCATTTTTGAGGTTTTGAAAAAAAGACGAAAATGACTCCGAGACGATGGGCTATAGCCCATGGTCTCGGAGTGATTTTTGTCTTTTTTTCAAATCCTCGTTTTTGGCCTCAGACGGCATACTATAGCATGCCATTTTTCATCATTTTTGAGGTTTTGAAAAAAAGAAGAAAATCACTCCGAGACAATGGACTATAGCCCATGGTCTCGGACGGCATACTATAGCATGCCGTTTTTCATCATTTTTGAGGATTTGAAAAAAAGACGAAAATCACTCCGAGACCATGGGCTATAGTCCATTGTCTCGGAGTGATTTTCGTCTTTTTTCAAATCCTCAAAAATGTAGATGGTAAATGGTGCATTTATATAGCACCTTTATCCAAGGCGCTTTACAGAGATTGTGCATTACATTCACCCATTCACACACCGATGGCAGCGGAAACCATGCAAGGCACCAACTAGCACATTGGGAGTACAGTGTCTCGCTCAAGGACACTTCGACAGTAACTCTGGGGGAGCCCGGGTTCGAACTGGCAACCTTATGGTTACCATCCATACAAGTACAGAATAGTATGCGGTCCGAGTCACTGGGGGGACACTGGGAAGGCACTGTGGGGGCACTGGGGAGGCACTGGGGGGCACTGGGGAGGCACTGGGGGGACACTGGGGGCACTGGGGAGGCACTTGGGGGACACTGGGGAGGCACTGGGGGACACTGGGGGGACACTGGGGGGGCACTGGGGAGGCACTGGGGGGGCACTACTGGGGAGGCACTGGGGGACACTGGGGGGACACTGGGGGGGCACTGGGGGGGCACTGGGGAGGCACTACTGGGGAGGCACTGGGTGGACACTCATGGCTGCGGGGAACACTGGCTGGGGGGGACACTAGCTGGGGGAACACTGGCTGGGGGGGGACACTGGCTGGGGGGGACACTAGCTGGGGGAACACTGGCTGGGGGGGACACTGGCTGGGGGGGACACTGGCTGGGGGGGACACTGGCTGGGGGGGACACTGGCTGGGGGAACACTGGCTGGGGGGGACACTGGCTGGGGGGGACACTAGCTGGGGGAACACTGGCTGGGGGGGGACACTGGCTGGGGGAACACTGGCTGGGGGGGGGACACTAGCTGGGGGAACACTAGCTGGGGGGGACACTGGCTGGGGGGGACACTAGCTGGGGAACACTGGCTGGGGGGGACACTGGCTGGGGGAACACTGGCTGGGGAACACTATGGGAAACCTAAAATGAATGGTGAATTCTCTTCCGGTACCCTCGCAGGGGGCGGGACACTCTATACTTTATAGTACTCTTTTCAGTAACTTTGGGGTGGATTTCTTTCCTGGAACTGTTTTTCCTTAATCCTTTAAAAATGTATTTTAAGATTCTGCCAGGTATCAAGCTGAACTAATGTCCCAGTTTTCAACGACATACTATGTCGTTTTTCATGTTTTTCATGATTTTTTTTTAATCATCAAAAATCACAGAAAACTATAGTATGCAGTTTTTCATGGTTCGATGATTAAAAAATCACACCCGTGTGAACTGAGTGGTGTAAGGTCTTATATAGCCTGATCAGCTGTGGTCTGACGTAATATCTGACGTAATGAAATCACACCCGGGTGAACTGGGTGACCGTAGCAACCATGCTCATTTTGTATGCACAGACAGACAGACAGACTAACAAAGCCAGTTGTAGGAGTGGTTTACACCACTCAAAAATGAAATCATGAAAAACGAAATGTTTAAGTATACTCATACATAGACAATAGACATCTGCTTAAAGTGCTGGTGTGGTAAACTAATGATCATATTCTCAGTACAGAAATTCTATGTTCAAACCCCAGTCCTCCTGTGCTGTGTTTCAACTTTACTCACTATTTGTTGAGTGTGTCTGAGTGATGGTGAATGGGTCTAATCAAAACAAAGATTACATGTTCGAATCTCAGTCTTTCTAAAGTTTAATGCTCGAGTGTTTCAGCTTTAGCCTACTAATTGAAGGCTAACATACAAAAGAACAAGAAAGAAGAGGAATGATCTGAGCACTATACAAAAAGGTGGATGTAGGGTGCATTATTAAAGTAAAAAGAATAGGAAAAAAGAACACTTTGAAAGTTCTAAGAGATAACCGATGAAAGTCATGATGTAGTAGGCTAATGATCCGGCACTCAAAACAGAGATTCCATGTTTAAATCTCAGTCCTCCTATAGTTTATATAAGCTGGAGTCTTGGAACTACTAACTGAAGGCAAACGTGCAAAAGTAAAGATCACTTAAAAACTAGAAAAAGTGCCCCTCGGGGCACAGGTCTCCACCAGGGCAGGTCAGGTTGTGGCCTCCTGGTGGCGCTATAATAGGCCAATGTGAAAAGGGTGCCATTTCTTCATAGGCCTTTGATGGCAATTGGATGATTTGAGGCATTTTGTTCCAAAAATGTGTTTTGCAAAAATTAACCTGTTGGTAGCGCTATAACAGGCCAATGTGAAAAGGGTGGGATATATTCCTCAGCCTAGTAAGAAAATGTGTGAAAGATTTCACGTAAATTGCATGCTGCGTTCATGATTTGAGGCTTTTGTTCAAAACGGGGCAATCTTGCAAACTGTGAAAGCCAATTATAGCCAATTAGGATGGAATATGAAATATCGGACAGATCCGACTTGAGCACATGACCATAGAGATACTGTGTAACGATTTGTGAGATTTTTGGACAGAATCTGGAGGAGTAATATAAAAAATCACACCCGTGTGAACTGAGTGGTGTAAGGTATTATATAGCCTGATCAGCTGTGGTCTGACGTAATGTCTGACGTAATGAAATCACACCCGTGTGAACTGGGTGACCATAGCAACCATGCTCATTTTTTGGTACGAACAGACACGTAAACTAACAAAGCTGAAATCACACCCGGGTGAACTGGGTGACCATAGCAACCATGCTCATTTTTTGGTACGAACAGACACGTAAACTAACAAAGCCAGTTGTAGGAGTGGTTTACACCACTCAAAAAATGTGTTTTACAAAAGTCGGCCTCCTGGTGGCGCTATAAAAGGCAGATGCGGAAAATGCAGGTCAAAGGTTTGTCCTTGGCCTCTAGGGAGTGTGCATGCAACGTTTCACGCAGATCGGTGCAGTTTTAGGTTAAAAATGTGAAAAGCTGCCTCATGGTGGCGCTATAAGAGGCCGTTCTGGAAAATGTGGGGCAGAGGTTCATCGTTGGCATCCAGGGAGTGTGTGTGCAAAGTTTGGCATCGACCGGGTTAACGGTGCCGGAGATTAGCTGTTAACAGACGGACGGCAGGACACACACACACACACACACACACACACACACACACACACACACACACACACACACACACACACACACACACACACACACACACACGGACGGAGTGCAAAACATACTCTCTCCCCATGCCTTCGACCTGGTGGAGACAATTACAAAGAGACTTTGGCTAACAGTGTCTGAGTGATGGCGCAGTGGTCAGAGGCAACCGATCAGCGCACCACACCATTGAGCCAAGGCACCTTTGGGCCCTCAGCAGATAGATGTCTCCTGGTGCTTTTGTGTTTTTCTTTTTAAGTTAATTAAGGAGCTTTGTGTGTCTCTGGCTGCTTGGGTCTGTCCCTGGCTGGCTGGCTGGGTCTGAGCACGAAAATAGCATTTGGTTGGTTTTCAAAACCAAGTATCACTGTTGTGCAGCCTAACACACACATACATATTAACTGTATATATGATGATTTCAGGTGTATCAGTATAGTATAGTACAGTACAGTAGAGGGACCCCCTGGGGACCCCCACACGGTAACTCTGTCATTTCCCGGCCGTTTCAGATGCGGGGCGGCTCGCCGGAACCGGGCCGGCACCCTGGGCGCATTCCTGCGGGTCTGGAAGTTCCGGGGACCCCCCAGGGACCCCCACACGGAGTTGCACCACTTACTTCACACGGGTGTGATTTTTATTATAGCCTTGACATTTTCAAAGTACTCCAGCATTGAACTATAGGACAACAGGGATTTGAACATGGAACCTCTATGCTGCGAGTCTGGTCATTAGACCACTACACCATCACTCCGGCAGCCTGAGCAGATGTCTTGTACTGTTGAAGTGTTCTTTTGTATGTAAATGTAAATACTCCAGCATTGAAGTATTGGGATTTACACTTAATTTTGATGTGCGGTGTCAAGAAAATGAAAACATGAAACATTTGACTAAAGTCAAAAAGGTTGCCGACTCCTGGACTAGCTCTTCAAAAACAAAGTATGCACTATGCAAGCAACTTGTATGTCTAATATTGTCCCTTTAACTAAACCATATGGACACAAAAAAAGTTTAACAACATCACATCATTGGCCCGTATGCAAATATGTTACACTGGCATGCATACTCTCCACATACCCCGTGTTAACTCACACAACTGGAACTTTTACTATTTCTTCAGGTCAAGACCAGCTGAGCTGAGCTGACCCCCACCAGTAATGAGACATATTAATACATTCTCAGAAAATGTAAGAATGTAGAATAAATAATCCAGATTGACGAACAGGATTGACAAGGTGATAAAGTGACCAGATCCAAAGTGTTCATTTGAGGGACAGAATTGTCACTTCATGGGACAAGTGGGATGGGACGGGGTTAGCATCTTACTTAAGTTGCTATTAAATGCCTTGATGTCATTCAACCATAGGCCTATTATTTTGTTATTAAACCCCTCTGGCGTCTCACATTTTGTTTTAAAATTGGTTATGGGTGGTGTTGTGGCTATTTTGTTGGTTCCAAACATTTCTACCTTAGCCAACAAACCCACTGATGCACTCAGGGATTATGGATGTACGCAGACATAAGAAACAGATTGTCCACAGGTTCAATGTCATTTTGGTTTGCATTTACTTTCCAAAGTGCAGTGAATGATACATTACAAACAGTCACATCTTCTCTTCCTTGTTATCGCATGATCTCTGTGCTGTCTGTCTGTCTGTCTGTCTGTCTGTCTGTCAGGTAAAAAACATTTGTCCACCAGGTGCATGCCCCTCCCCAATCACCCAGGCCTACTTAAGCTCTCCATCAATCAATTAGGCCTGGGGAGGCGTGCCCTTGGTGTCCAAACAGTGATTCAATTACATAATAACCCAACAAACCAATACCCAATAATACCAAATAATAACTACAACAATTGTGATAATAATAAATATACATACCAAACAGTGAGGTATGGCCAACTTGGTACTGTAGCCTGGATATTTCTCATGTTATTTTAATGGGAACACAAGTAAAAAAAAAAGTAAGTACACAAGTAAAAGAGACAAGGAGAGCTTTACAACAGAAAGACAACTTTAGGGGCCTAACTATTAGACATTTGATCAGTCACAATGTGAGACAGGGTTTCAATTTGTGGGTCACCTGAAAAAGTCTAGGAAATGAGGGACTGTCCCACGCAAAGGGGGACATCTGGTCACCCTACAAGGTGACCATTGCAGTTGCCACACTTTTGGTGTTCTGTTGGGGTCATTTATTTTCTCTCCTCCCAACATAGGTTGACACAACTTGACAGACTACTAATGCTTGCCAGCATGAGTGGTGGTAGGCGGTGCGTGGTCACAGACCATCAGAACCTGAGTGGTGGTAGGCGGTGCGTGGTCACAGACCATCAGAACCTGAGTGGTGGTAGGCGGTGCGTGGTCACAGACCATCAGAACCTGAGTGGTGTTAGGCGGTGCGTGGTCACAGACCATCAGAACCTGAGTGGTGGTAGGCGGTGCGTGGTCACAGACCATCAGAACCTGAGTGGTGGTAGGCGGTGCGTGGTCACAGACCATCAGAACCTGAGTGGTGTTAGGCGGTGCGTGGTCACAGACCATCAGAACCTGAGTGGTGGTAGGTGGTGCGTGGTCACAGACCATCAGAACCTGTGATTTAAAAACAGGAGAAAGGAGCTCTTGTTTGAAACATATAAAACTGAAGGCATATCAGTTTTTTGTTGAAATATAATATATAAAATATATAAAGACAACTGACTTGATCCAAGTCTATGAACTCAAGTCTATCTGGAACCATTCATATTTTACTTTATGGTCATAAAAAAGAGTCTCTGCCTTAGAAAAAAGGGTGGCATTTCATTAATTATTTCAGCACAATAAACAGGCCTCTGTGTCCCAGCATGCATCTACCTTAACATACTATCCCGCAGGCCTATACAGTACCTTTGTCTATTTACGGTACGTTCCCCTGAATCTGTGGGAGCCATGACTCCCAGGTCACGCAAGAAACAACTGATCCACTGTACCAGCCTGTACTGTTGACAGGAGAGAGGGCAGATTCTGGTTATTAACAAGATTCCTTAACCATCACCCTGATTTTTATCACACTGGAGATACCAGCTTATGGACTGAGAAGTAGACCATACTGTGATAACATGCCTCAAAGTGTTTGCATTCCAAAATTAGTCGCTTGGATGAAAAATACAATGTTGGCTTTAACTGTATAAATAGCACAAGAGATACTTGCGTCACATCCTGTGTGATGGTAAACAAAAACACTGTGGTATATTTATGAATGATTACGAATAGAAACTGGATCAAGAGGAATGAAGAGAAAAAGAAAGAGCGAGAGACCCAGAGGGTATCTCTCTTTCTCTCTGGCTCTTGCTTGCTGTGACACAGCGCTTCTGTTTATCTAAAGATTGATATCATTGTATGCTTACAGCTTTGCACATTTACACATTGACACATCTCTGGCCTTTTGCCTTCTACCTCATGTTTCCAATGTGATTGTAAAAGGGGAACATAGCTACAATGGGAAACATACCTTAGGCTCAGCGGAGCCATCTGTAAACAACATGTTCATGGTGCCAGAGCTGAATTATCACAGGCTTCTTTTATCAACAGCCAACGCAGGGTTGCCAAGGGGACAGGGGCGGATTTGGAAGGTGTTCCCTTTGGTGTGACAGTCACACAGCGAGAGCAACAGCGGACACATTGTGTGGAGAGCTTGTCTTGTGTACTCGCTGGGAGATTCCACAGCATTCCTGTGACTATAAGAGCTCTGTCTCACATCTGAAACTGCTCTCTGAGAGACAGCAGGAGTGAGACTTCACAAATTCCACAGGTTAAATAAGCTCCTGCGAGATTTTGAAAGACCTCTTGGAGATCAAGGTCAGAGATCCAGGCAGCGAAGCCAGACGTGACAACTTACACAGGATGAACGCTTCAGCCAACATGCCTCAACACCTGTGGAATCCTCTGCCTGACAGCTATGATCTTATGTGAATTAATTTTTCTTCATCAGGTACAACTCTGATAGCTTTTTGGCGTAAACTGTGCTGGAATACAACCATGGCAAAGACCTTTCTTGCTTGGCTGCCAGCTACTGAGTTGACAAAGCGCCTAACATGCTGATGCAAATAGAGATGTGTTTAAAAAGACAAGTTTCTTAGTTTTGGCAAAAACAACCATCAGCTATTAACAAAAAGGCTAATGCCTCCCATACATAAGAGTTGTGACAAGATTTTGGAAAGATTTTTTAAATTTTTCTAATTTAGTCTTTTAAAAGTATTTCCAAATTCTTGTCAAAACTCTTGTAGTGTATATGGGAGGCTTAAGGAGATAAGACATGCAACGACCCAAAAAGATTGAATAAAGATTATATATATATATATATATATGTGTGTGTGTGTGTGTGTGTGTGTGTGTGTGTGTGTGTGTGTGTGTGTGTGTGTGTGTGTGTGTGTGTGTGTGTGTGTGTGTGTGCGTGCGTGCGCACGCGCGTGCGTGCGTGTGTTTTTTGGGGGGGGGGGATTTGACATAAAATCTATCTGAAAAGGACAGTTAATAAAGAGACTGGAAAGTCGGGAGAGTGAGGGAATCACATGAAGCAAATAAAAGTGTTTTTAATTCTAAAGACTGCTTTCTTTCTTTTCTTTGGTCCATGATATCATAGGCTATGCACCACCACAAACATTTAGAAAGCGTTTTAGTTATTATACAGTAGTAGCCAGACTAGCCTACATGCACCCCACCTACCTTCTACTGGCACCAGGGTGACAATTAAAACTGTCCCATATTTCCAGTAGTGCGCATAGGCGGGGCAGAAGGACCATGAAGGAAGGAGGGATCGAGCAGCTGCACAAATTCTTCTCATAGACATTTATTTGAGCGAGCCGGTTTTCGGAGGATGTTCAAAACTGGACCGAATAATTCATAAGGCGCACGCAGCAGGCTGGTCATATACAAAATCGTGGCATTTTGTAGGCTATAAATTTCGCACGTTAAGGATACGCGTTCCGCCGGAAAAGTCCATAAACTACACTGCAGGATTGTCTGTCACAAATAGCCTAACATGAAGAGCTGGAATATTACAATGAACAGAACTTTTGATGGAGAGAGAAACGTGACTGGGATGTAGCCTAATTACGGATTTTAATCGCAGTTTAGGAGGTAACGTTAACTTTGTAGTTTATCTGTGTCGGTTATCATAATGGAATAGATATCGTAGATGCATATTTTCATTATTTCGTTATTTGTCATGCAATTTAGAAGCACATTTCACATTCCATCTGTATTAAAAAAAATCCCCCCGTGCCCCCATTTGACCAGTAGCACTGTTATCTTTAGCCTCTACAATAGACAGGAATAAGTCAACAGAGTTGGTTGTTTTTGGGGTAGCCTACCATAGCAGCACTCAGAGATACACCAACAGTGTAACTTTCACACGCCGTTGGTTTAAAAAGGGTAGCCTACAGAATGATAACGCTTCAGTAGGCAATGGGAAAGGTTCACTTTGGAATCAGATTGTCCCATAATTCCAGGAGCTTCGCTATGGGGTCAAAGATGACATGAAGAATGTGTAGTGGCCAAGGGTTCAGGTGTAGCTTTGGGCTGGGAGTCTAATGGTAATGGTGTTGTTAAACGTGCATTTAATTTTCGTTCAACCTTGTCACCAGTTCAATTCAAAGTTGAACAACGCATGTTGTTCAACTTTGTTGCCTGAAATTGATTTTACTTTTTATTGTGTGCATGATGTGCAACAAATTGCAAATGATGATGACGATGATCGTGTGTGTGTGTGTGTGTGTGTGTGTGTGTGTGTGTGTGTGTGTGTGTGTGACATGTTATGTATTGCCTAAACATTAGTTTACAAAAGTTAAGGTTTTGGCAATTTGGCATACAAGGCTATACTGATGGTCTTTAAATGCCTGACTAACCTGGCCCTTTCAAAATGTAATGAGCTATTGCAGTCATAGTACACCAACCCTAAAGCAATATTAATGCCCTATTGCCCTCCACTAACATACATCAACTTTAGCTGATGTCAATATGGGATTTTTCTTGTATCATTTTCCTATGGAATTCAATAGGAGGAGCCTGCATAGTTTTCCAAGGGTTGTGGTGTTTTTTTGGCTAGGGACCTGCTGTGTCAGCTCAGAGTCAAATGATGTAGGTCTACCCCACGCTGAAACACGTATTGTGTGTGTGTGTGTGTGTGTGTGTGTGTGTGTGTGTGTGTGTGTGTGTGTGTGTGTGTGTGTGTGTGTGTGTGTGTGTGTGTGTGTGTTTTATTGATTGATTGATTGAAGTATTTATTAACAGTTTGCAGAATTACAGTACATTTCATGCACAACTCAATGTGTGTGTGTGTGTGTGTGTGTGTGTGTGTGTGTGTGTGTGTGTGTGTGTGTGTGTGTGTGTGTGTGTGTGTGTGTGTGTGTGTGTGTGTGTGTGTGTGTGTGTGTGTGCGTGCGTGTGTGTGTGAGAGAGAGAGAGAGAGAGAGAGAGAGAGAGAGATATCGTGATCGTGATGCTACATCTACTTTGTCACTCTGTCTCAAAGGAAGACAGAGATTCCAGGGGCCCACAAAGGTCCTGTGGTTTATACTGATATTTTTCCTGCAATAATGAGGATCCAATATGATATGTTGTCTTGTGATCTCTATAGAACTCCAAGCTGCTGCCCTGAAGGAAGAAATTATGTTGGGTTCATGAACTTGACAGTTGTTATGTTGTGGTTGTGGACAATGGGACAAAATTACAGCGTAATTACCAGCTAATACATTTCTACCAATGCTTCTGATCAGCTGAAATTTCTGTAGCAGGTTTCTCTGTTGATTTTTGCCATGTGAGCGACTCAATGTTGAATGCCTTGTGGTGAATAGACGTTTCCATGATTAAGATTCGAAGGCCAAGACACAATGGTAACAATATGAAGTCAGGTCCCAATATTCAAGGACAGGCTTTGCTAGCTAGCTTTTTTACAGTAATGTTTATGTTTATGATTTTTACGGACCTGCATAATATAATTGTAACAGAGCCTTTCAAACGATCAATAGAGCTTTTACTTTGCACGAAACAAAGGAACAGGAGGTTTTTTGTGCCATTTGCCATGACAAACACTCTTACAGAGGCCCTCTAGAGTGATTCTATCTCTTTATGGTTTGATAGAGGATAGTACAGGTATATAATGTAGTTGTGTGGACAGGCCCCACCCTGCACCTTTTGTATGCGAGTCTCCATTCGGCCGCCATGCCTAAACTTGTCTCTTTTCACTTTCAGACACCTGCTCTCTTCGTTCCATGAGTGCCTGAGGGTCCATAGTCTCAGGAGGGATCAAGTATCCCTTTGTCCTGGCTAATGGACCTACAGTTCACATGCACCGCGGAGTAGTTAATGTTTTACGGAAAATAACTGCTTGTCCCCAAACTATATGCATTCAATTTGACAGCTTTAACTTCATTTCTCAACAATTCCTTCAGCCACCGTCCGCTGTTATAAAAGAATTCAAGCATGTTGTGAAGAATCTGAAGTAGTACAATAAGTAGTAAACTCAAACTTCTTGGTCATGCTGTATTATTTATATGCTATACAAATACAAATATTAATTTGTCTAATTGTTATTACCGTAAATTCATTACATGACCATTATAGCCAACCCTCTCGGGTTTTGTCCATTCAGACCTTAGCTAACAAAAGATGCCTGTGAAGTGATAAAACAGACAGAGAAATGCATGTTGTTGACTGTGGCATTGAAATCCGATTTCCTGAATAATCCATAATACCGGAACAGGAGGTGCCTTGTTAATATATGATGTTTAAGACCTACATTACAGCATTGGCTTGTTTGTGTAAGCTGATCTCATTGGCCTATAGGCACTAAGATTTCTAATCCTTCTGTCAATGTGAGAGTCCAGATTTCATGCTGATTATAGTTTGTGTGTTAGCAAGATCGCTCAACTACTTGCCAATGAGCTCCATAGTTTCAGATAGCTTCCCATTTTCCTTTAACCAAAACATTGCTTGTTTTTGGAAGGACTTTATGACATTCCTAAAACATCACAAGCTATTTGCTCGACTTGTGTAGTTCTTTAATCTCTCTCTCTCTCTCTCACTCTCTCTCTCACTCTCTCTCTCTCTCTCTCTCTCGTTTCAGTATTTTCCATCACCAACATGACACCACATCACAACTCCCTCCTGGCTCGTCTCTCCACCACGCTCCTGGTGCTTCAGTTCTTCCTGCCCCTCTCTCTGTCGTCGCTTCCAACAACTCATCACCACCTCGCTGCACATTTGCCCTCACTGACGCCTCACGCCCCCCAGCCTCTCACCCGCTCCCAGTTCAGCGCGCACACTCAGCTGGACTTCACCACGCACTGTAACTCCAGCTGCTTCCACCGAGGAGAACAACTAAAGGATAAACTGTCCTTTGAGACCCTGTATGCTGATGGCTCTCGAACCCTCACCACCGTGGACGTGGAGAGTGAAGAGGAGGACACCACCTTCGTCTCTCACACCCCACCGCCACAGAGGAGAGTGCCAAGAGTCACCTTTAGACACAAACGTGTTAAAAGGCAGATCTACGGGGCTGATGGACGCTTTAACATCCGTGGGGACCATTTCCTGTTGGACTATCCTTTCTCCACAGCGGTGCGGATCTCCACCGGCTGCACTGGGGTTCTGGTGTCCAAGCGACATGTCCTCACAGCCGCCCACTGCGTACACGATGGGAAGGATTATGTCAAGGGGGCACGAAAACTCAGGGTGGGGTTCCTTAGCCCTCCTTCCATCAATGGCACCTCCTCTAAGAAGCCTCTGGTACGCTGGGTTCGAGTCAAACGTACCCGAGTGCCAAAAGGCTGGATTCAGGGCCCCCAGGAGGTCAGCATGGACTTTGATTATGCGCTGCTGGAGTTACGCTGGCCTCATCGCAGGCCCTTCATGCGCCTGGCTGTGACCCCGTCCGCTGAGGACCTGGCCGGAAAGCGCATCCACTTCTCTGGATTCGACAGCGACAGGCCCGGGGAGCTGGTGTACCGGTTTTGCCCCGTGGAAGATGAGTCCAACGATCTCATCTATCAGCACTGTGACGCCAGGCCTGGGGCCAGTGGCTCGGGGGTTTACGGGCGAGTGTGGGACAACTCTCTGGAGCGATGGGAGAGGAAGGTCATTGGGGTCTTCTCTGGACATCAGTGGTTGGAAATAAACGGAGAGAACCGGGATTACAACGTGGCCGTACGCTTCACGCCGCTGAAATTTGCTCAGATCTGTTATTGGGTGCATGGGAATCAAGAAGAATGCAGTTTAAACTGAGATAGACAGTCACAGGACTGTGGTTGAGTCGGATCAAACAAGGACGGATGTTTAAATGTTGGATGAAGGGTAAAAGAAAGCACATAATGGTTCACAAAAAATGGGGGTAAAGTGCCTTATTGCTGCTAGTAAAACAGGTGAGACAGAATTTAATCCAATTCAAATATGATGGAAGGTGCATAAGAAATCACACCTTCTATATTCCACCCTGAAAATGCAGGAATGTTCCTTCGTAGTCCAATTCCCTCAGTGAGTCATTTCACTCCTGTCTGTAATTTGCTTCTGGAGACCTTTGGCTTCATAAAACATGTCTGCCAGTGATATCATCATCACAGCAGCTTTTAATGCACTTTTCCTCGCAGTCGGATTCATAACGTTGTCAGTATTTCCACCTTTTAAAAGCAAGCCACTTTTAACAAGAGAGGAAAGAATAACACTGACTGTGTGTGTGTGTGTGTGTGTGTGTGTGTGTGTGTGTGTGTGTGTGTGTGTGTGTGTGTGTGTGTGTGTGTGTGTGTGTGTGTGTGCGTGCGTGCGTGCGTATAAAGACACGCGTGTGTCTGTATGTGTGTGTAGTGGCAGGCAGCACATCCAGAAGTGAAAGGTTTTAAATAGCAGATATACTAACTCACATTGCATCATGACCTGGCACATTGTGAGATTTGAATTATGCTCTATTCACTATTTTTTAAATGTATTTAATTTTTTGATAAAATGTTTGCTTAAAATGACATGCCCAAAATATGGATGCCAGTTTGACAGAAAAACTAAATCTAATGAATACCATCTCACACTGGCTGTATGAACAGTAGAGTTTTCATTCAACAGTTGATACCATTTGGTACCAATCTTTAAATCATGTTCACTCCTTCTGTTGTTTGCTTTTATTCACTTCCTGCATTACATTGTACAAACAGTACAAATGTCAAGACTGAGCCATGGGGAAGGACAGGCCTCAACAAATAACAAATAATAAATAAGTTTCTACCGAGAAGCTGCATAATGACACCGACATAGATGCTTATTTAATACAGCTCCATGTGTAAAAGTTCATTTTCTTCCGTAATATAATTAAAAAAGTGAAACTTTCATATATTTTCAATTCATTGTGCATAAAGTGAAGTATTTATTCCATAACACCTCAACAGTGGCAAAGGCTGATCACATCCATGCCACGCCCCATTGATGAAATAATGTTCAAAAGTAGCCCAGACCAAGTATTGACTGCATACATTAATATACTTTTCAGATGGTCGACATTTCTCGTTTAAATTTTTGTTTTAGTGATCTGTGGTCTCGTACAATATTCTTATATTTTGAGATAGGATTTTTAGATTTTCATGAGCTGTAGCCATAATCATCAAGATTAAAACAAAAAAAGGTTTTAAAATACTTAAATAACTTAAATATAATTGAGAATATATGAAAGTTTCACTTTTTGAATTATATTAGGGACAAAAATTAACTTTTACACAATATTCAAATGTTTTTAGATGGAGCTGTGCAGTTCCACAAACATAACATTTTGAGGTCTCAAAGCACATCAGAAAATTAGACTGCTGAATGAACAAATTGTGAATGCCACTGAAATGTTTTGCTCTAAAGTTGCTGCATAGACACACATTGCTCAGTGTGGGTTGTATGGTCGATCAGAATGTTAATTTTATTTGAGAAAAAAATATGCTTACAGATATATTTTAATAAACAGATTTCTAACAATGCTGTCACGTTTTTTGTACCAAGGATTGTAGGAGTGGAGCTGGGGCGCCCTCTTGTGGTCTTAATAGGTAGAGCACCTGCACTAGGGTCTTTAGCTGGTATTTAATTGTATGCAACTGTAACTTGATGGGTATGGAACTTAAAGATTACAGGTGACAAGGTTCATGCCAAGGTTCATGCTAGCTTTCGTCACCAAGAGGGTATGCGCATGCATATTTCTGTAATGCCTACAACCAGAAACAGAGCTAAAAAGCTACAATCCTTAACAAATTTTAAAACATTTTAATTGAAACAATCTGTATGGGTAGAGCAGTGGTTACCAAACCCATCTCTGGTGGGTTCCAATAATTACACCTGACAAAAGCAGGCTCTTATGAGAGCAGAAGTTTGTTCTACCATGTGAGTGTGAGAATCCCAGGACATAAAGGTTCAGCTTGGAAGGCGTTCCCATTTATGCTTACACTTACAGGATAACTCACTGGAACACAACCTATGAATTAATGCTGTATTTTTTTTTTAATGTGGGTTTGGATACAAAGCAGAATAATTGGTGGAAAAACATCAAGTCAGACCAAATCAGTAGTTTAGTGCCTTTTATTAGAGATAAGGAGACGATACAAAACATCCACCATTCAAGAATCAGTCTAAATACTGAACACAGGCTTCAAATCCATCATCGCTCCTCATCTGAACCCTTCAAGAACACGATCTAGACTTCTAACCCACCGGATCCTTGTTTGAACAAGTAACGAGGAATGTGATCTTTAGAACATCAATGCCTTTGTCGTTTTTTTCTTTTTTCATTGAGAACAGGAAATAAAAATGGAATTCAGTAAAGTTTTGGAATTTGCATGTTCAAAACAGAAACAAAACAAAAAACCAAACAAAAATTAAATGATCTTCATTTCAACCGTGTTTTCCAACCAGAGAAGCTTTTGATAACATCTTGTGCAATTAAGTAACTTGGTTTGAACTAACACCTAGTCTCAACTACACACACTTAAAAAAAAACTTTAACTCGAAGTTTGGCAAAAAAAAAAGGTAGTTGGAACAATTATATATATATATATATTTTGAGGATTCAATATGTTGTAATCCTATCAGTTGTTGCCTGTCCCTTTCTCTGCAATCATTCAAATGGAACCCAAGAGAACAAAACCCTGTCCTTCATACATTTACATTAAGTGTTTTTAGTTTTTAAAGTCTTCGTTCTTCATCATCGGTTGTATTTATTTTGTTTTCCTTTGTGTTTTGTTCATCTTCGTGTGTGTGAACTGGAATGACAGTCTGCAGTTGTGGAATTTTGATACTGTCACTTTACCCACACCCACCCTCCCACCCACCCACGATATCCCTCCCTAGGAAGTGCCACAAATGATCCCGGTTCTGCCTCTGCCCTTCCCTCCGCACCAAATTGGAATGAACGGCTGAACCCATCAGATGTGTCTGGTAGGCCTCGATTGAAGCCTGGGGCTTGATTTATAGATTAAGAGGGGTTCCTTCCAGAGAGATTACCGATGCACCGCCAAGCTTTTCAGCGAGAGTACGCCGATCTTTGATGTCTTCCAAACCGTTCACCTGCCACTCATGTTTGATACCTAAGAAGAAAAAAAAACAAAAACAAATTATGTTCATTTCTATTTCTCCATCCACACCTCTATTTCTATTGTATAATGCCATTGTTGTCCCAATCTTTGTGTCATTGCCGTTTGTCTTTCTCTGTGGTGGTATCACAAATGTACTCTACAGGATATTATAAAGTGAATCAATCCATTTGATCCAATCGAAACTTGAAATAGACGAGGTGCAAATAATGAGCAATGGGACATAATATAAGTAAATAATAAATTGATCAATGTATTTTTATGAGCGTATGTCTACTCATCGTCCATTGCTGCAATTTTGCTGATACCCTGAGATAAAACCACTAGCAACCTGATCAGTATAAATAAAACGTGTAGTTCATGTGTCTGGCTAGTGAGCGATCTTGATCACGTCTGTGAAGACGTGAATGCATGAGGCAGAACATACAGACGATGAGGAAAGCAACTCCCTTCAGCTTGAATCAAGGACAGCTTTAGTGTTTCTGTGACTGATGAGGTTCTGTCTGTCACAGTGCATTTTTGTGTCATTCAGTTTGAGAGGAATTTGATCATGTGAACTTTAGTCATGTGGGCTTGTTATGGCTCGATTTACAGTAGGAAGGAATACAAAGCATGTTAAAGTAGGACAAATACTATGGTTATTGTCCCTTCTTTAAAAAGTAGTTCACCCAAAAATAAATGACTTACATTTTATTACGCAAGCCATAAAGCTTTGAATTGATGGAGATTTCCCATTTCTGAGACAATAATTTGATGACCGGGTCATCGGTCAATTGGACACTCAGTAAGAGACTCAGACGGTCATCAAATTATTGGCTTAGGAATGCGACAGAAACAAAAACAATCTCCATGAATACGGCTTCATTGGGTGTGTATGAAAATAAGTCATTCTTTGGGGACTATTTTTAAAGGCACTATCTGCATTGTATTAGTGTAGCCCACTATGTGGCCCATCTAATTTGGTTATGTCATTTTATCCTTGTCCTCTTATTTCTAGTTAGACATCAGCATTCCATTACTGACACCGTCTGAACCAGAGCTGGTTACATCAAGCCAATAGGCTTGATGGGTGCAGGCTAAGCCCTACGAGATCTCCAAGCTCATGATGCAATGAGCTTGTAGATCTGCCATTTGCCATGTTTGAAAGTAAAGAAAAACATTTCGAACATTTCTGCTCTGATGTGCCCAAAATAGGGGCGCCAGGGTAAAAGTGGTAATCCACCGCAGTGTTGCTTGCCGAAAGGAAAAGATTTCCATGCTAAACAATTGTGACGTGACACAGTTAGCGTGAAGCTAACCCATCACCCATAACAAATTGATTGATCTAATAACACATTAACTGGCAAACATAATTCTAAACTAGAATACAACCAATTGATATCTCACCTGTGAATTTCTTCTTAATGGCATCTTTTGAGCTGGCGTAAATCATCTTACTTTTCAGGGGTGCACTATCTGGAGCCCTGTGTGGAATGAAGACAATTAAACCAATTATCTATGTTCAAAATGTTCCTGGCCAAGAAGGAAATACTTTGCCATTTGCTTTATAATATATGGACTGAAATTTGCATCAAGAGAAAGTAGAGTTGAAGTCATGTTTTTAGGTGTGGAAAGAGGGAGATGTTGCAAGGTGAAATATTCAGCCTACAGATGGCACTACATTTTATGTTCAGTTTTATTATATTATTAGCAATGACATCATGAATTAGGCATTTGTACCATGTTTAACATGTTTACAGCTCAACAAATATTGGCTTTAGGGCAGGATCATAGTGTCAGCTTAGCGTCAGTGTCCACTTCCCCGTTCACTTCCATTCTATGGGGAAAAACAATGTTGCACATTGATGGCATTGGCGCGTGAAGTTCAACACGTCTGGAGCATAGAGTTCCAAATTAGTGAACTTTGACCGGGTGTCTACCAAAGGTAAACTAGCTTGTAGTTTTCAGTGAGCCAACAAATGCAATGGAAGTCACACCAAAAAGAACTGCCTACAACCCACAAGACAACATGGCAAAGTGGCACATCTGAAGCCTTGGCTAAGTTGGCTACAACACATCCGACACAGATGTGTGATTGTACCCTTAGTATTTAGTTTACACTAACACTCAGGATATTGCCGTTATCCTACTTGTCTGTTTCTAGGTCTGCCACCACTGTGAAGCATTTTTTTTGTATATTGCAACCGGACGCACTGGACTGTTGATGGGTGTCTGTCTGGGTTCTCACCAGAAGATGAAGACCAGGTCTTCCTTCTTTGTCTCCTTTGTTTCGTAGGTGGCATCGTACAGAGCGTAGCGGCAGTCATCTGCAGGCAGCATCTTTACAAAGTGCTGGTAGGGGTCCTGGATGGTGATTCCGAGGTCTCCCAACAGGATCTCTTTGCCTTCTTCAAGGACTATGTTCTGGTTGTCCTTGCTCAGGCAGAACATCACAGCCTTCTTCCTCCTCTTCTTCTCTTCCTCGTTGGCCTGAGCTTTACGCACTTTCATGTCGTTGAAAACTGCAACCACTTCATCTGTCACTTTGATTCCGGAGGCCTGCACACAAAAGGCTCCGTTAGATTAATCTTCAAGTACATTTCCAATTTGACAAAGCATACTTTTGCTGCAAGATGTTTTGAGAATTATGACATACTGTGTCAACACAAATGCACACCCTGCTGTCTTACATTACATTGTTGGCCACTCTTATAAATATATATATATTTTTTTAAAGCTGAATACAACCTAAGCCAGTCCTAGCATTCATAAGTTCAATTACATCCTATGAAAACCATAAAAAAGATCTCACAAACTCACGCAAATTCTCAGGGAATAACAGTTATAAATTGAGCCGTTTGAAATACTCTATCGTCCATTAAATTATTTAACTAAATTTCACCCATGCATGTTGATACTTAAATACAAGTAGACAAGCCTGGTCTGAGGAGAGAGAAATTGGCTATCATGTTAAGTTTGCTAGGAGTTGAGCTTAAAGGAAGTTTAAGGAACAGAAAACATTGACACCAGAGAATGACCCAAGAGGGCTGCATGTGACTTATCACCCTGAGCACAACACTCCTTAAAAGAGCAGCTGATAAAGAGAACCGATATTTAAGGTGTGGTCCCTTGTTACAAACAGTGGTAGTGAAGAAGACTGAAGAACATTACATACATTATATACTGGTCAAACTTCACAACAATGGCTAAAACAAAGTCACCATCTGTGCTTCAATGAGTACTATTCCACTTGCTATAAACAAGTTCTAGTTATTGAAGCTTTAGAGGAAGTGAAAAATGAAGATATAGTCCCATTGTAGCCGGACAGGTGCTTATCAGTTCCAAAGTTCAAAATCCACAATCGGGACTGGAAGAGCACTAAGGTGCGGTACCACAGGTGTGTTTCATACATATCTGAATAGTCTTAGACCATGAGCAATAACCTTAAGTTGCCATTACATAAGACATGTTGCTGGGCTGTTTACAGCCTCATGACATGACACGGTTTCACCATGTAGCTTGATGGCAGGAAGGGCTGTGTAGGAGCAAAGGGGTGGAAACAGGAATTAAGGGGGTTAGACTGCAAGGCTCTGCCACAGACAATGGGTCTTCTGTTGGAATACAAACAAGTGACATCCCTGAGTCACAGCTGCCCCATAAACTCAACTCAGGTCTTCTGATTTTGTTTAGGCCAGTGCACCACCGGAATCACATCAGTGTCGGGAAGACACGGTAGAGGATGTTAACCACACCTGCAAATAGGTTGACCCGGGCCAAGGAAAAGAGATCTGTGCGTTTTAAAATTCCACAGCAATATCCCTAAATATCCGAACACAAAATACTTGCTCGTCATCCAGTGACATGCAAGCAATAGGTGACCCACATTTAGAAGGAATTGTGCAGAAGAGGGTGTAGTAGGTTTGCTCTGCTACTTGGTTTATTGGTGAGAACAAGCAAAAGAACAATCTTAAAATACGGTATAGATTTCTGACAAGCTGCATACAAATTAAACTGCAGACATCAAGTTCACATGATCTGGGTCTGGGAGATACCCAATTCTTCTGACTCATTGTCAAAAAAAGAAAAGTGCCGATTACAATAGAATTGCAAGCTTATTTCACTTCTCCCCTCCTTTTCAGATAGACCCAAGGGCCCGTGCTGATTACAACCTGCTTTTGGTCAGTCCATTCAGAGAAAATAAGAACACTCGCATCCCCACAGACAGCCTCCTCCTCTTCCTGTCATAAAACACCAAGCGGTGTTGCATAGTCTGGGTTCAAGTTACTTAATTTTAATAGAAACCCAAGTTACTTGACCATCAATCAAAGTTTCTTTACATTGATCAACATTTCCCATAAAGGTCACCATAACTGGAACTACTAAATGGACACTATTGCTACATCAGCATAAAATAAAATATCTAGAAGAGTTGTTGAAAATGTACCTGTCTGTTTAGACAAGTTGACAGTGACACCACAACAGGAAACCCAAGCGAAGCCATAATAATGTGGTTTTAAAATATTACTTTAAAATGTCCGAATACTGAATATAGGAAACAGTGGGCTGAAAAGAGAATAGCTGAATATGACTATTATTATATATAATTTATACATTTGACCAGTTTTTGTACCATTGCCGTCATGGCCATACCTTTGTTGTGTAGAGCTACATGATATGGCAAATACATGATTACATTTTCATCACAACAAATTACGAATTAAAGGTACCACGATTCATTGACTATTCGGTTTCGCTCAAAAAAAATAACTGAACCGAATATGCATTTTGGCCACTATTCGGCAGAATATTCGGTGCATGATTGCATCCCTTGTTAAATCTAAATAAATTATGAGTGGTCTCAAGTAAATTTAATTAAATGGGGCATGATTTGAATAACTAAGATGTAGAGTACTAAGAGTATAGACTCATTATTGTCATACAAATGTTTGCAACATTCGACTCGACGATGGGGTGGAAAAAAGAGAAGTTAGCTCATTGGAGCTGATTTCTCTAAATCCACAGTCTGTTTCAAGTCATCCGGTGTACAAATTAGATGCGTAGCTCCAATCAGGAAGAACAAGAAGAGGCCCGTTTAGCATCTGCTGGCTAACCATACAGCTAAAGTTATAACCTTACATAACGGTGACATCCTCTCGAAAATATTCCTCGCACCCCTCCTAACCCAAATAAATAAATAAATGAAAACAGAGCGTGCGTGATACAGGCACCGGCTGAGAATTTAAACACATTAAAAATAATAAAATGGCATTAATAACACAACGACCAAGACAAAAAAAATGGTCTTTGCACCAAATTCAGGGTGGGGCCATTGAATGCAGCAAGCGGCAGCACATGTCCGCTAGCTTCGCTGCTATATAAGGCAAAACCCTGCTCTGAAACTATTCAAGTCTGTCAATTTCACCCAGTCTTTTGTTTCTCTGCGGTTTTAACCCCTCGAGTTCTGCATCGAGTCCTAGCTGTTCGTAGTCTAAACTAGCTGCATTCTCAGCAGCGCACACAAGGAGGAGGGTTGAACTGGAACGATGTTAGCCGAGTACAAACAAAGAACAAGGAAATCACAGCAGCTAACGTCAGCCATACTGCCTGTCATTATGTATGTAGTATGTGTCAAACCTCCCATAGCCAGGAAGAACGGGCCGCGCGGCACGCTGTTGATTGGCTCGTCGGTTGTCAGAACAGACAATTGTATTTGTGTCTAATATAATTATTCTAATGCGACAGGTCTGTTTAGACTAGTCAGTCAGTTATGTATGGATTTCTGTAATCTCTTCAAAAAGGTAGCCATTCAAGTATTGTTTTGTCCATAATACACAGTGTGTTAAAATTGATTAGCACGATTGTTCCACTTAGTTATATTCAATTCACGTGTCTTTATTCTAGGAGCCTCCTAGAATAAAGACAGTAGGGGGGGGGCATATTGTAATTATACATACATTTCAGACTTTGTTTTTATTTCACACTTGCTTTGGCAATATATATATATATTGTCCATATATATTGTCCATCCATGCCAAAAAAAAGCCCCGCTCGTATTGAATACATTTACTCGCGTTTGGACAAAATTGTATCCACCGACAACCCAACCAACCAATCACAGCGCGCTCGTCCCTTACGGGCTATGGGGGGGGGGGGGTACAGCTCTACCATTTTATGCCTCCTCCGCTAGCAGCAGCACCGCTAACCTAACAATACAGTTAGCTGCACATACAATGTAGCCCGGGGCTACGACGATGCACCTGCCGTCACACCGCTACTCCAACCCGGCATCTCCAGCCGACACACCGCCGGCAAAAAGCAAACTGAACATGAATGTTTCATGTATTGATTTTATTTGACATTATTAAGGGCTCACTTTAACGACACCGACGAGGCCCCTTTTTGTCGAGAGAGGAAGGAAATGGCGCCAGTTGTTTTGGGCCCGTTAGTCATTTCTCTGCATCTTTGAACCTTTACGGACTGTTTACCAAAGGGTCGATAAAGAAACCAGCTCTCTTCTTAAATAAAATATTCAAGCTTAATATATAATGGCTCGTCTAAGCCTCCCCCAAAAAATGCTAACCGGCTAGCAGCCAGTCCAAGGCAATGAAGAGACTTTGAGCTTCTCTTGACAAATGATGCAAGTTCTACAACAACAAAAATGTCCCTCCGAACTGTTAAAATTAAATAAATAAAAAATACCATTTTCAATGTCAACGACATTTATGTCGACTCACGAAGCACAGTGGCACCGACTTGGCCATTTTGAGGAGAACCAGATTCACCTCTATTCTTTATTAAAACCATCAGTCCAAAATCATTATTGGATCCAACTGTCCAACCTCTGAATCTAAAGTGAAGTGCAACAACAAGAACCATTGTAAATGCTAATAACGGTGGAATCTAGTGTCAAACGTACCATATTGCTGTTGCTGTGTATTGGTGGTCGTCTCTGGGTGGAAATTGAATGAGGCTGTGATGATGAACCAGCGGTCTCGCGGTGGATACATCACGTGGGCGCGCCTCTCTGTGTGCCGTCGCGCCCGACGTGCACGTCGTACGGGTACGAGCATGAAATCTGCAAGGCGCGCCGCCGCATATACTACTGGGTCGCCCGATTAGTCACTTCACACTTCTGCTTTTTTGCATTCATTTATTGCATCATGTCCCCTTTATTTATATAATATATAATGATAGATATATAATATTGGGGTTTATTTCATGTGTGTGTGTACATTTACATTCATTTTATTGTGTAATTCATTTGTTTTGAGACGTGCGGTGCGGTGTACACACACACACACACACACACACACACACACAGTTGCGATATTTATATGTAGGTCAATTTGACCCCTTGAGTGTACATGCCACAATGGAAATAAGCATTATTATTAGTTTTGCTGTATCTTTTTCAACCTTATTATAGGCTATATGTATCAACAAATAAAATCATTATCATCAGAGATTGTGGACATTGTTCGCCTCTTGAATAAAATATCTTTCTTTGTGGTAAATTCAACTAATCTGTTATGACGGACAATGTCGGCGTAGAAAACAAACGCACCCAAATGGTCGCGTGCATCATGGGATAATGTGTTTTTATTACCATTTAATAATTAATACAATTATCATACCTGCACGAGCCTGTACCAATCTATTTACCGTCTTCGACTTCCGAAAGGAATTTATTCGAGACACATTTTGTTCTCGAGCGAAATGTATATATATCAGTGTAGTACGAGTGTGTAACCAATTTGCACGCTGCAAAGTCTTAATTGAATAATATAGCAACTCTTCGGATGAGCATTTTTCAAGTTGGGCTAAAATAAATATTCAACCAAATAAGTGTAGACCCGTGGCACCGGGGACAGTCTGCAAGTCAGAAGTTAGAACGTGATTGTAGCCTGTAACGGTCTAATCGTGAGCGGACCGTTACTTGTAAGTGCATACCGGTATTCAACATTTTTTTTTGGGGGGGGGGGGGGGGGGGCTGTCGCCTATATTCATGTACGTCTTTTTTGAAAGACATTCTGCAGGCAAGCGCAAAACCAGTTTTCATGATGGGGTTGAAATTCTCTGTCGTTCTTCCTCTAACTCCCCCTCCCTCCCTCCTCTCTCCACTCCAACCACCTCTCTCTCAACCCCGCCCCTTCCCTCCCTTCCTCGGGGTTTGTTGAACTCGCTTCCAAATATGGAAGTGAATGGTAGCGGCGGACGTGAACGCGCCTCGCTTACAACAAGGCGGAACGCGACGCCGATCACCATATAAGGAAACAAGGGGACACGAATTTCTCTAAAGCAGATTTCTCTACAAGAGACGCAGAGAGAATGAGCCAGCATCTATAGGCAGCGGGAGGGGAGGAAGGGTCAAGAACGTCACATCAAACAGGGATGGGCATACACCTACAGGTCTATTCATCCATGAATGGATAAATAGATGGATGCCTCATGCTGCCGTTTTTCATTGTGATTATTCTATTCGTCTATTAGGCTACAGTGGAGGACTCCATGTTCCTCCTCTGCACCACACTGGTTTCGTGACAGGTGGAGTCACCTGTGTACCTCTATAAACCATCACCACAGTAGGCTGTTATTCATGGTTTACTCACTGAGCTGTTGTTTATTCTTTACAAAACAGGATCTATCAAATCAAGTCTGCTGCACTCCTGCAAAAGACAATTTCAATAAGCAGTAAACACATTAATTCATGCATCAATTTTACTTCTGGAATGAGTTGTGGAAAGCACAAAAAGGAGGGAGTGTGCAATATTAAATGCTTTGAAAAACATGTCAAAGTTTCCTTCCATGGAAAGGAACAGAAATGGAAAGTGCTAAATCAAAGTAAGACAATGGATGTAAAATTTCTCAAAGATGCAATTGTCTTTCATAGTGATAACTCAGTCAAGAGTTACGGATTTTGGACTGCTCACGCCTCACACTCTGCTCTTCGTATGATTTTTGGATAACGTATGTGATAATGTTTGTAGGCTTGAATTGCAGACCAGAGGGTATTTACACACACTTAAGGAAAAAAAATCAAGTAAATATTAAAGCTTTGATTAATCACACCTCTTATAGCAGATCCAGGCCAAAGTTGGCTGGAGTAACATTGTATTCCATGTCTTTTAGTCTTGATGGCACACAGTAAAATCCCAGAACATTTATAAGGATTTGATCTGTTTGAATGTTGCACTAATCATTATTCGATTTTCATAATTTCTGAGATTCAATTAATATTTCATCAAGTGCATATACCGGTATGTATGATTTTTCGCCCAAGTCATAGTTACAAATCACAGTGCTTTTCATTCAGACAAGAACTGAACTTAAACTGACAAGTTGCATCAGTTCTCTTTGGCAAGTGGCTAATAGGCCCCTTGAGAATTCAGGTTTGGTATACCCTTTAATCTAAATGACAGATGTGAGCACACATACAGTACATTTAGACCTATATTCCCCATTGTGGGTTCAATAACATACTACTTATTCAAGTACTACTGCTGCCCAGTAAAGTAGTACTCCTGAATCCTGATCGACATTGAACAGGGATGAAAACACCTCGTTCATATAAACTCAAAATTTGAAAGATCAAATAAAATAATTTACAAACATGTCACTATCCAAGCACTTACTGTTTTTCCTTTCTTTGGGCTGACTGGTCACCAGTTTTCTTCTGATAGTAGTTAATTCTTTGGAGTTTAAAGGTAACATGATAATTATCCTCGACAGAGTGTCCATCTATATGTAACAAGCAGCAAAGCATTTGAAATGCACAACACAGCCTCCTGTCCCGCCACACAACACGAAACAGTTCTCCTTAAAACATGGATAACCGTTTTACCTGTTAACGTTTCGTTTCACTTGCTGGAAACACTGGTTCATGACAAACATATTGCAACATAAAGACAATGGAATGTATTTAAGGCCCCAGAGTGGTAATGATGTATCCACAATGGAAAGATGTATACATGTATATGCATTAGCGCTATCATTTAGAGATATGCTGCTAAAGCTTTATACAACTGGAATACACCCCAACTCAACAGCGGTCGTTAAAAAGGATGATGTTCTAAAAACATTTCTTGGTAAACATCAATGGTTTGTCATTAGAACAAAGTTCCAAAAACCAACATTACATTTCTTGGTAAACATCATTGGTTTGACATTACACCAAAAGGGAAATGTATACAAGAATGGCAGTGTCAAATAACAGAAAGCGTTCATAAGTGTTGGGAAGGACCAGGTCCAATCACCTTCTCATAAGCCTGGGCTCTGACAGGCAAAGGATTTTCTGCATATCAAAGGATGTTGGTGTTTTAGCATAATTTTCGTTTTACCATAGTCCTGTGTAGTGTTTTGGTGTGTTTGTTCCAAGGGGTAGAATGATAAGGCTTTAGTGCTGAATGTGTGCTTGTGTTGTGTGCTGGTTGTGCATTGCATTGAGATTACAAGGGTTCAGAGGTCCTCTAACTGGATTTCTTCTGTTCAGCAGCGGTGGCTGGCCCTCTCGACTTGTTCAACACCACAGTGGCCTGAAAAGCAGGAGAAAACTAAATGTTCAGTCTGCTAAAAGCACTCCATCGTGCAATGCTCCATGCCCTGACAATTTGCAGCTGTAGTTCATATTCTTGCAGGAGGTTGTTGCATGGAGAGGTTCCCTTTCTACTGGCATCTACTAGGGCTCAGTCCCTGGACCACAAACATTTTTCTCTACTGATTCCATCAAGTATTTCACTATTGTTACAATTGTTTGTGGTCAGGAATGTTCTAGGCAGTGAGAAGCAGCAAATGTATGCAGTACACTCATACACACATTATCCATTTGTATTGGATAGGGATGACCAATAGATTCAGCTTCATAAAGCCTGTGTTCATCATTTTTAGATTCCAAGAAAATCCTGCTGATTCAAATATCACTCCACTCTACCACCCTGATGGCACAATACTGACCGACCCCCCAAAGTCTGACTAGAATGTACATCTAATCTAGGCCTCACTGCACGCTAATTGAACCTTGACAGAATAACAAGCCCTTTCATTCAGCTGCTTGCTCATAGCATCCACCATCCAGTCCTGACTACTGTAAGAGTATTACAGTTTTTAGTCCTAAAAGCAGGAAGGACAAGGATGTTCAGAATGTATTCATTAAACTCGTTTAGTATGTCCCTCTTCTGTACATGTCCAACGTATGATCAAAAATCAGTGAGAATATAGGTAGAAGGATGCTGAGGTTGGAACTGCCAGGCAGGAAGCCTAGAGGAAGACCAAAGAGGAGATTTATGGATGTAGTGAAAGAGGACATGAAGTTAGTTGGTGTGAAAGGAGAAGATCAGAAGGGCTTATTTACTACAGAGCTTCTTCTCTTAATTTAGTCCACAAAATTGTCATAGGAAGAAACCCATGGCCTAGCATTAAGTAACTTCCAGGTTGGCCCATTGGGTTATGGCCCGGGTTGGCCAACAAAATGACTTTTCTTGCCTTGTGCCTATTCAACTCCTTCCATAACCTAAATCAGTCGCGCCCTCTAGTGGCTCCAGCAGCAATAATCAGAACAAAATGCAGGTGCAGGGCTTCAACATTACAGAGATAATTGCACCATTCTCCTTTCCAACCATAATTTAGCCTATTCCACCCCAATGCATCACCACAGTAAAATCATGAGCACCTAGGGTCAATTTGATTCATTTCTACACTCTCAGGCTTAAACTTAGTCATGGTTTTGCTGCGTAAAACCATATATTCTGCCCAAATTACAGTAGCACCATCAATCTGCTTAGTCATAACTTCTTTCCATCGTAGATCCTCCTTTGGTAAAGCAACCCCCACCCTAGGCACTTGACAATTAGCCTGAGCCTTATCTCCCAAAATGCAAAAACATATATTTTAACCCTAACCCTAACCCAAACATTGGCGCTAGTAGCTCAGAACTAAGGTATGGTTGTCAGACCAATTCCTAAAATGTAAGGAAAAAGCTGCTGCAAACCTGCACACTACCCTACTGCTACATGACTCCAGGCTCTGCTTCTCCTAGACAGCTTAAGAGATCAGATTTTGAAATCTTTCATTCCACCTGAAAACCCACAAAATCTGTTATGTCCTTTCTCACCTGCTCCAGGACGACACCTGCCGCCTGGTCGATGGCTCCGCCCACTCCCCGGTAGCGACCGGAGTAGCGGATGAAAGCCCATGTAAGCATTGCCACCATGGCCACGCCCATGACGCAGTCACATGCCAGCGCGAAGCTCGTCAGACCAATGAAGAGCAAGATGCCTGACAGCACGTACAGGAAGCACACAAGGACAAACAGCACAGCAGGGGTCCGGAATGCACTGAAGACGTTCTTTGACTTTATGTGGAGAAACAAGGAAAAAATTGATTAAATTAATTTTAAGTAGTTCTACAAATAATTTAAGTTAAAAAATATGAACCTGTGATTTCTTACCTGATTGTGTTTCATGAAAGACAGCCACATCTCTCCAAGCTCCGTCTCCAGCTGAGTTTGGTAACGATCACAAAACTCCTGCCCCCCCATCTTCTTAGTGGAAGAAAACAAATGGACAGCATCCCGGAAATTAAAGTTGTGTTTCTCCTCCAGAGAGTTGGGGGCTACATAAGGGAGATCTCCTCCACAAATCTGAAACAGACATGTTGGCACATTTCAATTCACAAAAACATTGTTAAGCGAGCACAACGGTGCTGGCATTAAATAAATATGTTTTTTGTTTGTTTCTACAGTGTCTGTGAGTCTCTGTGTCCTCAATAAACGTGTGGCATTGGTAGCTACGAGTTTGCGGCCATTCCGTTTCTACAGTGTATCTACATATTCCGGGAATCTCTGTATGCGTGTACAGTATGTATATTATTGTACATAGTTTGCACTGCCGGATATCCAAGGAAGTGCAGTCCATCGTATGAGCCGCTCTCCAGAACAGTCCCGCTCCGAACAAACGCAGATATTTTACAAAACTGCTCATCTGATCAACTTTACACTTTGTGGGTATACCTGCTGAGGACCCGAAGAATTGCAGTGTTTTAATAGAGGGTATGCGTGTGACATCATCATCAAACCCAGAAGTTATGCAGGAACACCTACTGAGTGGCAAAAAACTACTTTCTGGCCTTGACTGCCCATACATGCAAACAGAAAAGTCCTATCTGATTGCATTACACAATGTTAAACTCACTTTGCCTGTTGCTTTGCCACTCGATGTGCCATTCACTTTAAGCATGCGCATACCCTCTATTGTTCGTTTGGTTTTGAATTTGGATGGTACTATAACTGTGTTTAAATAAATTGCCTTTTTATACTTTGACTGGCAATTGTTTTTACATTAAAGCAAGGTAAATTGAACTGCACCTTATAAAAGTTATTTACCTCTTTCAACCAGTTGTCCTCATTTTGGACATGTCATTACAGGCAGTGGTGAGCAGGCGGTAGGGCCGGTAGTTCAGAAGCTGCACGCACGCCCACCCACATATGCAATTCAAAGGAACTTCATGCACGCGCATGCACAATGCACGTTGATGGCGTGATCAACACTTAGAACAAAGCGTCTACCTCGCTGCTTTATGCTTTGCATAACATTACGCGAGAAAGTTCTCACTACGTCCTTAGCCCAGATACGTTCCACATTTTCATGACAGGTTTTTGGTCATGAACATGGCGTCATGACTAAAATATCTTAAAAAAAAAAACAATTACACACATAAACCCCAGAAAACTGTTTGCGTCCTAAACATCATTAAAATAAGCTCTGGTTGCAAAAGGGTCCGCTAAATTATTAGATAGATGGACATACAAGGTTTCTGCCAGACAGCAATGAATGGAAAATCTAGTGGTTATGGGCATCAAACCAGGAAGATACCATTAATCCACTGACTTCGAGGTTTAAATAAACACATACCATAATTGCACTCATGCACCCACCTTTTCCATGTTCTTGTAATACTGGTCTTTAGCTGCTGCCACTGCTGCTAGGTTATTGGCTTCTGCTGTTGCCTTGTGAAAGAGATAGATCAAGTCCAACTGGGTGAATAAAAAATATGTCAAAACATCTCATCAGACTTAACCCATTTAGGCCTGACCTCAAAATTAAAAAAAAAATCTTCTAAATCCTCCAGTTTTCTGAAATAAATATTTTCACGATTTTTCAAAAATAGCAGACCTACAAGCTCGTAGTGCGCCACTCGGTGGCATGCTATGAGCTTGTAGATCTGCTATTTTTCAATAGCTAAATTATAACAATGTTTAAAACACCAAAAGGTGACTATTGTAACTCCCTCCTTACTGGCCTACCGGCATGTGCACTTAAAGGACAACTTTAGTTTTTTTCAACCAAGGTTCATGTTTTAGGTTCTTATTAGAGAAAGTAAAAGATGAGTGTTAATTTGTTTTCATTTGCTGCTTTCTTTCGTTTTAGGGATTTTAGCTGTTTTTGACAGGGGGGCGGGGCATTTGAGCATGGGGCTAAATATGTATTTTTGTACAAAATTTTATAGCGATTTATTTTTGTATTATTTACTATAGTCCTAATAGACCCCAGGAAATTACATCTGGCCACAGAAGATCACGAGATCTACTGAATGTGTCAAACTGCATATTGAGCCTACACAGTGTGGCTTCCCCCCAGTAGGCAACCTTCACATTCAGTAGACCCTGTGATCTTCTGTGGCCAGATGTAATTTCCTGGGGTCTATTAGGACTATAGTAAATAATACAAAAAGAAATCACCATCATATTTTGTAAAAAAATACATATTTAGCCCCATGCTCGAATGCCCCCGCCCCCCTGTCAAAAACAGCTAAAATCCCTAAAACGAAAGAAAGCAGCAAATCTAAAAAAAAATAACACTCATCTTTTACTTTCTCTAATAACAACCTAAAACATGAACCTTGTTTGAAAAAAACTAAAGTTGTCCTTTAAGCCTCTCCAACTGATCCAAAATGCCGCAGCTCGCTTGGTCTTCAACCAGCCAAAATTCTCACATGTCTCCCCCCTGCTCCGCTCCCTGCACTGGCTCCCGGTCGCTGCCCGCACAGAATACAAAACTCTGATGCTGGCATTCAAAGCAACCAAAGGTATGGCTCCCCCATATCTTCCAAGCATGATTGAACCCTACAAACCCTCCCGCGCACTCAGATCAGCCAACGCAGGAAAGCTGGAAGTACCCTCACTAAAAACGCCGGGACAACGCTCCACACATCCCAAACTCTTCTCCCTTCTGGCCCCAAAACTGTGGAATGCACTCCCCGTTGCAATCAGAACTGCAGCATCACTCCCAATCTTCCGCCGTAGTCTGAAAACGCACCTTTTCAGACTCCATCATGGCCCATAGCACTTATCCTACCCCCTTAGATAGCACTTTTTAGACTTAGATAGCATTTGAAACAGACTTATAGCATGTCATGTAGACAGCACAATAATTGCATTGTAGTCATAGCACCTCATAGTACATATGTATAGCATAGTATAGTATATATGTATAGTTTATATGTATAGTGTCATTATATAGATATGTTCTAGTTACGTTCTTAGCTTACGCATGTTTCATGATAAATGCATTTTATATATGTGATGTATTCCCATGCTTTTGTTCTTGCCCAATGTAAATCGCTCTGGATTAAGAGCGTCTGCTAAATGCCTAAATTGTAAATTGTAAAAAGGGGTTCCCGCCCAAAATGGGTTAATGAATGGTTGTGGCTTGTTCAAACTCACCAGCAGCATGGATTTTGGGTGTGGCAAATCTTCTCCTTGGTAAATCTTGATGTAGGCCTGTTTCCACAAGAACAGCAGTAGGCAGGGACGGCTCAAGTTTAATTTATACTTAGTAGTACAACAGTGGTGCTTGCAAACTGATCCGCAAGCCAACAACGCCGTCATGCGATGGGCTATACATTAACAGGAAGCCTGATTATATTCTTCATTGTAAAATGGTGCCGTGTGGCAGAAAAAGCTGATCTACAAGGTTGTAGAAAATATTTGTCTATATTGAAATGCAGGTTTAAAGTGGTTAGGCTACATTCTGAAATTTTCAGTAGCAGTCTTGTATGAAGAGGACATTACCTTAAAGTACTCCAACAGGGCCCTGCAGGTCACTGTGTCCCCGTTAATTTCTTTCTCTGCCAGTCTGTCTGGGTGCAGCAGGATGGGGATTAAGGTTTGGAGCCCCTCTTTAAACTCTGGGGCCACCTCTGAGACAGAGACAGAGACAGACAGACACCTTAGCAAAATAAATACAGAGGCAGATGACAATGGTGCCATCTTGAACTACAGTAGGTGTCCATTTTAGATATCCATCTAGTTAAGTAGCCTTATAAGTAGGTAGCATCTTTGTGAAATCTGGCTACCTAGTTAGGCACCTTGATTTGACATAATTTTGAGAAAAGACGTGAAGCCCACAACCATTGGCCAAAGGGTGGCGCTATAGCACTCAATTGAAAATACAAACTTTGAACAGGCATAGCTCATGAACCGCTTGACCGTCAGCAATAAAACTTCGATACACATATGCACATATGTCTTGGGTCCTTTAATCCACATCTTTATTACGTCATCATTGAGAGCTAGTGATCATTGAGAGCTACCTATACGAGTTATACCCTGACGTCATTTGCTGGGACGGTGCATACGCATCAAGAGTAACCACAGTATACCGCTAATCAACTTACAAATTACATATATACATAGGAACATTACCTCTAATCTTCCCGACACTAAAACATATCGTCATTACGTCACCATCAAAAAACAATTACATTCTGGCATTGGGTCCTTTAATCCATTATTACGTCATCATTGAGAGCTAGTGATCATTGAGAGCTACCTATACCAGTTATACCTTGACGGTCGACAGTACTTGCACGCTCTGCTTGCGCACTAAATGGCCTACTTGTGTGCAACAAGTAAGTAGGCACTCGACAGAGTGCAGTTCTAGTTATTATTATTATAACAATAATTTATGTTTTACTGTATTTTACTTTATGTATTAGTATTATTTATCCTCAGCTTTAGCTTTCTCATACAAATAAAATACAATAATAATAAACCAAAACAACAGCTCAAACATCCATAAAAGTTCAGTTCTTCTGTTAAACAGGATTCATCATAGCCAGGTGAGTGAGTGCAAGATTAGATTAGATTACCATGTGAGTCAGTCATCTGACTCTAACGTTACAAGTTGTCTTAACGTAAACGGTAAACACCTAATGGGAACATTCCTGACTAGGTAAGCAGTAACCTCGCCTCACCAGGCTTTCCACCTCGGAGGAAAGCCTGGTCTCTGTTCCAAAAGTACCGTGTGAACCGGTCTGGAACAGATGATATTGTTATGTCATGTTGTAGTATTGTTTTGTAGTCATCAGGCAGGAACAATCAAACGGAACTTCCTTTTCCCTCAAACCGGAAGAATAACAATAAAAATCGGTTTGAGGGAAAAGGAAGTTCCGGAAGATTGATGACTACAAAACAATACTACAACATGACGTAGCGATATCATCCGCTCCCGACCGGATCATAAACCCGAAATGGAATGGTGCCCAGGCTAGGTAACCAGGTAATAGGATGCTGCTTACTTGCAAATGAGACACAGTCCATGATGGTAATGCAGCACGATCAAACTGGAAGCCTCACCTCTAAGCTGACCCTGGAAGCCAGGGCTGGTGGCAACCTTCAGTCCAGGATGGGGCAATAAGAAGCAGGAGATGGAAGTGAAACAGGAGTGAATGTGCTCCCTGACCGTCTGCAGCTCCTCGTGTTGATTGTCCTTAACCTTTAGAAACAACAACGTACAATCTCCATCAGAATGCCCACACTCTATTTATACATGTACACATGTATTTGACACATTCTGTCCTTAAAGTTACGATCTGTGCAGTGTTCGGTGTAAGGCGTAATAAATAACAGCGTTATAGAACGGGAATACATTTTTGGGTAACAGAGTAACCTAACGAGTTAGTTTTGCAATTTAGTAGTTAGTTACTTAGTTACGTTTCCAAAAAAGTAATCTCGTTACTATAATGTGTCCCTACTCTATATATTTTGTTGGCAAGATGTGTGATTTTGCTCCCAACGCATCCTGAAGCGACTCGTGCCAGTTCCCGTGTGCTCCCCCGCGCTCCGCCTCCCCGAGTGAGGTGGATAATCTGGTGTTTGCATTGCGGGGACATATTCTGTCCATATATGTATTGGCAACGTTCGAAACGCAGCCTACTGATGTCTTTGAGACAACTTGTGAAATTGAATTGTATGAGCCTGTGTTTTATTTTCATAGAGGCAGCTTCTGTGTCTGCGCTGATTGCACTCAGATCGTGCCCAAGAGTGTTGTTGGATGTCGAGAGAGGCGTACCCTCGGTTTCTGTAGGCTATATCCAAAACGTTTGTCCTTTATTGTAAAGACATGAAGAAATAAAATAAGTTAACTCACTCTTGTCACTCTGATCACATCTTTAAATGTTATTGGTCCAAGAAGATATCACACCAGTCAGATTGCATTGGTAACAAAAAGCTGATCTATTATTTTAATGAATAAAATGTCACCCTAACCACAGCAAAGGGTCACCATGCAACTCCTTGGGTCCAAATGGTTGCAAGGAGTTAACGCTAAAACCGTCTCGACCCTTTGGTGTGGTTTGGGTCATTGAATTCCATGCATTGAATCACTAGTGTCAACGTGAGTCAACGTGCAACAAGACATATCACACCGCAGGGACAACTCTAAAACCGTCTTGACCCTTTGGTGTGGTTAGGGCTTAACAAAGAACATTTATGGTAAAGTGTGTTAAAAACCCATTCAGGACGGGAACCCCTTTTGGTGTTTTACCCCTTTAGGACGGGAACCCATTTTGGGGTTCTTGTTGCTACGTACAGTATATTAGCAGCATAACATTTTTGTAATTTTTGAATTAATAGGATTTTTTCCCCCCCAGAAAACTTAGTTCAGTATTTAGAAGTCATTTTTAGAATTGGGCTAGTCCTAAATGGGTTAATACAATGTAAATGAAATATAACAAGGATGGATAGGATTAGGACCGAGTACATGCAGCGGTGGCCGAACGGATAGCGGCGCGGTCTAGATACCGGAAGGTTCCCAGTTCGAACCAGCCGTCCGACATGTTAAAAAAATTACCACCGCTGAAATGCCCTTGAACAAGGCATCAACCACTACGATGAAATGTGTTCTATGAGCAGGGCCTGGCTGGAAACAAGTTCTTGAGCTTAGCCCAGATACCCTGGGTAAATATAGATTTCATTTCATTTCATTTCATTTCATTTCATTTCATCTCATCTCGGGTAGTTTGTGGTCTGGTCTCCCTACTCTTCCATTGTCAAATTTAGACCCTGGTGTTGGACCGCAAGAACGGGAGCAGCGCATGTTCGAGCGGTTTCCGCATGTTGGACTAATGCTCCATTGGAATTACGTGCGGATCCCACTGGTTAATAAAGTTATTTGACAAGCGTTTTTTACATGCGCTGCCATCTTTACTCTATTTTGTAAATAGTTGCAATTAACTCTCTCCACCAGCAGGAGTAGGCATGTCACAATTATTACATTATCGCCTCATCACAATCATTTGAGATAACCACAATTATTTTGCATAATTCAGAACAGGTCAGCTCCATATATGGAGATCTAAGGGTTTGAGGTCAGATGTAGAGTTGCTGGCCGGCTCCATATACGCAGATCTAGGTGATGATCCAGTCTTCTCCATGTATGGTTATCCAGGGTTCGCCGAGGTCAGTGTCGTGATCTTCATATATGGAGATGGCTATATATGGTGGCGTGACGTATGACAAGGCATGTCACGAGGCGTGACCATATATGGAGGCATGATGTCCCGAGGTGTGACCATATATGGAGGCATGCTGTCACGAGGTGTGACCATATATGGAGGTGGGATGTCACGAGGCGTGACCATATATGGAGGTGTGGGGTGACTAACTGACGGACGGGAGGTGCAGGTTTTCATAGTAAATGCGACCTATGGTCGCAATCGTCATGTAAAATGTCATAATTGTGACAGCGCTAAGCAGGAGATAATGGACATGAAGCGTTAAGACATGATAAAAACCACAACCACAAAGCCTGCTTACCTGTAATCGCTTATCCAAGAAGTCATTGCCTCCTTTAACTCCGTAGGCGTATTCATATGGAAAGCTCCAGTCTCGGATTAGGAACATCAGAGACTGTGTAGGATAACAGGAGAGGGAGGACATTAAGCACACCACAAGACAGATGCATGATACATTTGAACACTAGGCCCAATCTGTATGATGCAATGCTGTACACTACACACATTATGTATTTAATTGTTTGCATACCGTATATTGCAAACATCCAGCACATATTGTACATATCCTGTACAAGTGTACAGGATGTTCCATGTAAATTGTACACACATAGTCAAGGCTTAGTTCGCACTGCAATGCAAACTTGAGTCCAATTGCCACATCAGCCGATAAGATTTATTTCACATATGGCAGTGGCCAATAATTTTGAATGTAATAAAAATCCACTGATCATTGTTGATTATGTTACTACTATATGTACATAGAAAAGGTAGGTAGGGTTTGTTTCTTTACCAGGGCACAACAGGGCACAACAGGTGAATAAATAAAGTAGAAGATCATATCGGTGAATTGTGATTTTTGAAAAAAGATCATCAATCATATTTGCCCAGAACCTCCATATGGATGCATCCCTACCTGAAATGGTTTGAGGAAGATTTCATCCATGGCAAGACGCCCATACTCGGTAAACAGCTGTAAGAATGTACACAAATCAAGTCATTAAGCAGCTAATAAAACAATAGTTAGCAGCTGCTACATTACACATAAAATGTAAACAATATCACCCCCCCCCCCCCCCCCCCCTAAACAAAAAACAAAACAATTCAGTAGAAAACAAGAAATTATCACATACTACATAGTGATATTTGTCAGGTGAAAGAAGCGCTGGTTTCTTTGTTTAGTAAGGAACGCAATCATAACATTACGTTACATAACATAACATTGGGTGTCTCTAAAGATTTCTGTTACCTGTCAGTCAGGACGCTGTCAATCAGGACTAGGTCCTCAGTATGACTCATGTATGACTAGGTCTTCTACATTGCATGAGCTTTCACTAGTCAGGATAAGTCACTCTCACATGGTACTGTTTATTTGAAACAATAATGGCAACAACCTGATGAACTCAGTGGCAGGAAACATTATATTGCTTCAAATAAACAATAATGGGTGAGAAAGTGTCTGGGTTCCCAGCTTCTTATTTTTGACGCATGTTCAACCAAACCAAACTATTTGCCTAAATCTGAATGCTCCTTGCCCCAAAGCTCTTTTCTAGTCCCACTGAACCTGGACAAACCTGTAGCTGCTGCAAATCGTCCTCCTGAATGTTCTGTGAGAGATTATAGATCTACAAGAAATACAAAGGAATATATATTAATTAAATACAATCACACCTACAGGGGTACGTTTCATTGTGCAATAAGGAATTCCTTTCCTATATGCCACTGATGATTCGTCAGACAGGAAATTCCTTAAATCATTCAACACTAGGGCGGCAACAATTATTTTCATGACTCATTCATCTGCTAAAACATTTTTCAAATATTTAATTAATCTATGCAAATAATTTAGACCATAAAATGATGGTCAAATAAGATGATACAATATTACATTACGTAAATGTTCATCACCCATTTATCTGAACGCACCAACCCAAAAATATTTTTTCTATAACTTTATATGTGAAAAAAAAAGCATTTACATTTTGTTGAAGTTGTAAATAGCATACAGTGAGATACAGACAAGCCATTTTCAAGACAGCTGGCCCCTTCCCTGTGTCGTGAAAACTAATGTTTTTGTCTACCGGGGAAACATTAAATATTAAAGGTATATTCAGTGATTTAATTCAAATATCACTTCTTTTTTCGTTTTATTGTGATAATCCTCCCTACTATAGTGTGCTGACCATATAAGGAGTTCCTCCCTGTCCCCAGTTAACCCCTGGGGTCACAAAAACCTTAGGTTTCGTTTTTGGCTGGGTGGCCCAGCCATCATCCAATCAGGATAGAGATTGGCCTTCCGCCAATCATGATCGAGCGGGGGCGGGGCTTGGTGTGCATGCTGTTGGCCTGTCGCGTGTCCCCCCACTACTGTTGTGCGTGCATGTGCACATCTTGTTACCGGGGTGGACCGGGGGGTTTTCCAAATCACCCAAATCACTGAATGCTCCTTTAAGCCGTGTCAAGATGAGCAATTTGCACTTCATTACCTTATTACGGAACAACTACAAGCATGCCTGGACTGGACTGATTGGGACACGTTCAGAGATGGTTCATTGGACGAAATTACCACAGTTACAAATGATTATATAAATTTTTGTGTACAGCTGGTTGTTCCTACAAAGGAGATAAAAATCTATCCAAACAACAAATCATATGTGACAAAGGATATAAAAAATGTAATAAATGAAAGGAAAACAGCCTTCATAAACAAAGATTAAATTGGCAGAAAAAAAGTTAAAAACGAAAATGAGGCAGGCAAAATTGGCACATAGACAGCGTCTGGAGGATGCGTTTAATGCCAATGATCACAAAAAGGCATGGGATACTATGAAATCTATGACAGGAATGTCAACCCCAACGAAACATATTGTGACTGAAAATGAACTTGGTTTTTCTAATGACCTAAATACCTTTTTCGCCAGATTTGAATCATTGGACAATTCCTCAAAGTGCACTGAAATACTGAAGGCTGTAACACCTGCCCCCTCAGACAGAATGACCATCACTGTAGAGGATGTAAGGAAAGTGTTTCAGTGTACTAACACAAGGAAAGCTAATGGGCCAGATGAATGTAGCGCTTTTCTCCTCAAAAACTTGCATCTGAGTTGGCTCCAGTGTGGCAACCAATATTCCAAACCTCTGTAGACACACACACAATTCCCCTGTCTTGGAAAACCTCACACATAAAACCACTACCCAAAATCCAATGTCCAAAAGAACATAAGGATTATAGACCCATAGCTCTCACTTCAGTGATTATGAAATCACTTGAAAGAATACTGTTACAACATCTTGTTAGTATAACCAAAGAAATATTCGACCCCAGTCAGTTTGCCTATAAAAAGGGTTGCGGTACAGAGGATGCGGTTGTGACACTGGTCCACTTAATTACAAAACACCTCGATAAGTCAAATAAGAATCATGCCAGAGTACTATTCTTAGACTTTTCTTCAGCTTTCAATACAATACAGTCTGATATACTAGTGTCAAAAATGGTACAGTTGGAACTGAATCCATACTTAATTCACTGGTATGCTTCTTTTCTTACTAACAGAGTACAGAGGGTGAAAGTGAACACAACCCTCTCATCAGCATTAACTACCAATGTTGGTGCCCCCCAGGGGTGTGTGAGCTCAGCTGTACTTTTCACCCTTTATACTGACAGCTGTCGTATTGAGGAATGCCTGTCTGAATGTCGCACTGACACACCAGACCAATACATTCTAAAATACTCAGATGATACAGTTTTGATTTCTCTCCTAGATAGTTCCAGTGATCCTGGACTGCACCAACACAGAGTAAATAAGGTGGTTGAATGGAGTGATAACAACGCTCTCATCATTAACACAAAAAAAGACAGAAGAGATTGTTTTTGGTACACCACCAGAGATACACAGATCCCCCATTACTATTCATGGTGAACCGATCAACCAGGTATGTTCGTACAAATACCTAGGAGTAGTAATAGACCATCTATTGTCATGGAACGATCAGATTGATTCAGTGTGTAAGAAAACAAAGCAAAGAATCTACTTCCTTCGCCGTCTAAGATCCTTCGGTGCTAGTAGACGGATTCTTCTTTTGTTTTTCACTTCTGTTATTATGAGTGTTCTTCAGTACTGTAGTACCACCTGGTATGGATGTTTGTCTGCAGCCCTAAAGTCACAAATGCTGCAACAACTGAACATTTGTTCAAAGATTGTTGGACAACAACTTCAGAAACTTTATACATCCACGTATGATAACAGCATCCTAAGGTTAGCAAGGAATATCACCTCTAATACTAAGCATGTGTTGTATGGAGAATATAGGTTGCTACCTTCAGGAAGGAGATATGGTGTACCAGCATACAATAAGGTCAGACTAAAGAGGTCCTTTGTCCACCAGTCGACCTTGAGGCTTAATCAGGAGTCGTAGTAGCCACAGGATAATCTAAGCGGTGGATATTGCTCTTGTCTTCATGTCTTTATGTATGTAAATTGTCTTGTTCTTTGTGTTATGTCAAATGTGTGTACGTATATGTGTTCTGCATACTTGGCTGCTGTGTCGCAAGACAAATTTCAGTGTGAACTGACAATAAAGTACTATATCATATTACGCTGTCATTTCACAGGTATGGTCTAAATTAATCACACTGATTATTCGGTTAATCAAAAAATATTATCGAAGAGATTAGCCAATTATTAAAACAATCCTTAGCTGCAGCCTTCAAAGCCATGTTAAGAACCACTAAAGCGCCCAGGCGGTGGCGTAACCGTCTGGGCACCCGACTGGTAATCCAGTCGCAGTGTGCCGCGGGTTCGACTCCCGAGCCCGACACGGCCTTTACTGCATGTCTTCCCCCATCTCTCTCCCGTTTCCTGTCAGCCTACAGTCTGTCCCTTCAAAAAACCAATAAAAGGCGTAAGCCGCAAAAAAAATATATAAAAAAAAAAAAAAAAGAACCACTAAAGCCGGATTTATACTTAGTTGCACGGCAGTATCGCTCACCAAGAACAGCCAATCAAAAAGCTCACACCGCTTGTAGATCTGCTATTTTCGGTGAGCGAGACCGACGTAGAACCAAGTGTATCAAGCCCTTAACAGCAGCAGAGGAAGAGCACCCACCTGCATGGAGCTGGTCATGGTGCTGAGGGCAAAGATGGTGGCACAGTCCTTCACAGTGGACTGGTTGTCGAACGCTCCCTGAGTGTCCATCAGCACAACTGCCACCTGGAAGGAACACGTCAGAACACATCATCAACTTTCACAATGCTTTACTTACGGTTTCAGTTTTCATTTCAAGCTATTCTTGGCATGTCATAATAGGCAGACAAACATTATAGCTGAAAATAGCTGACCTACAAGCTTGTGACGTGCTGTGGGCTTGCCGATTGGCTATTTTCACTATTGACTTATATATATAGGGTTTAAGTGGTTAACCAGTTTTACAAAATTGTTTTACAGTTTTGAAAGAACATTAGTTAAAAAAATATAACAATGCAATATAATAATAAAAAAGTCACGTCACGTTCTTCTATTCACTCAGACTATGGCATGTGAAAACCAAAGGGAACATAACATGCTTCTAGGCTGACTGTAGTATTGCTCATTTGTAACTTTACTTCTAAAGATTTTTATGTTGAGTTTGGTGTGACTTTTGCTACAGTGAGACAGACAGACAGTTGGTAGGAAGTGAGTAAGCAAAAGATTTCGTCACTGTGGTTAACACAAGCCTCAAGACATTGTATACAGAGAACCAACAATAATGGCAAGCGGATTCAACATTAATGCCAGCTCTAAGTTTTTTCTTTTCAAGTGGTGTTTATGCACTTTTAATGTGGTTCAAAATTGTTGAAGTTGAAGAATGTGTGCGCACTATGAATATCATACCGGTAAGCCTGTTTGCTATGGTGCTTACTGTCGTATTTTATCCAAAATTCAATGCAGAAATTACATTGGAAATTTGGAGTAGAAAACCATAATAAAAGGTAATATCCAGGCTGGCTTTCAAAAACTGTCATTCCAATTAAACAGCGTGTTTGAGGGGTTGATAGCATAGCAGCCAGCAGAGGGTGTGTGTGTGTGTGTGTGTGTGTGTGTGTGTGTATACCTCTGTTCCGTCACCCTTTGCTACAAGGAAAACCTTGCTCCACAGCTGGATACCTGTGGTCTCCGGTTCTGAACCGCCCCTCCACTTAAACCCTGACAGGATCTCATCATCTACACCCAACCAGTTGTCATCATCCTGACCAAACACAAAGTACAGTTAGAAGACTGTACACACTTTCAACCTGGAATCCATAAATGCATGATGTTATTATATGCACAAACTATCAAGTTCATGCAGCACCTTATGAGCTTCGTAAATAGAAATTTGTAACAATGCCTTAATAAAAATTACACATTTTCCAAAATAGCAACAATTTCTACAAGCTTACGACTACGTAGTAAATGGGGCTTAAGTGGTTAGTTTTGTACAGTAAACAAGCACGCACATCCACTCAATAAAGTGTGAGGCAGAAGTCAAAATCTAACAAAAATCTGTCTGCACACTGGATCATGCCAACACCAACATGGTACTATGTTTTAGCATTTAGAGTAACTATTGTATGTAATTAATTTACAGTTAAGTGTCATAAGCGTTAATCTATTTTGCGTCTGAGCATAGACATGGTAACGCCCTGCCTGCCTCTGATTGGCCTACCGACACTGCTCGTCTTGACTGTCCTCCGAGGTGGATATAGCTATTCTGGATAGTCAGATGCGAGGTTACTCCGTGGTGGGAAATAATACAAGTACGGTATGATACAAGAGAACTGTAACTTGTAACTTATTTTTGTAGAAGAGGCAAACTAATATTGTTTATGCCGTTTGCTTTGATGGAATAATTGATTGAACATGTACGCCATAATATGATTTGGGTGTGTTCTAAATAAAGTGTTTGTGTTGATTATTGTGTAATGTATTTGTATGTGTAAACTTGAAACATTATTGTACTGGAAAAGGTCTCTTTTCCCTTCGTCTTTATCCTTTTTAGTATAGTTTAATAGTATTAGTTTACTATAATTAGATTAATACACGATAATCAACATTAACACTGTATTTAGAACACACCCAAATCATAGTACAACGTACGTGTTCAATCAATTATTCAATCAAACTTATCAAAGCAAACTATATTAGTTTGCCTCTTCTAGCGCGCGCCAAGCTGTCATTCTCTTGTATTATTTCTCACCACGGAGTAACCTCGTGTCTCGGAGGACAGTCAAGACGGGCAGTGTCGGTAGGCCAATCAGATGCAGACGGGGCGTTACCATGTCTATGCTCGGACACAAAATAGATTCACGCGTGTCATAACATCAAAGTTTGGGGAGGGAAATGGAGGCCAAGATATGGTGTGGAAAAAGTGTTAGTGAGCGGGAGAGAGAGGGGAGGTGTGGACGATCATCACATTACAACTCACCTTCCTGTACATGTAGCGTAGCATGAAATCAAGCAAGAAGCTCTTTCCCTTGCGGAAGGCTCCAGCTACTGACAGGACCACCACAGGCTTGTCTCGCACCTCAGGGGCCAACAGAACCCGACCCAAAGCCTCTGTATCCAGAGTGAAGGAATGATCCTCCTTGCTCACCGAAACAATTTGGACTGGATGTGGGTCACCCTCCATGACTAAAGTTACTGTTCCCTGCAGAGATGATAAATTAAGCATGTGAAAGGTTAACGTAAGGGCCAGACCACTCCTCACCACAACTCACATTAAAATGTAAATTATGCTTGGCACCTTGACTTTGAACCACCTTAGTTAACACACATGAAGCTGATAGATAGCTCTAAGCTTATAGAACGTTGCAGTCCCGCCCCCTTTCAGATCGACGACAGGCCCAGGAAATAATTCCCCAGGCATTTTCCCCATAGACATTTCAAAAGGTATTTATATAAAGACCTTTAAAGCCTCTAAGAAAGCCCACTCGGATCGTGACAAATCATGACAACAAACATAATATTTTGGGTCAAACAAACAGAGAAGAAAAACAACAAAAAAAGTGTTGTAACCTGCCCTTTTCTTCTTTTTAATTATGTGTTCGGCCCAAAAACTTGTGTTTTGTTGTCATGATTTGCCACGTTCCGAGTTGGCTTTGTTCGAGGCTTACAGATCTTTAAATAAATACTTTTTGAAATGTCTATGGAAAAAATGATTGGGAAATTATTTCCTGGGTCTGCCGTCGTCATGAAAGGGGGCGGGATGACCTTTGACTATGAATCACCTTAACACACATGAAGCTGATAGATATAGCTTTGACTATGAGTGCTCATGAACAGAAATCAGAGACAATGTTTAGCTCTGTGTGAGGCTGACTTTAGGTTGCTGCGATGGGCCCTCAGCCTCTGGGTACAGCATGCTCTCAACCACACAGATTCCTTTTAGCTTTTTGAATGGACGTCATTGTTGCTGTCTGGGAAGCTAACCCTGCCCAATGGTGAGTGAGCTAGGGAGTGGCGTGTGCGTGCGTGTGTGACGGGAAAGGAGGGGTAGGTCCATAATAGGCCTAACCTACACCAAAAGCACTACCCTCCTAAAAGTCCTGCAGTAAGGTGTGTCAGAACACCAGGTCATAAGAGGCATGTCTGGCATGCCACTTATGAAGGTGATGGAAAGCCTGGTGAGGCGAGGTTACTTATGACCTGGTGTTGTTCTAACACACCTTTACTGCAGGAGACAACTCTGTACTTAAGTCAGTCAGAGAGTAGAAATTATCTTTCTCATTGTATGAAATAGCAGCAGACTATACTTTACTTATGAGCCCTCAGCCAACCATGCAGAACAACTTTTAAGATACACATGCCTGCTGCTTGCATGCTATGAATTGCATGCTTTCAAAATCAACAGGTCCAAATACCTAATACCAAATGGAACGCAACAAGAAGTACAGTCTTATAGCTTAGTTGCATGATTACCGTTATGTAACGTTTTAAAACCAAGAAAATAAGTGACAATGTAGTAGTAGCCCCTTTCGGGAGGCTTGTTTACCTTTTCTGTATTTGGGACGTCGGTCGACGTCCCAAATACAGAAAAGGTAAACAAGGCTCCCAAAAGGGGCAATAATGACAATGTAGCAGCCGCATATAGATTATGGATGGAATCTCTCCCTAGTCACTGACAATGTTCTCAGAATCTAGCGAGTTTAAATCTTAAAATAGATGCAGTGGGCGCGATTGTTAACGTTAATTTATAAAGATTGCGTCTATATTGATGGTTACTTCACGTGCATTGAACCAAAAGCTAACACGTTAGCCAAACATAATGTAACAATCAAACAGGATTTACAATCTCCTTCATCCCGAATAGCCAAACATAATGTCTCAATCAAACAGTATTTACAATCTTCATCCCGGTCCCCGGATCGGGGTTGTGTTTTAAAACAAATGTTATTACTTATTTATTTCAAACACGTGTTGTCAATATTACCTGTGGTGTATCCTAAAACAGATTATTGCAACAGGAATGCACACAAGTCCGAAAAAATCCTGCTTCTGTGGCTGCTGGCATGAAAACAAATATGAAAAGTTTTTTCCACATTTTTTTAAACGCTTCCGCTTTCAGCACGTTAGGTGGCGTATGGGAATTGTAGTTTTAGAGTCAGTCACCCCCGGTTATTTTGATCGTTGTCTGAACTACATTTTCCAAAGTAGATATTGGAGCTGTAGGGTTGGGCTTAATTCTAAGGTTGGGCTACGAATACGGAACTTCCAAGAGAAACCACGACTATGCGGATTATCTTTTCTTACGTTTTGTCTAGAATAGATGTACGTAGGCCCACGATGTGCAGATCTGAGGGCGAGAAATCGACGTTTTGCCTCGTAAAGTGTAGGGTCAGCTGCACGGCACGCAGAACAAAATGCACTGCACTCAACCCTCGACCATAGACGTATGATGATTTGCACATTTGGTTCGTACGCCCTCTAGTGACTGTGGTGACAAATACAAGTGCATATTAGTGCAAAAGCAAACGTGAAAAATGTGCCAAAACTAACGTTTTTATTCAAGAAAAGTGAAAAGTTTCTCTGACAAAAGTGTTCAGACTTAAATCCCTTCTACTCTTAATTGGATCGAGGTGGCATGGCAGTGACTTCATTATTACATTATCTCTCCAATTTGAATTAAAAGGATGCTGCAAGCAACTTGCCTGTGCGGGCCTGCGGCATGGTCTTTCAGCAGTCTTTTCAGCTATCTGTTCAAATCGGATAAGCTACAGATTCAGAACATGACATAGACTAAACAATACATTTTGTGAAGGTAGTGTAAGTGATATTTTCGGTTAAAACAAATGTTTTTGTGAAAAGGTTAATGCCCAGGTAATAATCATTGATAGAGTGTTTGTTCAATAACAGGGGTCTCCCCATCACTCCAAATTTTAAATAAACAGAAAATACATTTTCGGGGTGGTTGTCAATTTCATCCAGTCAGGAGAGAGCATCAATTTAAATGTGTCTGCTCTCATCTTTGTATCATCGCTTAGCCTACTATAATGACTTGGAAGCGACTGGCCAAACACTGTAGCAATCATTGCTATCAGAAGAGCCATTTAACACTTTTAACAAACTCAGTTCAAAGAACATAGGCCTACTTGTTTTTCTTTCTTAACCTATGATGTAATATCACATTTTCAGATATGCCCCTGAGTTGAGCTGCAGGGAAGGCTACACAAGAAAGAGAAATTATAATAAAAAACAATATCTGTGAAAACTTTCCTCTAATACCAGAAGTGAGTACATGTGAAGGAATGTGATTTACAGTTACATGTTAGTGCTTCAGATAAAGGTTATTAAAATAATCTCATACCAACATAAACATCTCAGGGCAGTGTCAACATAGCATAACATAGCAGCATAATTGTAAAATCTCATCAGTCCACCTCTGATCAATTTAAAGGACCATACCAGAACACAAATCTGGGCCTATGGTACATCTGTTGAGGACCATTATGCACACACTTCACCGCACAATCAGACAAGTTTTGTACAAGGTTGTATAAATCAGCTCAGATCAGTTAATGTCCGCTGCCTGCCAGGTCCAGCAGTGAACCAGCGGCCTCTTGGGCCTCGGCATCAAGCTGAAGGATCTCCACCGTCTCTAAGTCCAGTTCAGTCTCACCGGGAAGAACCAGGTACTGGTACTGGTCATACTGGTAGTAGTGTAACTCGATGTAGCCGCTGTCTGATAGGGGGTCTTTCTCCATGTCCCCGCCTCCTATGTCGTCCTGGTATTCCACATTCTCCATGGTGACAAGCTCCTCGTGATCAGGGGTTAAAGGGTAACTTGGGTTTTCTGAGAGAGTCGGGTTGTCTGAAGTCAGGACGTGAGGTGAGGGATTCGTTGCCAGGAGGTGTGCCAGGGAATCTGTTCCACAGAACACAAAAACTAGAATTGGAAGTTCTTTTTTTCTTTCTTTTTCTTATTTTTTTTTTGGGGGTGGTTATGTAGCGCACGGTATGTAAGACAAAAATTACATTCAAGGCAACCTGCTTGTTATTTGTTCTATCACAAATATAGCACATATATTCGCTCAGAAATAAATTGACAGAACCTAAAGGAGCCTATTGCAGGGACTATGGGTTGTCATGGTAATAGAAGGATGTTGTCATAGCAACGGATCACAAACACAGGAACAATGTTGCATGCTGAGAGCCAGGGAGAGGAATGAAGAAGCCGGTAATAAAGGTGCAAACATAACATTTACACCAGCAAGTACATTTTTGTGGAGGGTGGAAAGACATTTGTAAAGATTATATATACTGCTAGTATATTCTAGTATAATATTGTAGTAAATAGTACACCCTATAAGTGACCCTACTGCCATCACCAACCTGAGATTTCTGAAGAATCACAAGCCATATCCAGTCCATAATCAGCTCCCTCCAACCTGCTCCACAAATAAACACAGCACAAAAAGGTTAGATTAGAGGTTTGGTCAGAAGTTGACAGGGTGGTTTAATTAAATACAGTCGATATCAGATCATAAATATTTAGAGGGATGCTAAAAATATAAAAATCATTCACAGGGTACACATGTGCAGGCAGCAGAAATATTCAGAGGGTAATGGAGCAAACTACCTCATGTTTTTGTTTTGACTGGACAGCGGCCCAGAAATGTGTAATCGTATTACCATTCCCAGTGACCATCCAGACAGGCAAAAAAGCAGGACTTCTGGAAAGGTTAATATTTGACATTACATATACTGGTTACTGTGGGTGTTGTTCATACTTACAATGTAGGCTTGTTCAACAGGTTACTGTTAGTGCTGTGGTAAAAGTGTGTCTTCCTGAGGACCTCAAGGAGAGCTGGCCGATATTCTGGACACACACACCACAGTGACCCCTTCCCTACAGACTGAAACACATCAAGCACCATGAGAAATACATTAAAACAACATCTCACCATCAGTTTTAGATGAAATATCAGACACAATATCTCAATACTGTGTACTAATTATGTTTGCTTTCTTCATTACACCCTCTCATGTGTAATGAAGAAAGCAAACATAATTAATTTGATAGAATGAGCCCACCTGGCTCTTGTCTCTGTTAATGCGACGGAAACTTTTGCTCAGAGACAGGTTGTGTCGAACAGAGTTCCTCCAGCCTCCCGAAGCCGTCCTGTAGTATGGGAAGTTGTTCACAATCCACTCGTAGATGCCTTTCACCGGAAGACTCTTGCTTGGCGAATCCTCTATTGCCATGAAGATTAGACTGCTGAATGAATATGGGGGCTTGGATGAAGGGGAAGCTGCTGTGGACTGTGCCTCCAGCAGGGGCAGTGGTGTAATTTTGTGGATGGGCTGCAGTGGCAATAAGTTGGACCTCTGGTGCAGCCAGCTGAGGCAGGTCAAGTCGTCCTGGTCGGAGGCGTTCGCTGAGCCAAGGCAGTGTGTGTTTGGCTCATTGAGGCAGTGTGAGAGAGGGGAGAGAGGGAGAGAGGAGTGAATGGACTCCAAGGCTGTAGGGGAAAGACACGTAGGAGACGAAGGGGAGGAAAGAGGAGAAAGTGGGAACGATATGGGGGTGTTTGAGGTATGCACAGGAGTGGAAGACAAAGGCAGGCATCCTCCCAGGGTGTTATGGCAGGAAGAAGGCAGAGGGAGGGATGGCAGTGGGTGAGAGCTACTCTCCATCTGTTCTCCAGAGGCCCAGCTTCATTAAGTTGGAGATCTGTTGGAGGAGAAGCAACAAATAAAACAGATGAATGATATGGAGCTCTATAGTGGTGGTGCTTCTAAGAGCAGCTGCATGAGCTTGATCTATACAAAATGTGTTTGTTTTAGCATACTTTTAAATGTTTTATTAATTAAATGTTGTTTTATTTTTTATTGATTGATTGAAATTTGTATTTGAATGGGTACATTTCAAACGAAAGCACAAGTCAATACTAAAACTGTGACTTTGTGGACGACACCATGAAAAGCACACAACTTGTTTACATCAGGGTCCACCATTTTCAATTTATCAGAACATAAAGACTTACAAATATACACTTCTATAATAAAAAAAATCACACCTGAGGGGCACTCTTATCATTATACATCATCTCATGAACAACTGCATTTATGTGATTGGTTATATAGCCGATTTGCTCGTCTACATAGGACGTAAATTTTCCCTTCATTGTCAATGGCATTTAATGTTTGTGTTGCCACAAATTTACGTCATATTTGAGGCACATGTCAACGTCAATGGCAAATATGAGACGTGTGGGGACAAAAGCTGTGTATATATTCCTCAAAAACAGGAAATCATCATATATAGAAAGTAAAAAAGGGAAAACTGTACTGTATGGGGAAAAAGGGGTGTGGGGGGACTCAGACTTTATTTACGGGGGCCAGTTTCGAATTGCAGCCGTCCGTAGGTGCTCTTTGAGAGCGGTTTTGAAGGAGTCAAGGGACTCACATGTCTTAATGGCTGTTGGTAGGGCATCCCATTTTAGTGTCATAGGAGCGAAATGAATTTAATCCCTTGTTTAGAATACTCATGCATGTCTTTAGGCTTTGTATGTGTATATTGGGTTTTTTGGGGGGGAGGATATATATATATATATTTATTTATTTTCAGTTTTGTAAACTGCCATGTGAAACCGAAATAAACAACAAGAAAAGTGCTCTGGAGAATTATTCATAGTGTATTTAAGCTGTCATTAATAGTTTACACCTGGTATAACTATAAGTAGGCCAGCTATAGGGCAGGGTCAAGATTTCCAGATCCATTTCAAAGTTGTTTTGGTGCTGATCTATAAAAAATAATAGAAAACATTAACCCAACCTTGATTCAGAGTTAAATGTTGTCCACAATTTCCCCCCATGATGAGCATTCACGAAATAGTTTCAAAGTCCACTGCAGGCATGCATACACCATCAACTACCGACCTGTCTCTCATTTTGTACCATGCTAATAGACTACTGCTGCAGGTGGTCCCAGATCAGGTCTGAACAGATGGTATGATCATCAGTCATGGAAAAGTTTGATTCACTCACCGTTTGCAGGTTTCTTATTAGTGGCACATTGGCAAGGTGTAACCTAAATAAACAATGAACTGAAATCGACCTTTATTTGCAAATAGCCTATACGTCACATTCACAAATAGACAGCATAGGCCTATGTTAAATTAACGTGAGTTAGCCTTATCAACCTGAATCTACCATATACCTGCTCTGTCTGAACACAATGCCGCATGGCTCTATACACCTCAATGGGAAAATGGCGCAGAAATATTAAGTTACAGACATGCCTTTTGGTTTTGCGAGGTAACATAACCTCTGTCTGTGGTGATGTAGATAAACGTGTCTCAAGGTAGAAAAGCGTGCATTAGTTGCTTACCAAATGACGGTGCCGAGGTTATGTCTGTGTTCGATCGTTCTTGCAGTAGGCTACGCAAACTCTGGTCATTCAAAAGTTAAAGGTAAAATTCTAAAGCATCTGGAGATTCCTGAGACTCTCCGCGTTCTATCCCAGACAAGCGTTTCCATAGAGACCAAAAGGACGCTTTAGCCATTACGCGCCCCAAGCGCGTTCCCGCCCCATGATGAAAGCAATTGGTGACCTATCAAAATCCGTGATTACAAAGTAAAGTTCTCCATTTATGTTAAAAAATAAATAGATGTCAGCTCAGGATATTGTTATCATTACATATAACGCAGATTTGTTTAATTCATACCAAAAGCAGCAGAAGGCATTCGTTTGTTTTAACCAAATGGCACCCCCTTTCCTTAGAGGCCCACTATAAATTAGATAAAGCCTCTTTGTTGATATAGGCTACCGCTACCATAAGTGTTTTGTTAACTTATGTTGTGTACTTGTGTTGTGTTGTACTGTAATGTCTTTATTTTTAGATTGTTTTGTAGCCTATAGGTTTGGCTAAATCCAGCATATTTAGGAAAGGCTACACTTGCTCATTTGTAGTAGGCAGTAAGCTACACCTGTAATTGTGTTCATGTGTCCCGAGTACGACCAAATAAAGACATGATTCGACCACCCCTGGGCCGGCACGCTTTTTAGCGAGAGCTCTTGTTAAGCAAAACAAGAATACATTCCAATGAAATCAGTTTTCACAACAAAAGCAAAGGCATATAGTTTAAATACACAAAGCTAAATATATTTATTTTTTCTACAAAAGAGAAAACAAAACTGTCATGCTGTCAACTGAAGATAAATAGAGATGAAACTGACAAGTGTACTGGGAGGTAAGCCTGATTTATACATACTGTATAGTTGTTTAATGGGGCTGGCAAAATAGCCAATCTACATCTACAAGCTCACAATGCATCGCAACCACAATGCGACGCGTTGTGTGCTTGTTAAGTCTGCTATGTTTGGAGTCGTACAATCAAGTATAAATTAGGCAATAATGTACCAACATCAAAGACAGAATGTGTATAGGTCTACTCTGGATGTGTGTGTGTGTGTGTTGATGATTAATGAACATTAAAGTTATTATAAAAAAGATCCATTTTGTAACAAGTACCCAGTACAATTGTAATCAAACAAGTCTATGCTTTTTACAATGAAAGCCCTTGTCCTTAAAGTTAAGTGGCCAAAAAAAGCATTTCTCTGAATTACACACATGAGCCATGCCGTGAGACATCTATTCTTGAACAAAATCTCATTCACTGTGCTGGTGTGAACATCTTTAACACTTCCACAACATGAGTTCAACAAAAATAATGACAGCTCATCCTTCACTGTGTATGCACTGAGCTGACTGACTCCGGAACAGAAAGGCAGGTATAGAAACAGTTGCACTCAACAACCACATGTGTAGGTGAGCATCATCAACAGAGATTTTGTTTTGGTGGAGGTGGGTCCAATTCAAATGGACTGCCGGTAAATACACACTTCCCGGTCACCTGACCAGGTGAGAGGTGAGCCAGTAGATGATGATTGGCTGAAAGACAGCGGTGGCCACGGTGATATAAAGGCGCAATCGAGGTTTGGCACTTGCCCCGGCCCCCATGGAGTCAGACGAGAGAGAGGAGAGAATCTTCATCTTCAAAGAACGAACCTAGAGACAATCAATGTAATATTGTTTACTAGCGGGTTATAATAAAATACATAACTAGTTGTCCAATAGTTTCAAATACAAAAGATTAACCACACTTTTTAAACCTACAAATCGGAAACTTGAGTTGGGAGTGGCAGTCAACGTATACATAAAACATTTAAAGCCGGTTTCTTTAGTACAGTTTAACAATATGCCTGAATGATTTAGAAACAATTGATAAAGAATAATATAACACCAGACAGAAAATGCAGTAGACGATGATTTTCTTCTCAAATACTTACAATAAAGAACATTAGAGCACAGGAGGACCAGGCTAGGGCCACGTAGTAACCATCACTACCAAACAGTAAGCCACACAGCACCGTGAAGATCATCCTACCACACACAGAAAAGAACACAGTAAAGTAAACCACACAACACTATGAAAGAAGAAGCATAAAGATGGACCTGACATTTTGGGAATTAGGGAGGACTCTCCCTTGCGAAGCCTAATTTATACTACACTACATCACCCAAAGGTGTTGTGCGATGCAAAACAATTTCATGCTCACAAAACCCTGTGGTAAATCTGGATAAACAATCAGCTGAATAGGGTTGTCAGTTGTCACAATACTGGAATTTTTAACATTGATAAAATACCTTGAAAAATACCAATATTCAATAAAGTTTTTACCATAGGAAAAATAACATGTTAGAATCTGCTGTTTAATAAAGTAGTTATCCATAGTGTAAATCCTATGCTAATGGTGTGCCGTCCTGGACAGAAGTCAAGTAACAAGGGAGAGGAAGAGGAAAGATGAAGTGCAATGTGGATTGACCGTGGTCCAAAACAGCACCTCAAAACTGGTTGGGAAGGCTCTGCACTTGCGATCTTAAGTAAACTATAACTGTGACTAGTTCCAGAAACAATTGTTATGTGGAGCAAACAAGTTGCCTGTCCTCTTGTACACATGCAGATCAGGCATTCAAATGCTAATCTTGTTTTCACCTGCCAGGTAGGGTTATTCATACTACTGTGCTTAGGCTACGTCCTTGTCCACAATGACAAGGAATAGCCTACCAGATGACTCAGTGCAATCATGGCATTTAAACATGCTCCAGCTCTTCTGTTTATAATCTAAACACTGCGACACGTTTAAAAAGTGTTACAAATAAGTGTTTAGAACCTAAACGCTTGGGTTTAGTGTGAAACGAAAAACAACAACCTTTCCCCCCCGCTGCGGCAGGGGGTAGGGGGGGGCCCATGACGATTATAAAAACATTTAGTCTCTGACAAAGCATGTTCAAAGTATCTGCTTTGAAGGCAAAGATGCTGACATGACCAGAATGACAGCCTAGGCATGATACTTTATGATGCAGCTCTTACCCAACATATTTGTATCCACTGTATGCGATGAGGTCGAAGGTGGACAGGTCTGTGTGTACGGTGAGCAGGTACAGACTCAGCAACATGGCCAACACCTCAATGATGAGCCACACCAGAGCAGTGCTGGCACACAGTCCAAGAACCTCAGGACTAAACCTGGGAGGGAACACAGAACTGCCTCATTCAAACCATTTACTGGAGCCGTTATGAATTTTTACACATTTTATATGCAATCAAACATGCACACCGTACTCTCAAACATTAATTGAGTACAATGATGCTATCCACTGAGCAAACGTCATCATTGCAGCTGTTTGGCATTCAACCTGAATGGCTCAGCATCAACTCACACTGAAACCAACAAACTGAAACCAACAAAAAAAGAATATTCTGCACATGGACCATTTACAAATACCAAAAATGTATAAGTATGTAGGTATTATTCATGCACTGTGGAATTACCATGGTTAAATAAATATCAATATAAAAACTGAACAGTTTAAGTTTAACTAAATCGTAGACAGTATGAATGTTCATTCATGGCCACTGTTTTATATTGATTCACACTACGTGATTCACACCGTTCTGAGTTTTAAACATTCATACCGTCTATGACTTGTTGACAGCACCAACCAGTGAGAGTTTGCAAATTTTATTAAGCGTCTGCAACCTTTCATTTTTCCTGAGGTACTGTCGACATTGTCGGCAAAGGTCCTCCACAAAAGGTTGTTGCTGTTTTGACATAATTTTCATTGTGTGAGGTGTTGTTTGTCACTCCAAGCTAAAATTAGCCTAATGTATTTTTCTTTCAGTCTACATCATAGAATACATACGGTACATAATGTATGTACATACATCATTATCATCATCATTCATATCACTAAATAATACCGGTCATTGAAAAATTCTCACTTAGTAAAGAAGAATCGTATTTACACTTAAAAGTTAATACACTGAGTGGACTATGGTTTGTTAAAAGGATCCATGGCTAATGAGACAAATATGCCTTAAAACATTACTTGCCCTCTACAACTAAAATGTAAAAATAAAAACACCTTAAATATTTTATTTCTTTCATAAAAAGAGAATCTTTCAGTCAATAGGAACTGCTCCCGTCGCAAGTTGATGATGTCATGTGTGGTCCAGCCCTATGGAATATATGGAATGTATGTGCTAATAAAAAGTATTTAAAATATTGCTTTGATGCTCATATTATCCTTATGAAGTACTAAGTTGTTTTATATTAGCAGCATTCCATACATTCCATAGGACTGACCACACATGGACATATGACATCATCAACTTGCGACAGGAGCAGTTCCTATTGAGTGAAAGATTCTTTATTTATGAAAGAAATAAAATATTTAAGGTTTTTCCAAGATTCCCTCTTGAAGTTCTCTCCTGTGGGCCGGCAGTGCTAAAAAGGATTTTGGTGTGCGTTAGCATCCTTGTGCACTACATTATTTTTTAACAGGAAAACATTTACCTTTTCTGAATGCCAAGAGCCATCCCCGCCAGCAGAATGTAGGTGATGAAAGCCATTGCTGAAAGATAATAAAAGTGCTGCTGATGAAGGAAACACTTCCTCTATAAAGTTAAACTTAGTTAACTGTGTTAAGAGATTTTTAAAAAGTCTGCACGCCACAGATTAACTTACTGGGTATGTAAAGATCAGGGGCATTCACATCGTGTCTTGGTGTTAGTGGAGTGTCTCTGTGGTAACGAACTTCCCAATCCTGGAAAAATGAGCATAGAAATAATCACATTAATACAATTAAACAAATGCACCTGGTGGTCCAAACCCTGCCCACACCAACATCTCTTGTTATACATCTCTCGATTGTGCCCTACTGACCATTTAGACTAAAAAGTTCAAGGTTAGCTTTGTCCCTTGCGGGAAATTGGTTTGCAGCCAGATAATAGTAAAAAAATACACATAACAAACAACATTCAAAACACTAATTGTAGAAGACTAAGGTGGTCTTTACACGAGAATGGTGTTCACAGAAAACGGCAAAATAAAGTATCGTTTGCTGGTGTCCGTTTAGACGAGAACAGTGTTTTCAGGAGGTGAAAACGCAACAAAGTGAAACCACCTCCCAGAGTGGAAATCTTTGAGAACGCCGTTTCCTATGGTCTCCATATAAACAGGCAAAACGGTGAATCCGCAAAACTTATGACATCATGGCTCATGTTGGCTCACAGCGCATATTTATTACATTGATGCAGAGCCATATGGAGTTCCTGAACAAGCCTCCCTCCTCGCCTACAAAGCGCTGCTCATCAGCGATGGTGAATGTAAAACCATGATGTAAATAAAATTCCTTGCGATAGGCGGCAGCAGCGTTTATGTAGCCTAATGTATTATAAAATATATAACCATCCCGTGGCGCGCTCTGCCTGCATGCTATGGGCTGTCTGTCAGCCTGTCTGTCACCTCGATGCGTTATAGAAAGCAGGCAGCGAGCGACGGCCACAACCACATTGTGTTCTGGAAGCAAAACCCTGATAGGGTTGCGTGAAGGGGGAGCTGGCTCTTCTTCTTGTACGTAACGTGGGTGACTGGTCTATTTGGCAGCCCGTTACCGCCACCTAGCGATATTATAGCGTTTTCATAAAGTGTGCGTTCTCGTGTAAAGGGTCAATAAAAAATGAGAACGCAACGGGACTTTGCCGTTTTATCTAGAGATGGTCGCCGTGTAAAAGAGGCATAAATCTAAGAACAGGGCACTAGAGATAGAGAATTCATGACATTCAATAGTAGCAGTGAGCTGTTCAGCAGCTGAATAGCAGCTTGAACCAGTTAGTCTTTGTAGTGGGCACCCTCAGTCGACGACCTGAGGGCAACAGTTCAGTTCTTGTACAGGTCTACGAGTTGGGCTTGGGTTCTCCCAGAAATCTTACTGGCCACTTTGACCCTTTCATTATCTCTTCAGGTGCAGCTACTGACACCTAGTTTAATCAAATCTGTTTGCATTTTTTATGCAAACTTTAACCATCTCTTTGAGGCAACCTACAGATAATCCCTCCAAGTTTCATAAAAATTCACCCATCAGTTCTTGTTTTTGAGCATGACTGTCTGTGACCCTTGACCTACAGGTCAAGATTTTAATTAAACCCTCATAGTTTCATTAAAATCTTCCCATCTGTTCTCAAGTAATTTTGTTTGTGCACCCATTGTTTTACAATGCCCTGCCACACATTGTTGCAGGCAATGTAATAAAACAAGGTTTCAACCTGACTTGAATCAATGATACTTAAAAAATAAAAAGATTTCAACAAAGTTTGCTGAAGCGTTTCCAGCATTCTGTCATTATGTCCTTAAATAAATGGTGAAATAAAAAATGTACTTCTCGGTCTGTAAAGTTGTACGATTAGTCACGGTGAGCCGCAGCATGCGCCACGCTCGGGAATCATTAGTTGATTTGACCCCCAATCCAACCCATTGATGCTGAGTGCCAAGCAGGAAGGAATTGGGTCCCTGGCCAGGGATCGAACCCCCGACCTCCCAGTTTCAGGGCGGACACTCTAAACACAAGGCCACTGTCTGGTTGTACTAGTCTAGCACACTATCCTGCACCTCCCGCCAAAATAAGACACTTATATAAATCAGTTCTAAATGATACTGGGGTGTCTCAGATAGATATATAGTTCTAACATGTAGGTACTGCAGGCCAAACAGAATGAAGGCCCAAAATGTTAGTCATACAGTGTTGGCATATCTTATCATCTCAAAGTATAGAGTGAGAATTAGTCGAGTACAAAGTGCTTTTATGTCCAGTGTCAGCCCTCGCCAGCATGTTTATAAATAAAACTCGTACTCATACTGAAGATGTGATTAAAGGGATGATTATATTCTTTGAGTGGCTACTGGTCCAAAATATGATATTGCAGAACGTTTTCCTACATATGTATATCATAATTCAACAATCTGCATGCACTAGTACATTGATTTGACACATCATATTAAAAAACAAATCACTTGTTTACCTGATGAGTGTACGGGAACATAAGCAGCATGAGTTTCTTCATGACATATTTGGAGTCAACAGCAAAGAAATGCTTCAGCTTGTTTATAGACATAAATCTGCTGATCTGAAAGGAAGAACAAAAGCAAGAATTAGAACCTGAGGTCAGAGAGAAGGGACTGGGAGACTTGCAAGACATTACATGAGTCCTTGCATTAACAAGGAGCATGTGGTCCATGCCAATGTTATTAGTGTGGTTGCAACCAGACTATTGTAATTGTAACACTTTATTATAGTTTTGTATTTCTATTGGTTTGCGAGTTTCACTTTTTTAGTTTTTATTGTATATTATTTTTTAATTCAGTTTGGATTTTGTCAGGGGTAATATTTAAGAAGGTCAGAATTAGGGGGCTCTTACTTCACTCCACAAATCAATTTGTTACTACCCGTTGTGAGCTTGTAGATCGGTTTGTTGTTGGCATAGGGAATTTTAAGTTTTAAACATATTTTGATTATCGCTATAATGTCGTAAATTGGAATAATTTTGCCACAATAATCATGACGTGTAATTTTCATATCGTCCCATGATCCCTAGTCAGAATAGGTAGGTAAGTAAAGTACTGGGTAATACAAACACACCACTCTGAAGGCAAATTGAATCACATTCATCCCAGTCTCAGAATGAACTAATGGAGACCACCAGGCACTCCAGGCATTTCACTGGCCACGCCCATGCACCTGTGTGCATAACATTCTAGTTCTTCTTGTCCTTAGGTAATGTTTCATTTTTGTAATGTTGGATAAGCTGATGACTAATTATAACAACACTAGAAGACGGCAGTTGTCAGCTGCATGTGGGGCTGTGGAAGAGAAACAACTAATGTGAAGGACCATATCCCCATTTATTTACTGTAGGAAGAGCAAACAACACGGAATTGCTGCAGGAACTTGACCTACTTAGTTCCAGGTACTGCGGCGCTGACGTAATTCTGATGGCAAGTAGTTCCCCTGAAAATCTCTAGACTGTGCAGCAATACACGCAGGAGTCATATTACAATACAGCTCAAGGAATATACAATGACGAGAGGCCCTGGATGAGTGAGAGACTGCTAGTGAGAATGAATTTGAGCTGAATGCAAAAGTATTATGAGTATATTTCCTGAAACGATAGAAAGTGTAACTTGCTTTTTATTTGATAATAACAAAGTCCTTTAAAGCGAGAAACACTATGTTTTAGGAGGTGTTTTTGACTGATATCTAGTTGTGATTTGAAATAGTAGACCATAATACCTGCCATTAGATCAACAACAAGTAACATAAAGTACATTAACTTGAGTCTGACCATGTAACATTCAATTTTTCAGAATTTAATATCAGAAGTAGGTGAACATCATTGGATGTTTTGTAGTGTCATAATTTAGTATAAATCACTTTTGGAAGTGACGATGGCCCTTCCACTCTCTTCTCCTCTGCTCTCTCAATGCACGCCGCATTTCTTAGACTAGTGGTATGGTCAGAGAGGAAATGAAACAGGATGTCATCACTCTTCAAGTCAAGAAGAGATATCTGTGGGTGCCAGTGAATGTGTGCTTCTGACATTCCTTCAAAAGATGACATCGTGAAACTAAACGTAATGTAATTTTGTAAGTTATTCCCCCCAATAAGTACTCATTAATAACTTAGTAATTGCGATGATGTTCAAACTACTCAAATAAAGATGGAGATGCTTTAGTGTCTAATTCGGTGCACAATGCTTAAAAAAAAACTTGATTGACATCGTCAACCAGTCGGCATCCTATCCTATCCTCCATTTCTCAATGGAAAAATATAGAGACACCTACAACATCTATAGATGTGCTGGATATATTGTATTCATGTTTTATTTGTTAAAGAAAGCCCTAGATTGTAGCTTTAAGTGGTATAGTGACTAACTGTGTAGCTACTAGCAGGGCTGAACTGATGAGCGATTTTAACAAATAGCAGATCAGATCAATATTCGCTATTTGTCACATGGCAAAGTATAGTGTGTACTTTTTTGCAGGACTCACCTCTTTGTTTACCATGTCCTTTCCCTGGTTGGCCAGAGAGGAGCCATACATCACTGCAGCACTGGCCATAGGGTCAGCAAACAGGTTGTTCATCCCTGCATCTCCCTGGGGAGCACCGGCAGGCCCAGCCATATTGTACGCAGGCGTGTAGAAGCCCTGGCTGTTCATTGGTGGTGCTGTGGAGCTGGTGTCTTCAAACAGAAGGGGGTCTGCTGTTGGTGGGGCCGCACGAGCTCTTGGCTTTGCTAGGAAGGGAGTGAACATTAAAGACTAAATGAGGTGCAGTGAATGTTGTGTTTAGGCAACATGACTCTTCTGTGATTTATGGAACAGGGTGCAAGACAACTGATGGTATTTGGTTTAAGTGACAACCAATCTTATTCGATGCATTAGTTAATCCAATAGATCTGGCAGGGAAAATGCATGCAAAATTAATTCCCAAATGCAGATCTGCAGACTTAAATACATTGCACAAATTTGCATTGAACAATTCCAAAACAAAATACTGAATATGAACTGTGACTAAACTTTCCTAGTGGTGGTGGCGGCAAATCATGCATGCAGGAGCTACTTTGTCAAAACTATTCTGTATACTTACTTGCCCGATATCCATGATGTGGCAGGTCCATTGTACGTGCACTGCTGTCAGCTTTAACAAAACAAGAGAAACAGTCAATGCATTGCACATGTCCTACCTTTGATTGATTGATTGAATGAAATATGTATTAACAGTTTGCAGAATTACAGTACATTTCAAGCACAAACTCAATACAAACTACAAAGACTGTTAACTGTGAGTGGACGACCCAATTAAGCATTACACTTGTTTACAAGAGGGTCCACCATGTTCAATTCATCAAAACATTTAGAGACGTACAGATACACTACTATATAGTCAAAGAAGTTAAGAACAGAACAGGAATTCATCATAAAGGAGGTAAAAAGGGAAAAGAGACATATACAGTGAGGGGAAAAAAGGGGGGGGGGGGGCAGTTTCGAATTGCAGCCGTCCGTAGGTGCCCTTTGATGGCGGTTTTGAAGGAGTCAAGGGATTCACATGTCTTAATGACTGTTGGCGTTCCACATTTTGGTGGCATAGGAGCGAAAATAATTTAGTCCCTTGTTTGTGCCGAATCTGGGTTGTACATGGTTTGTTGCACTCCCTCTGGTGTTGTGGGTGTGGACTTTGTTAACATTAAGGAAGTATTTAGACAGGTACATGGGTATCTTGGTGGTCCAGACCCATTGCAAGATGCTGTACTCTGTCGTCGACCCTAAGCCATTCCAGCCTGTCAAAGTGGGCAGGGGTGAGGCCAAGTAGGAGTCTGACCAGTTTGTTTTGGAAGGTCTGGAGCCTTGTTTTAAGGGCCTTTGAGGTGCTGTGGTACCAAGAGGTGCATGCATAGTCAAAGAAACCTTGTACGAGGGCTCCTGTTAAGGTCTTCAAGGTGTTTTTGTTGTGTGTAATGCTTTATGGTGTCGTCCAGTTAAGTTTTTGTATTGAGTTGTGCTTGAGAAATGTACTGTAATTCTCCAAACTGTTAATAAATACTTCAATCAATGGATCGTTATGTACGTTATATCGATCACACGTTTGATCACTTGATAATAAGTTATCGTTATGCTATTGTTCAACTTCAGCTAGCAAGCCAACCACAAGTGTAACACAGCCCAGTGGGTTAGCAGTAATGTGCACACCTTCTGCTATTAACCTTAACAATGTGGATTTGATGGTGCTCATACAAATAATAATAGAATGGATAGAACGGAAATGACTGGAGCAACGTGAATAAACATGTCGATAGAATACAATGTGTTACACAGATATAAACATTGAAACTCACCTACCTATCAGCTAACGTTGCTAGTAGTAGCTTCCTACGTGGATATCCGACTGTGCTGGTGGTGGGCCCCGCCCCTTCGATCTGATTGGTTGTTCGGGGCCCGTTCAATTCTGATTGGCTGCCCGAGATCCACACTGGTTGGATGTCTAGGCTGTGCCTGCGTGGCAGAAAACGACGCACCATCCACTGGGGGATGCTGCCCTTGTGGCTGACGCAGGGTCAGCTTTACACAGCACACTGCCCTATTCACAAACACAGGATGGGAAACATCAAACCGACCCCGGATCTTATGAGCTCTCTACCCTCCACAAACACAACACACACAGGGAATGGAACAATAACAGAATATAATATTTGTTATCTATATTATAACAATAACAATAAAACACAAATCCCTATCATATGTTGTTGACTTAAATTATACCAGGTCAGGGAAACGCATCAGCAGCATAAGCGGCACAGTAAAGTACAATGTTGCTAAAGTTTCTTGAAAAAGGTTGCTACAACAGTTACTCTTTGGAGGTGGCTAGCGATTCAGGGCTGGAGCCAGGCTACTTTGGAGGTACATGCTTCACTAAAATCTGTCAAGTAATATGGCATTGGCTGAGGAGGACGACTAGGCTATTTGAGGAGTCGGACCTATTATGACATTGAGTGATTGATTGAATAAAACATATGACAAAACTAAATTATGACAAAAGCGACAAATGGATGGAGAATTGGAGATGGTAAAAATCTCTTTGATTTTATGGACAGACTGCACACAAACCTTGCGCCACACAAGGAAACCTGTGTACCATGCACACAAACCTCTTCTGCCAAATGATGTTGATAAGAAAACACTGTTCATAAGGTCATCTCCCAACTCATTTCAGGGCTTCTACACATTTGGAATTTCAAAAGCTACAAGTTGCGGTGGAAAAAAACGTGGACAGTTCAGTGTCAGAGGGACAGCGGCACTCTTCCCCGGGCAGGGGACTCAGTGGGAGGCTCCTGGTCCCTGCCCGGTCGGTGATTCCAGCTTAAAAAACGGAAAAGAGACTCCCTGGGCGGGTAAAGACAGATGGAGGTATGGGAGGGGGCCACTCGTCCCATCAGGTGTCGGGGAACGAAGGCCCCTCGGCTGGGTTCGGGGAGCGGTGGCCCAGCCAGTGTGATTTCTGGTCCAGAGGGGCAGGTGCCGCTGGGATCATGGCGGTGGATCCGGAGGATATGATATGATATGATATGATATGAACTGCACAGAAACAACAAACAATAACAAAATGAAAATGGCACAAAAAACAATAACAAGAATGTATGTACAAATGGCTATAAAACAGTTAAAAAACACTCCTGGGGCTCTGTCTGGGTGTGAGTCTGCGTTACGTTGTGGAGGTCACCTTGTTATTTCTCCCCCGTGTGAAAATTTCCCTTCACATGCAAAGGCCCACTGGTGTCAGAATGTATGTATGGAGAACCCCCTGGCCGTCCTGGAAGTACGGACACCCCAGGCACCTAAGGTGACAGCACAACCGACCGGGCAGGGACGGACCAGGGGCCTAACCCCAAGTCGCCTGCCTGCAGGAAAACAGAACAGCAGTCTGGAAACATAAATATTTTTCCATACATTATTTTACATTTTCCATACTTTTCCATAATTTCCAGACTTGCGTAGGAACCCTGTCATTTGTAACTCTTAGAGTGTACAATGTAGTGATTTTTTTGTCAAGCTACCCAGCTATGGCAAAAAAAAAATCATTGTGAAAGTATAGTAGCAGGATTCCTGCCACTATAGTTCCAGTAGTAGTGTGGCTGACCAGTGTGTGTGTGTGTGTGTGTGTGTGTGTGTGTGTGTGTGTGTGTGTGTGTGCGCGCGCGTGCGTGCGTGTGTGTGTGGGTGGGATGGGGGGGGGGGATTGTGCGCATGTGTGTGGGTATGATGTGTGTGGGTGAGATGTGTGGGTGGCTTGCATGTGGTGAAATTTGGGTGAGTACAGTGTAAAGGAATCCACAAATTAGCCTATAAAAGGCCTCCTCAGGATAATTGTAACTTTTAGGGGAAATATAGAGAAAAACAAATTATCCATCTTCCCTTATTTCATTTCAGGAAATGCATTAAGAAATGTAATGCATCTATTAAAACAGCCATTCTCACATTTCATGCTGTGACCCACCAAAACAAATTTTGCTTTCTTATAGGTAATATTTCCAAAAAATGTTGGCCATATTTTATGCATAGTTTGTAGATTAGACTCATTTTAGAGGTATTAAAAAGGTCTTAAATTGTCACTTTAGAACCAGCTGATGCCTGCAATGACGAAGACAGACAACATGCCGTGACATGCCATCAGAGCAACAGTGGGTGTGTCATCTTTACATTCCACAGTCCTTATTCACAGCTGTAGACTATTCACCTTTACCCCACATTCACAGATGAGAAATAATCATGCCTGAGGTATAGGAGAACCTACATGATGTGTTTCCTTACTTATTATGGCTGAGGGTTAGGAGGATAGGGTTTACATCTGACACAATGTAGCTGGAAATGTAATAGGTTACACAGTAATGCCTGGGCTCCGCTCAGTCTCACATTTCATTCATGTCATATGACTTTTGAAATAACAAATATAACTTGGATGGAAACAGGGACATTGTGAGTGCTGCATTCCTAAACTATTTAATGTTTCTGGTATTGCTGATAAGAGCAAAGTGGTTTAAACAATGGCAGTGAAATTCCATCAGCATTCAGTGAGTGAAGATGACATGATCTCCTCTGTCCATATATGGCTTATTTTTACAAAGAAAAATAATGTTTATATATAAAACATCACACCTGTGTGAAGTGAGGGGCGTTCTTATCATCTTACAACATCGAGGAGGGAGTTTGGTATATGGTTAGGTGATGTAATGATGATGTAAAACAATAAACAAACAGTGTCAAAACAAACTTAATTTCTCTTCATTGTCAATGGTGTTTTTAAAACAGTCAAACATTGACCTAAACACAAACATTAAACCTGTATATAGGAGGGGCTAGCGCCCCTCAAAAATAAAGAAATACATAAGTAAGTAAATAAATATAAATAGGCTATATAAACATACACTGTACTACGTACAATTCCTGTAATTCTATATACTGTTTGAATTACTTGGAAATCAATTTGACACCCATATGTCTCTGATCCTCAAGGGAGGAATCAGGAGTAATGTGACACAGAGGTGCACCAGTCAGCAGGCTAGCAAGGACGAATCATTTTGTGCCGGGAACTGTGTCCTTTGGGAGTGCAAGATCAGCAGCTGTTGTGACAGATCCAACTCACTATCTGCCATAAGTTCCCTCATTTATTTCGGACTATATTGATCTGGTGCACAAAGGAATCGTTGAAAAGGATGGTGAAATTATTCAATGGTATTATTTGTCTATAGGCTGACTCATCTCCACAGGCTTGCACCAATTGATGTGGTTTGTTTGTAGTAAAAGTGCCTGCCAAACCTCAACACAATTAGACACAGCCACAAAACGTTGACTTATAGCCTACTTTTTGTAACTTCAGTCACTAACATGTTATGATTGTTATAATGACTAACATTTACTGTGCTGTTTTTTCTATTTTCTCTTATATCTTATCACATAGCCTGATAGCCTACTGATAAATATACATGAATGAAGTGTTCTTTTGAAATTATTGTCTTAAAATGTCATGATATTATTTTGAGAGCCACAGTTTAGTAGATCAACAGGAATCACACATCATACAAAGTAGAGGCAGACTGCCTCTGCCCCTACTGTCAAAGGAATCCCGGGATACTCTCTGGAGGAAACTCTCACCATATATGGTCATATACGTCATCGCACGTGGTAAGTTTCGTGCGAAATAAAAGACAACACTATTTCCCGTAACTGCAGGGGGGCGTGACAAGCGCTAGTTATATTCCAATAGTTTATAAACTTAAAATCACTCCCAGCTGCCCACTCCAACACACATAACTAAACACCGTAAGGTGAATTGAATGTCACTTGCGAAGGATTTGGAATTATTTTAGAAGACGTTTGGACATTTCTTCTTCCTTATTCCCCTTGAAGAGGCACGGCTTTGGACTCTGCCACATTACAACAGCAAGGTGGGTTTGTCCCACGTTTGAAATTATTAACGAGAATCGAAAGCGGTTTAGACACTATCCTGAATATTGTAGCTACCGGACACATTCATTGGATACATTTTCTTACACCGGAACATTAATTGAACCATAAAGATGTATCGGAACTTTGGAAACCAAGGGAGAGGCAACCCACCGTACCCCAACAGAGAGACAGGGTCACCGCACACCGGATCATCTAATCCTGCATCCTTAATGTCTACCATCAGCACCCAAACCACACAACAGGAACAGGTATGTCTTTGTCAACACCGATGTATAGTTACAGGATTGAAATCAGTATAGCTGTAAATACAATGTAGCCTATTGAGAAAACTTGAAAAACTAAAATTGCTTCAAGAAAATAAAGTTTGACCCAACCAATATCTAGTTGTATAAAGGTGATATGTCACCTTTCAATATCTAGTTGTGTAAAGGTGATGGTGATATAATAAAGGTGATGTTATTAGTACCTTTCAATATCTAGTTGTGTAAAGGTGATGGTGATATAATATTACCTTTTATAAAGGTGACATTATTAGTACCTTTCAATGTCTAGTTGTGTAAAGGTGATATAACCTTTATAAAGGTGATATAATATTACCTTTTATAAAGGTGATATTATTATCGCCTTTTAATATCTAGTTGTGTAAAGGTGATATATCACTATGCTTCTATGCATCACCATTTCTGTACATTTTAGATGCTTTTTTCCCTCTTCATTTATCCACAATCAACACCAACTTTTAACTGTTTTACAGAAATTTACCATGGCAGGCAGCAGTCAGTTTGTACCAAGTCTCAACGCCATTACAACCAACCAGGACCTCCAGTGGTTGGTGCAACCATTGGTTCCTCCTCCAGGCCCTTCGCAGTCTCCTCGACCGCATTACCCAACTCTTCCAGGGGCCCGTCCTCTGATACATGGCCCCTCGCACTCGCAGGCACACCTCTTCCGGCCAGGCGTCATAAGAGCGGCTTCACATTCAGTGGGGTCAACCAGACGCAGGAACGATGAGCATGTAAGGGAATTGTGATAACATGACACATAGTAAAATCTATTTTACTCTGACAGTGTACAAATGGAAGCATTGGACTGTAAGTAAGGCTTACATTGCTTCCATTTGCACACTCTCTCTAAGTTACAAATGGTTTAGGGTCCATTTGTACACTCTGTGAGATGACCTTTTGAACAGCCATGAGGTGGCACGGGAACTTTACATAGTGGGAACTTTACATACAACACAAAATATGAAAAGAGTTCATCATTGGATTGAATCATTGGATTGAACCGGGTTGGGTGTGAGCCGGTAGCGCCGTGGAGACTGGCACGTACGATCATCTATGTGTCATACTGTGTAATATCCTGTAATGGTCTAACATGGCTGCGCAATTTCCTCTGAATGTGCATGGCCATTCAAATGACCACTCAAAACTTACAGTATTACAGTATTGACAAAATGTGACCTTACTAACTTTGGGAGCATGAGAACACAGTGAACTTGTGGACATATGTGCTTGGACTTTGGCTTACAAAGTCCTTCCCCTTTGCGAGTACAGAAACATTTTGTATCAGAAAGTATAACAAAACATATAGATAACAGAGCTCACAAAACTGTTCAACTTGAACCTGGTATAAATTACCAATACTGATGCCTTCTAAATTTCAGCTTGTCAACACCTTTTATAGGATTTTACAAATGTCACTTTTGCTTTCACTGAAACTATGGAATCTATATACCTTCTCTCTCTCTCTTTCTCTCTCTCTCTCTCTTTTGGAGTTGTAATTTCATGGTACAGGAAATGAAATATCATGTGACTCATAAGGGCAAGTCACTTTCTATGACTCACACCTGAGTCACAGCTTGGATCCGAGTGTGACTCATCATCCTAGAAGGGCGGGAAACCTTGGGCCGAATCAAGCGTTCCGGACACTTTTGTTGAACGTAATCAGAGTCAAGGGGTTACAACAGTACAAAGGCTCATACATTTCAAGATCACTGAGCCGCCATTGCTGTTGAACTGTGATGACTAAGTGCAGTCACATGGGGGTAGTGTTTCACTCGTGACATGTTTAGTCACTTCATGTCTCTCTCTCTGCACAGCAGTGGCTTTGAAATGTATAGGATGGCCTGAAGCAACGTGGTTATAAAACGGTGTCTTGTCATCACATAATATGGCAATTTTCATGTAACCCTGTTATTTCACTGTGCACATACAGTATGTTTTTTTTTTTTTACATTGTGTCTTCATCTAAACTCCCATTTCTCCATTCCCAGCAGTTGTCCTCAGAAGAGTTAGACAGACGCAGAGTGAGGAGAGAACGGAATAAGTTGGCAGCAGCGAAATGCCGTAATCGTCGTCGTGAGCTAACGGATACACTGCAAGCTGTGAGTTAATGTCACACAGATGTTGTAATGTTAACCTTGACGGTTGCGTGATATTAAGAATTAGTTGTGAAATAATTCACAATGATTATTGTATTGTTCACATTTTTCCTCGCCCAGGAAACTGACGATTTGGAAGGTGAGAAGTCTGTTCTGCAGAAGGAAATTGCTGAACTGGAGAAGCAGAAGGACAAGTTGCATCTGATCCTGGAAGCTCACCGGCCCATCTGCAAGATTGAGGAATCCGATTCAGACTCGGACCATAGCTCTGTGCTCCCCTCTCTGCGAGGTGTCAAGATGGAGCCACGGGATGCCGACCTACCCGGGCCCTCGAAAAGATCTCAAAGAAAGCCAGAGAAGCCCAAACCGAAAATTACTCTCCCTGTCAAACCCGTGACCTCAAGTGCCTCTGCTGCTGTTGGAGCTGAATCTGAAGCCCTCCACACCCCGGTCCTCATGTCTACTCCATCTCTCACTCCATTCACAGCCAGTATGATCTTCACTTACCCATCTGGCTCTCTGGACACCACTGCTTCTCTCCTGCCCATGGCTGCCCCAGCATCCTCCACCAGCTTGCAGCCTCGGAACCCCCAGCCCTGTGGTATCGCTCATCGGCGTAGCAGCAGCAGCGGGGACCAATCAGATCACTCTTTACATTCCCCTACTATCCTCACACTGTGAATGACAGCTTATGCTAACATTCAATACTGTCTTTAGTGTCTTAACAAACATCGCCATAATGAAAGTGATGATTGTACTGTTAACATCCATATTGGGTTGACAAACGTCTAGCTAAGTGCACTTCCTACATTTCATTTTTTATAGAATGTTGATAAAGTATTTATATATGAAATTAATGGCATTATCAAGATTTTAGCATTACACTATTTTCCATCAATTTATACAAATATATATGAAAATAAAATATACATAGTCTATATTTGTAATTTTGTAATGGGTAGATTAAGAATGAATATATGTATTGATTTATGACAGTGCATGTTAAATATTTCCTAGACCATTACATAAGCTCTTTGGATTCAATTGTGAAAATCCAAACTAACGAAAGGGGAAAACTGTTACTTTGTTACATTATGGTACACATTAACATGCTCAAACAATGTGTAATATAGAAGACTATAATAGAAGATAGAATACATATAAATAAAACGTTCTCATGTTTGTACTGAATTAATCTTTTAAATATACTAATGTTATGTACGGAATCTAAATCACTAAGGCTGGACCATAGAAAGTAGTATAGATAACGGTAACGGAATATTTATTTTAAGAGTTTAATATATTTTTTATATTATATGTTTCTTCTTTGTCTAATGAATCGGTTTGTGACCTTACTTTTGTCTAAGCTGTACTATTTTCTAGTGAATAAAGGAGATGCAAACATGAAGAGCTGTGTGCAATTAGAGTTGCTGCAAGTCAACCAGCATTTACCAATAAAAAGAGTTTTTGGAATATTGTTCTTAAGAATTTTTTATGTTTGCACTAATATGTTTAAAGCTTTTAAGGTGAAAGACAACTAAATGAGTTATGCACTGTTTTGACATTGCTGACATTTCTACCATTGAGTTGCTCATGGGATAAATTGACCATCAGGGTCAAAATCTGTGTCAGATCCTGTGTCTCGAGGTGAAACATGACCATTGACAAGATGGAAATGTCTCAATAGAACAGCACAGGGACAGAATACAACCACCCGAATTGTATAAGTTATATTGTATTACACTATTGGGCAACATTTAATTGTATTAATTGAAAAGGTTACATAGTGCTGCTTTAAATTACTGGAACCGATTTTGGATTAGCTAAAGTGTATGTACAAGTCAAGATTCTAACAGGGTTCTACCACTAAAGTAGCTCTTAGGTGATTAGAATGTGGCAGGTTAAAGGGGCATTCCACTCATTTTCAACATTTTGTCATGTCATTAATATACCTTAGAGCTGTAAAAAAAAAAATCCACCCATTCTGTGTTTCCTAGAACTGGAGGTCTGACAAAAATCATTAACATGGTGAATCACATCTTGATGATGTCATCAAGATGTACGTTCGATAGAAAATAAGCATTGACTGTATTAGGCAATGAACAGAATAATGTATGGAGAAGGTTTAGTAACTAGGTCACAACCCTCAGGTCCCTCATGTCTGAACACTGTTCTCTGTTGTCTCCAGCTATCCAAAACCAATCGCTCCATACGAAAGCTCTACTTAATAGTACCTAGGATTTCATCATAAAACTTAAGTCAGATAGGGAGGAAGAGGATAGATCTGTCTCTCTTCTCTCTCTCTCCTCAGCAGAGAGACGAGAGAATGTCTGCTTCAGTCAAAGGACTTCTGTGTGTCACTAAGTGGGTAAAAGCATTACTGTCCACTCCAGATGCCTGTGCTTTCCAAACAGGAATCCAAAAATAAAACTGATGAACACCCATTAAGTCAGCCTGTCTGACGGAGAGAGAAGCATCAATCAACTGCACAATGTTAGGACACACAGGTCGAAGTAAACAAGGAGAGAAATCAGTCATTCAATGGGTGTCAAGTAAATGCAACAATGTATACACAAAGTCAGACACAAGGTGACACAAAACACTAATTCCTTCCTTTGTGTGTCGTCTACTGCATTTTATGTTTTTGATGGTGCACTTGCTTGATTTCCATTTTTCACCTCAGAGAGGCTTAATAAACTATAAAAAGAAATGTCAGAAGACAGGAAAGTGTCACAGCCACTGTATTTAAAGCTCTTCAATGCAGCAGAGCCACCAAAAACAGCCAACATCAAAGCAATTCTTACCCAATCCATGTGCATTATCTATACGACTCAAACTGAAATTCACATTTGATAATAATGTAAGCTAATACTGATAAATCAAGGTAAAATGTAAAAGAGAATATCTGTAATGTTACAGAATTAACACAAAGCATGAGTTATATCGGACTGCTGACGATTACCAAATTAAACTAATTGTGTATTAGCTGTGACATGCTAATTGTGACTTCAACAACAATGTAATGACAAAAAAGGAAACAAGTGACTTCAACAGCTTGCCTTCCAGGTCTACATATACAGTATAAACCATTATAATGTAAAGACCTTCCAGTTTGATACAAAGAGTTTCCAGTTTGATACAAAAGTGTCTGGTAGAACTAGACATGTGCAGATCGTCTCTGAGTGAGGACCACCGGTATCAAAGACCTAAACTAAATAGAATGGCTCTTTGTCATAAACACCAACCATTGCCATAAACCTGAGTGGCCTCAGAGTGAGATCTGCCAACATGCCTTCACAGACTGTGATAATCATCATGCACACGTGGCACTCCAATCCTGACCTGAGGAAGAGAATGCATAATCTATTATACATAGTTACCGGGTTGCTAACAAAAGCAATATCAAAGTGTTTTTTCTTTTCAGCTATTTCAGTGCTATTTGAATTCAGTAGACTAATATGGCTCAAAACTGGATTGAAGTGAATCTTAGGATCCACATTTTAAAGAATCATGTTAGCTTTGTCCAGTGCAATATAACACGTCTACTCCCTGTAGGCTGTAGTCCAGTGCATGAGATGAAATTATATGCGACCTACTTCTTTGCTCCAATTTCATTCTTTTTTTCAATAGGGTATACTGAAAATAACAAATCATTTTCTCAAACAGGATTTTGTTAGAAAAACAACAAAAAAAGAAAAAAACAATGCAAAATGTAGAGTGTCACCAGGCAATTTGCCTTTTAAATGTCTCTGTGGCCTACAGTCCCTGATAAAAGTCAATAGTAAATAGTCAAGAATCTTTGTGAAGTCAAGGGAATATTCCATTTCCTTGGACTTACAGACAGACAGTGGCAGACAATTCTTCCAGCATTAAAGACCAATATGCTTTTGTACCAGCTTATCCAGATTTATATTTGCAGCCTATAAGACATATTCCTCCATGTCACCACTCCCCCAAATCTTTATCTTCAATTTAATCAAATCACTAGCCTACACAGCAGCCCTGGTTTAGGACCAAAACGTGGCCGTGTCATCAGTCATCAGGAGAGCACACCAGGTGGAGTTGGTCCGGACTCCCAACACTGCCGGTGCTGGAGCTTCCATCACCCAGATCCCGGGCCACCATACATGGCAGGTTGAGCTCAGTCGATCCGCCGGGGCTGGAGTCGCTTCTACTGACACACTCCTCCTCAAGGACCAAGCACAGTTCCTTCAGGTCCAAGTTCTCCTTCACCAGTCCGTCCTGCATTCGTTCCAGGTCGGCCAGTTTCTTCAAATAACCCCCCAGGTCTTCACGCATCACTTTGGCTGCGTGGTGCCCAAACAACTGCCATTCCCTGGCGAGCTTCTTCACTTTGAGCCTGTCGTCATCTAGAAAACAGCACAGGTCACGCAACTCTGTGTTCTCTTCTTGCAAACGTTGATTGATGACCTTCAGTTCGCGGATTTCAAGGAGGTGTCCTTGCAGCTGTTTATTTACCTCTTTTATCAGACGCCCTCGCTGGATGAGAGCCGAGATCTTATCCGACTCCTCTTTACGCAGTCGACTCACCAGCTCCTCCTTGGAGCAAGC